>NC_083434.1:34840110-35189610 GCF_020745735.1 Hemiscyllium ocellatum
AGCAAGGAGGTTAGAGTCAGATGTACAGCATGGAAACAGACCCTTCGGTCTAACCCGTCCATGCCGACCAGATTTCCCAACACAACCTAGTCCCACCTGCCAGCGCCCGGCCCATATCTCTCCAAACCCTTCCTATTCATAATAAATGTGACATTTACAAAGACAGTTCCAAGAATAAGAAACTTTAGTTATGAGCATTAGATTGGAGGGTAGGGCTATTCTCCTTGTAGAGTCGAATGGCCAAGAGGAAATCTGACTGAAGTTTCCCGCATTAATAGAGAGCTAGACAGAACAGATGGGGAGAAACTGTTCTTGATGGTAACTATATCAAGGAGAAGATGGTACATATATAAAAACTCAGCATATGCAACATGAAAAATAATGTTTTCTCACAATGAATGTTTTGGGTCTGGAAGTTAGGTGGAGGGAGAGTTAATTGAGCATGCAAGTCAGCAATGGATGATTGTCTCTATTCAAATGTTGAAGGTTATGGGGAAAAGGTATGCGAAGGTCTGAAGTTGTAATGCTTGTTAGAGAGCTGATGCAGCCACAATGATCCAAATGGCCTCCTTTGACATCATAATAATTCTGTGCATCTAATGACCCAACTCCACATAATTGAAAAACAAAGCTGAAACAAATCCAAAAGAAGTACCTGGATGAAACAAACTATGACTCTGTTTAATGCAGGAAATCACAAGCTAATGGGAGAATCAAAGGTGATAAAGATTTCCACAGAAGTACACGGATGGAAGTATAGGAGGCCACTGTATTTTAAACCTGGGAACAGTTTAGCTAGTCTCAGCAAACTGTAGAAGGAACTTTGACACAGAAACAAAAAGGATTTTGCCAAACCATTTTTCATTATCAAACACTGATATTTGCACTTTCAGCAATTGCTATACCCTATGATAAATAATCAATTCCCTAAATATAAAAAAGCCAAGACTTACAATATTGAAGTTCTGAACTAATTAATTACTGAGAATTACAACTATTGATGGACAACGTCACCTGGCAACTGATTATATCACCGTGATCACTCAAAATCCTGTCCAACTGAAAAGAATTCTCAAAGAAAGACATAAAATCTGTTAATTTTAAGCCATCATTAGAAGAAATGACACTTAATCTGTATGGAACACACTTCACCTTCAGAAGACGGTCCGGAAAGGTGTACCTGAGTACAAAGTGAATGTTGCAAAGGTACTTTATATTCAATCTTTCTTGGAAGAATCAAGTTTTGAAAGAATGCGAAAAATATATTTATTGCAAGTTTGTGGAAATAACTAGAGTAGTTTCATTAAAGCTGATCATCGAAAGTTCACAGTGGACACTGGAGTTTTTTTTTAAATAAAAGGCATGCTGTAAATCATAACTGGTGATAACTTGCTTTGCTGGTGCTATTTTGAAAGATGAGTGGCGTGGACTGGTTCTTGTTTTATCTGATTCAGTTGGAGGAACAACAGCCAAAAACAAGTGAATTGGAGGAAAGCCTACTAAAACATGCTGCTTAGCTGATCTATTTCTGAAAAGCAAATTCTCTCTTTGAGTTCAGGATGAAATCCATGTTCTTTTGAAATAGTGACTGAAAGAATGTAACAAGGATTATATTTCCTTAGTAATGTTCAACACTTCAGAGACAACCATGTGTGCTAAGTGAGGTAACCACATGTGGCAGAACATTCTACATTTTATTGCCTTAACTTCCAAGGAGAACCCAATGATGAAAGTGTTTTATTTTTTAAAAAAAGCCATTCTCTGCAGATAAATCCTTCTTGCTCTTTTCTGGAAGAGTGAGAGTGTAACTGCATTTGCTTGTAGTTTTGAAGCTATTTAGAGGGACTGGCACTTAAACTTATTACGGTTTGTCTAAGTTATTCAATAAAGATGCGTTACTCAAGTTTTGTTTTGAAATAAACTCAATTGTATTTATTAAAAAACCTTGGAGAGGGATCTTTTCTATTTAAAACCTGACAATGACAAGGTATTTAGGCGAAAGTGAGGACTGCAGATGCCAGAGATCAGAGTCGAGAGTGTGGTGCTGGAAAAGCACAGCAGGTCAGGCAGCATCCGAGGAGCAGGAGAATCAATGTTTCAGACATAAGACATCTATCAGAAATGACAAGGTATTCCATTGGTTGTCTTGATAATTGTGGAAGTATTTTTATTTTGTTGTAGTCATTAGGGTAGTGGAAGTAGAGTGATAGTGGTCTCCTCCAGCCTCAAACATAACATAAAAGTGGGAGTTTGCAGCTGGACACTCAATGAAGACATTAAAAATATTTTAATTGAAGTATTAATAAAGGGTAAAAGGAAATACAGCAGGTTTCTTGTGCATCATCTTTCTGGGTGGGGAAAGTTTACATTGAATGATGTGCAAAGAAAAAAGCAAGATTAGGCTAATTGGTTGAGAAGTTTTAGATACAGTTAAAAGCAAAACATGAAGAAAGCCAACAAATGAGAGATAACAGTACAACATTTTTACTTAATGTTGTGACCTACGGAGTAGTTGGACTAGAATTCTCAGAATCCCCTGTGTGGAAGGAGGATGGAGATTAAAAGAGAAGGTAGTTATATAAATATGTCAAAACTCTGCCACATTTTGATGAGAAAGATGTTGAAGCCTTCTTTATTTTCTGTCTAGCATTCAAATGGAGTGGTCCAAGGATTTATGGGTAATGCTAGTTCAGACTAAACTGGTAGGCAGAACTAGTGAGGTGTCAAGAGATTATGAAGAGGTTAAACAGGCTATTTTACATGCTTATGAATCGGTACCAGAATGATTATAGACAGTGGTTCAGAAACACAAAGAAGGAACCAGGTGAGACTTATGTTGAGTTTGAAAGAATTAAACAGTCAATTTGATTGATGGGTGCATGCTTTAAAAACAGATAAGACATGGGGCTGTAAGACAGATTATTCTGCTGGAGAAGTTTAAAAACGCACTTCCAGCGATGGTAAGAATTCATGTGGAGGAACAGGAAGTTCAAGTGAGAACAGCAGTAGAATTAGCAGATGACTACATGTTGGTGCATAACTCAAGATTCCAGCCAGAATTTTGTCCTGTGGGTGACAGAAGTTGGGAGAAATGGAGATCCTACTCTACAAAAGCAAGGGTAGAGAGCACTAGTAAGAATTTGCCACGGTATACAAAAGGAATCCCAAGAGGGTAGACAGGAGATGAAAGGCCTCAGGTGTTTTCACTGTAATATAGTGGGACACAAAGTTAGTGCCGGTGGTTTCAGAAGGACATTGGGAAAAGCCATTTTCACTGCCAGAAGGTGGTACACGTAAAGTCACAGTGCTGGTCATTAAAGAAAGGCGCTGTGGTAAAAGAAGCTAAGCCAGTGTGTTATGAAATGGGGTAAACTATCCTGCTTAGTTTAAACTAGCAACACAAACAATTTATCCTGTGCCGTAATCTGCGAAAGTTCGCTAGGCCAAGAACTAGTTCAAGTAAAAATTAACAACTTTATTTCTTGAAGTAGAAGAGAATAATTAACTAACAACTGTTTACAATGTCGTCCTCTAACCCTTTTTTTAAACGTTCCCTTCTATAATACTAGTCAGATAAAATTCCCGATTATGCTTTCCAAAGGAAAATAAAAATCTCAAAACCAGGCAGCTTTTGTTTTCTCTGAATTCCAGCCTCCTTTTCTTCAGGATTTCTGCTTCACAGGTTACTGATCACTAAAGGTACTTTAAGAGAGCTATTTTGCAGGCAGTCTTTTTTTTAAACATGCTGATAGCTTGGCAGTTCTCCTCTCAACTGTTCAATTTCTCACGGTCTGAGACCCCCAAAGCATTTGCTTTTAAATCCAAACTGGATTGGAGTTTGGTATTTTTTGGGGTATAATTTAAACTGATTAGCCTAATTGGAATCTGTTTGGTTGTTTCCAGGCAACCAGCTTCCCTAGCAACTAAAGCACTTGTTACACTGTACCTTTTTTTTGGTGCTGTCAATGCTAGCTTTTAACTCTCAAAAGGTACAGTACACCCACACCTTCATAACAAGTGGCATTAGTGAAGATAGTAAAGGAAACCCCAAGAAGAGCCAAGGATCTGCAGGAGAGTGCACAGCCTAGGCAGGGGTTGGGTATGAAGTTAGTACCTGATTCCCTACAAAGAATTCACCTCTGTGGATCAAGCTTACATAGAAAGAACAGGAGGAGGACAAGAAATGATAATTTTGAGAAATATAGAATGTAACCATTTGCTGATAGCAAGGGAGAAGTGAATATGCACTCTTTCTGATTTGTTACTCGAGTGTGGGGATTGTGGGATAGATGGATAGAAATTTAGTGTGCCCCTATGTAAGATCAGGTTGGAGTGCCAACTCAAGACTGGGGAAGTTACAGTGGGAGTGATTGACAGTGTGTCAATTCCAGGAATTCAGTTTGTTCTTGGGAATGATTTGGCAGGATCCAAGGTGGGAGTGACACCAGTTGTTGTGGAGAAGCCCAAGGAAGAGCAAGAAACTGAGGAGTCAAAACAGAAATATCCTGGTATTTTCCCAAACTGAGATAAACAGATCCCACTATCATAAGTCACTGCACGAAATGAAAAATAAAGTGAAAGATGAAGGAGTGGAGGTTCAGTTAGCAGACAC
Source organism: Hemiscyllium ocellatum (assembly GCF_020745735.1). NCBI lineage: Eukaryota > Metazoa > Chordata > Chondrichthyes > Orectolobiformes > Hemiscylliidae > Hemiscyllium > Hemiscyllium ocellatum. The sequence continues at coordinate 34,844,723 of NC_083434.1, forward strand.
CATGTTTGACATAATTGTACAGGAAAAACCTGAACAGGCAGAGGGTCAGACAGAAGTGTTTACTGCTGAAAGACGAAGACACATGAACCAACGTGACAATATGATAAAAAATATACATGTGGATGCACACTCCGAAAAGGAGACAGAGAATATTCCAGGGGGTTAATATCTGAAAGATAATATCATAAGACAGAAATGGAGACCATGGCAGGTTAGTGCAGAGAAGAAATGGAACAAAGCGCACCAGTTTGTATGCTACTGGCAACACAGTCAGGTGATGTTATGGTAACACATGAACTACCTGTAGGTGGTCACCTAGGGCTACGAAAGACTCAGGCTAAGTTACAAAAACATTTTTATTGGTCTGGAATGCACAAGGATGTGGTTGATTTTTGCCATATGTGTCATACATGCTAAATGGTAGGTAAACCACAAGCGGTAATAAAACCAGCACCTTTGTTGCCAATTCCGGCATTTGAAGAACCTTTCATGCAGGTTACAATTGATTCTGCAAGTCCCCTCCTAAGACCTAAAAGTGGGAACCAGTTCTTGTTAACCAGCTTTCCGGAGGCAATTCCATGACAGAGCATCAAGGCAAAAAGGGTAGTAGAGGAGTTAGTAGCTTTCTTCACACAGTATGGGCGACCCAGAGAGATTCAGTTGGACCAAGGGTCAAATTTTACTGCAAGGCGTTTAAGGAGGTTACGGATAGCTTAGGTATACAGCATTTTAAATCCAGTGTGCATCATTCGGAAGCCTCGGGAGCTTTATAAAGGTGGCATCAGATCTTGAAGATAAAGGTATCCCATTCGTATTGTTTGCCATTAGAGATGCCCCAAACAAATCTACTCAGTTCACTCCCTTCGAAATAATTTTCGGGCCTGAATTGAGAGGCCCTTTGAAGTTAATTACAAAAAAAAATTGACAGGACCAAAGTCAGAGATCTCATATTTAGATTGTGTATTGGAGGTGAGGGAGAGATCAAATAGAGTAGATGAGTTAGCTAAAAAGGGCACAGTACAGAATGACGCAGGTGACAGATAAAATCTGTGAGACTCAGATGTTTCCTCAGGAGATGATGTGTTAGTACTGTTACCAGTAATTGGAGATTCCTTCAAAGCCAGGTTTAGTGGACCCTATCAATTGAGAAAAAGTCGAGTCAGGTGAACTATCTAGTAAAGATGCCAGATAGGAAAACAGGTATCGGGTATGTCATGTGAACATTTTGAAACCATATTATTTTAGAGAGAAAGAACTGCAGAAATAGGTATTAATTACCGCTTCGCAGAGTGAGGGATCAAATCCAGATGATGTGGATTTTGATGTGCCTCAAAATAAATTTAAAAAAGAAGTCCTTGAGGTGTGGGTTAGGTTAGTAAGCTATCGGTCTCAGGAGCATAGAACGCATTTGCAAGATTTATTATTGCAGTATAAGGACATATGTCAATATCAGATGGGGAGGACTAATGCTTTTGTACAAGAAGTAGACGTGGGGAATACTGTTCTGATAAAACAACACCCCTATTGGCTTAATCCTTTCAAACCCAGAGACAGGTCAAGATGGAGGTGGAAGCCATGCTTGACGAGGGCATCACTAAACCAAGCCAGAGCGAGTGGAGTTCGCCGATGTCTTAGTTCCCAAACTGGACAGGACTCTGATTCTGTGTAGATTATTGAAAGGTAAACATTGTTACAAAATCAGACTCATCCAATTCCTAGATTGGAGGACTGTATCGAGAAAGTCAGACAAGCTAGTTACATCCTCAAGTTGGACTCAATGCGTGGTTACTGACAGATACCTTTATGAGAGTTGGCAAAAGATATTTCTGCGTTTGTAACCCCAAATGGGCTATATCGGTTTAAAGGATGTCCTCTGAAATGAAGAACGCATTAACCACATTCCAAAGCCTCATGAACAGAGTTCATGCATAATCTATTTGGGCGATGTAGTGATCTTTACTACATCCAGGAAAGATCACATGGTACAATTGGCAGCGCTCTTTGAACAACTCGAGAAGCAAAACTGGTGATAAATAAAACTGAATTTGCAAAAGCAGAGGTGACATTCTTGCGACATAACATCGGTCATGGAAGGTTGCCCCCACAGAATGCAAAGACGAAGGCCATTGAGGAATTTCTATGACCAACCTCAAAGAAGAGGTGCTTCGATTCTTAGGATTCAGTGGATTCTATTAGACGTTTGTTCCAGACTTCAACAGTGTATTGGCACCGCTAACCGATTTGCTGAAGAAGAACAATATTCAGGTGGACAGAACAATGCCAGCAGGCATTCAACCATTTCAAATCAATATTAACCATCAAACTAGTTTTAGCTACACCAAACTTTTCAAACTCATTTAAAGGCACCACTGATGCTAGTGACATTGGAGTTGGAGCTGTACTCCTACAGGAAGATTAGGATGGGATTGATCTGCCAGTTGGTTACTTTTCGAAGAAACTCAACATCCACCAGAGGAAATATTCCATGATCGAAAAAGAACTATTGAGTTTGGTACTGGTCTTACAATATTTTACATGTATGTCATGTTGTATACTCTGATCACAATCTGCTTACATTGTTAGAATGCCTTAGAGACAAGAATATAAGACTATTTCATTGGAGTTTTGTTGTACATGTTGCATGCTGATGTGTTATTGCGGATTTAACTGATAAAGTTTAGATGAGATTTGTATTTATTTAATGTTATATATCTGTAATGTTATATGAGAAGAAGTTAAAGTGAACTTAGATTAAAGTTATTTGTATGCTCAGGTAATGTGTTTAAAGATTAGAGAAAAAAAATCCAACTTTTCACTATGATGGTTTATTTTTTCTTGGGTGCGGGGGGGGGGGGGGGAAGAGGAGGTGTTATGAAGACGTGGGTGTTCTGTACCTTTTAGGTTAAAAGCTAGCAGAACTAACTGACATCACCCAAGTGTTCTTAACAAGATACAATGTAGCATGTGGTCCAGCAGTTAGTGTAGCTGGTTGCCTGGAGACAAAAAAAAATTCAAATTCGGCCAGTTTAAATTATACCCCAAAATACCAATCAAGTTTGAATTTAGTACATTGAAAATATTAAAAACCAATGAAAGGATGCGATGCTTTGGGGCATAAGATCAGGGAAAATTGAACATTTGGAAGACAACTGCCACAAGGCCAACAGATGTTTAGTGTGCTTTCCGTTATTGGTCAGAGTATTGAGTACAGGAGTTGGGAGGTCATGTTACAACTGTACAGGACATTGGTTTGGCCACTGTTGGAATATTGCGTGCAATTCTGGTCTCCTTCCTGTCGGAAAGATGTTGGGAAACTTGAAAGGGTTCAGAAAAGATTTACAAGGATGTTGCCAGGGTTGGAGGATTTGAGCTATAATGAGAGGCTGAACAGGCTGGGGCTGTTTTCCCTGGAACGTCGGAGGCTGAGGGGTGACCTGAAAGAGGTTTACAAAATTATGAGGGGCATGGATAGGATAAATAGACAAAGCCTTTTCCCTGGGGTCAGGGAGTCCAGAACTAGAGGGCATAGGTTTAGGGTGAGAGGGGAAAGATATAAAAGAGACCTAAAGGGCAACTTTTTCACACAGAGGGTGGTGCATGTATGGAATGAGCTGCCAAAGGAAGTGGTGGAGGCTGGTACAATTGCAACATTTAAGAGGCATTTGGATGGGTATATGAATAGGAAGGGTTTGGAGGGATGTGGGCAGAGTGCTGGCAGGTGGGACTAAATTGGGTTGGGATATCTGGTCGGCATGGACGGGTTGGACCGAAGGGTGTGTTTCCATGCTGTATATCTCTATGACTCTATGTAGACTGCTAGTCAGAACTGCCTGAGAGGTACCTGTCTAGAGAAGGAGTTTTCACAGAGAAAAACATCGACACCAACCTGGAGGGCAAATCTGCAAAGAGAAGTTTCAAAAGCTGGCTTGTTTTGTTTGGACTAGTATTTAATCGGACTAGTACTATAGAAGGGAAAGTAAAAGATTGGTTAGAGGAAGGAGTTGTAAATAGTTGTTCATTAATTATTCTCTGTTATACTTTAAGAAATAAAATTGTAAATGTTTACTTTAAATAGTTCTTGGCCTCTTGGATTTTCACAGATTACTGCATGGTGTAAATCCTTTCTGTGTTGCTGGATTAAATTAAGCAGGAGGGTTTACCTGTGTTGTCACACTTGATGCAACTGCAATACATCAGTTTCTGTGACAAGTCAAAATTTGTGAAGCAAGTATAAGCTTTGGAGGATCACTTAAAACTTTTTGCAATGCTTGTGAAGCATGTCAAGAGGTACTCTCTGCACAAAGGAACTAGCTCTTCCTTTATGTAAAATCTCACATCACAGTTAGCAATGCCCGCAAGACAACACCGGCCACTCAAGACACAATGTAGTGATCTGATCATCTCCAGAAGCAATATATATCATCCTTTAATGGCAAGATCTGTTGTAAATCATGTTTTTCACTACAGGATGTTGTCAGAATTTTAGTTGCAATGTTCTTAATGATTCTGAATAGGAAATGATAATGTAAAGTGTTTCACTCTAAATAATAGGAGATGGCAATACCTGCAAGACAGAGAAACATACCATCCTACCCTCAGGACATCCAAATTCTTACAGGTCAACAGAGCAAGTTAACACCTTAATATCTCACATCGAGCCCACACTGACCCCTTGAAGAGAATCTCACCTGGAGCCAATACCCAACCCTATTCCAATAACTCAACATTACTCATGGACAACACCCCTGGTTATACAGCATGGAAACAGACCCTTCAATCCAACCCGTCCATGCCGACCAGATATCCCAACCCAATCTAGTCTCACCTGCCAGCACCCGGCCCATATCCCTCCCAACCCTTCCTATTCATATACCCATCCAAATGCCTCTTAAATGTTGCAATTGTACCAGCCTTTACCACATCCTCTGGCAGCTCATTCCATACACGTACCACCCACTGCGTGAAAAAGTTGCCCCTTAAGTCTCTTTTATATCTTTCCCCTCTCACCCTAAACCTATGCCCTCTAGTTCTGGACTCCCTGACCCCAGGGAAAAGACTTTGCCTATTTATCCTATCTATGCCCCTCAATTTTGTAAACCTCTTTCAGGTCACCCCTCAGCCTCCAACGCTCCAGGGAAAACAGCCCCAGCCTGTTCAGCCTCTTCCTGTAGCTCAGATCCTCCAACCCTGGCAACATCCTTGTAAATCTTTTCTGAACCATTTCAAGTTTCACAACATCTTTCCGATAGGAAGGAGACCAGAATTCCTATGGGCAATTTAGCATACTCAACCCACCTAACCTGCACATCTTTGGACTGTGGGAGGTAACTGGATTACCCGGATGAAACCGAATGACAGCTTCTGTCTCCAGGTTTGGTAATAACACGCACTTTTATTCATTAAAAAAAACACTGAGATCAGAATTTGAATCTAAATATAGGTGTTAGCATTACATCTTGCAATTGTAGCGCTTAGAAAGTAGGAACAGGAGTAGACCATTCAATCCATCAAGCCTGCCTCTCCATTCATTACAATCATGGCTGATCAAACAATTTGGTATCTTTTACTCAATGCATCCCTAAAACCCTGTATATCGGTAATCAGAAATCTATCCAAGTCTGTCTTAAATATACTCAAAGACTGAATCTCCAGAGCCATCTGTAGTAGAGAATTCAAAATTTAAGAAGGGGGAAAATCAGAAAACCATAACATGTAATTAAGGAGATACACCTACACATCAGGGACATGTGATCCAAGGGGTACCGATATTTTCCTTGTTGACAAAATGATTTGGAGTTTGAAATAACAGATGAAATCACATTTTTAACAGGTTTTAACTCTCAATCTACCAACACCACATCTTTTAAGTTCTCTGGTACTTAAAAAGGTGCCATAATTGCCATTCTCAGTTGTCCTGTGGTAATGACAGGTCTTCACTTAGAAGTCTTCCAGTCTTTGTGACAATGCTACTCCAATAATAATGCTGGATCAGGAGATTACCTTAAACAATTTTTTGTAAAAAGCAGCTTAATCAAGAAACAAATTTGGTTATGTGTGATCTTGAGCAAAGATATCATTCAAATTTATAGACAAATCTTAGAAAGTTGCAACTGACTGCATTTTACACCTTCAGCAAGAGAGCATGCTATACTGATGAGAGTCAAGAAATGTACACTGCGTCCTCATCCATATCATCCTGAAGGTTCTTTGTTTTTATCCAAGGCCATTGGATCCATCAAACAGAACGCGATCTTTGGTTAACATCCAAATGTTTTTGTAGAGTGAAGAGTTGCTTCAGCCCAATAATATAGGGACAACATTGTTTCTTCTTTTTGGTAAAATTGTAATGAACATTAAAAAATGAGATCATAAAACCATGAGAAAATTAGAAAAAAAAACTTTTACACAGAAGCTAGAAAGTGAATGATCTCTCATAAATCCTCTTGCAGAGTGCATGCATTCTTTTAAAAGAAAATTAGTTAGTTGCTTGTAAAGAGGAACATTAAAAGTTAGTAGACATGAAAAAGAACAGTAACACAAATTTGATGGGTTAACCTGACTGTTTCTGCTCTGTAAAATGATGTATTATGACCCGACAGTCAATATATTTTCAGTTTATAAAGACAATTCCAATAAAACAAGAAAGCAAAATACAATTGTTTTAAGAATTTTAGCTTTTGAATTAAATGTTGGTGAATGTTGGCATTTCAGATACTGGTAAGTGTCTTGGTTACAACTTTAGTAATTTGAAAATCCTATATGAATAAAAAAAACTTTTCCACATTCAAAAATCCAGGTGAAATCCATGGCGCATGGCATCTAAAAGGATTACAAGTGTCGGGAAAAAAGAGAGACAGCAATATTTAAAGTTATGATCTAATGACAGAGTTTGAGTCGGAGGGGCAAAGACATGACAGGAATAAAAGCACGATCAGGACAGGAGTAGCAATTGCACAATGTTCTAGAATTCTAGCCAAAATAATCTGTCACCACAATATTCTGCCAACTTCACCGAAAAGTTCTACAAGACAAACGAGGAGCAACTTATGCAGGTTTTCAAATATCATCCATAGTAAAAAATGAGGTCTGCAGATGCTGGAGATCACAGCTGCAAATGTGTTGCTGGTCAAAGCACAGCAGGTTAGGCAGCATCTCAGGAATAGAGAATTCGACGTTTCCTGATGAAGGGCTTATGCTCGAAACGTCGAATTCTCTATTCCTGAGATGCTGCCTAACCTGCTGTGCTTTGACCAGCAACACATTTGCAGCAAATATCATCCATAGCCAGGAAACAACTTAAACACCTATTGATGCCAGATTGAGAGTTAATTACCCTGTAATCTCAATATACTCTTCAGCTTCTTTAAAAAAAGTGTGGTGGGTAAAAATCTGTTTATGAGCCTAAGACCATACTTAACCAAACATTGAATAAACAACGTTTATTCACTTTGTGCTGCTTCGAATTGTAGCATTTGACTGTAAACTTGTGCATTCGAAATGAACATTTGAACGTAAAGATCAATTCTGCAAACAAAGAAATTGTGGCTTTTGATCAGATGACTCAATTATTGACAGGCCAGTCTTAAGTGTTTTGCAGCAGCACCTTTAAAAACTGAAACGAAACCTCGAATTTTATTTTAAAAAGTTTCAATTTAAGGCAATATGAAATTGAGGCCCAACTCACTGCAATAATTCAACTTGTCTAGTCCACTCAACTACTGATTTCAGAACAGTTAGTGGTAATACTAAAAGTAGTGATAGCTAAGCAGCGGTGTCATAACTGGAGAGGTGTCCAGTTCACAGATGGCGAGCAACCTCACCTGAGAGTCTTCACCAACTGCCACCGACCCGGCAAGGTGAAGAAAGCAGCGGCCATCCAAACCGGTCCACCCCGACCCTGGCAGCAGTGTCAAACAAGCGATGAGAGTCAGGCTACTTGGACTTTTACCCTCGCCACGCCCTCTTTCCGTTCGGCCGAATTTGACGGATCATTCAATACCCGCCCCCTCGCTGCAGCCTACCACCTCGCGCGCTCTCGCGCCCGCCAAGCCGCCAACGTCAAACAGCTCTCGGGGCACGCGCCGGCTGCAATGTGGTGGCGGCGGCCCGGCTCGGATGGAGCGCGCTGACGTAACGACGCTCCGCTGAGTCCCCACGCAGAAAATTCGGTTGATATTTTTCTAATGACAGATCTACAATAGAGCTCGCTCTTAACCGTTCACCTCCCCCCCCCCCGACTCCCGGCCTCGCTGGCTCCTTTTAACCCCCCCCAAGCTCAGAGAGCACGAGGACGAGCACGCTCGAGAGGGAGTGCGCGACAGAGAGGGAGGAAAGAAAGTACAACTTCCGCTCTCCCTCATGGACCAGCGCGAGCTCCCTGCTGCGCAGAGCGAGTTGCGCACTGGCAGTTCTCCCCCCTTCTCTCTCCTCCCTCCCGGAGTTAAAAGGAGGCCAGGCATCCAGAACACAGGGGGTTGGAAAGTGATTCTCTCTTACTTGATTCGAGCTATTCGGCAGTAGGATTATGGCTTCGGAGGAACTATATGAGGTATGAGGAGAGGGGGAAAAATAGGTGTGATTAAATGGGGTTTTCGACTCTTACTTACTCACCAGCCTCTTGAGCCCCCTTCAACCCTTCCCTAACATCCCTACTTCTTCTCACCCGCTCCCTCCTTTGAACCTGGAGTGATATGGCGATCTGAGTTCCCAGCTTTTGCTGGAGTGAGTGTACCCGGTGTAAGGGTGCGCACGCGTCCGGAGGTGGAGGAGGGAGAAATGGTTGAGGAGGAGAGGCAGGGAGGGAGGTGGGGGTGGAAGTGGGTCGAGGACCGAGTTGTTTGAAATCATCTTCTAAAGGGAGACGACTTTTGGTCCACACGATGTTGGCGATTGGCCTCCCCAGTGGTGTTATGTGTAAGGTACTAGACTATGTGGCTAAGTGTGAGAGAGACGGGGTCCAACTATTTACTGCTGGCTTATGTGCTCTCACAACTAGTGCCGTCCTCAGCTATGTCGCAACGCACTATGAACGAAGACAAGGATCCAAAACTCGGCTTTCACCTTTCTCCTTTTGACGAGTGGTGACAGCTTTATTTTATTTCAAACGTTGACTTTATATATTTCTCAACCATTCCAGGTTTATGTTGGACGAAGTAGATATCTGTTGATTGCAATTTGTTTTATCTCTTATGGGTGGTTTGTCTTTACAGATTTCATCAATGTTCTATAAACTCAACGGGTAGCAAGGTGTTTATTGTTTGGTAACATAATTCATGTGGATTTTTTGGGGGAAATTCACTGAATAATATAAGCTACATTTTGTTGAGATGGATTTGGTAATTAATGGCTTTCCTTTCCTAGTTTACAACTTGGAGCACTCCAGTCTTTTTTGGGGTTTGTACCCTTCAAACTTCCATGGCTACTTTTCTTCCTGTCTTTTGTTTGCAAAATTCTCTGGTTACAATGTGATATGTGGGGAAAAAAAACTTCTTAATTAAGTCTTGGAGAGGCCAAGACCTGAGCTAGAAAAAATTAGTGATAAACTTGAGGAAAAGTGTTCAGCTTCTAGAATGTAGATGCTCTCTAGATCTTCAGATGTTTGACAAGCAGTCCTTGATCAGATGTTTTTCTTTTGTTATTTGTCAGTGAGCCTGGGAAAATGACAATAAGCTGAAGTCTTGAGGTACGTGTACCTCATGAGATTTGCATGTACTGAGTCTGTATTTTGGTGCATTGGAGATGTACAGGATAATCTATATAGTTATACTCCTCATGAGCAGGATCTGTAATAAAGATAGTGAAAGCTTTGGCTGAAAGTGTATTAAGTAGTTACCTTGCCAATGGAGAGGTTGTCTGCTCTTCCATCTTCAGTTTTGATGACTAATAGGGGGGGTTTGGTTGGGGGGGGATCTTCAGTATGATAGCTAATATTTTAAATACTATTATTCTAATAATTAAACTTAATTACTATAGGATTGCTTGGAAGCACTGGCATCAGTGATGATTTTACTGTAGTTTAATTCTGATTTCTTCATGCAAGAATGACAAGTAAATGAAGCAGGGCTTGAATAGATTGAATAATCAATTCATGACTTGACCTTAACTGCTTCACTGGCAGTGATCTGTTTTGTTTACCTTGAAACAATAGTTGTATGATTACCACACAATTTTTATGCTTTGCATTTTTATGTCCAGAATTGAAGTTGGTTGGAACTCATAAGGAAGATATTTTAAAGGGTAGTTCAAGATATAAGTATACAATAACCTATTTAAGGTGGTACGTTCAAGGTTGGAACACTTTTTTTTGTTTTTTTGGTTTAATACGTTTCAAGAATAGAAGTTACAATAATTTTTTTTTCTCTCTTGTCAAACCAAAGTATGAACTTCTAACATGGATAGTTCATATGGTCAATATGTTTACCAGAAATTGATTTTGATTCTTCCAGAAATATTACAAAAGGCTGTATTTTGGTCTGATCTCAGCCAGTCTCCTTTTTCTGTTTTGGATTTCTTGCGATATTGAAGTGTATCTCATCAAAATGATCAGTGGTTATGCTGAGGAGTTGTAGACTAGCTTCTAATTGTCAGGGAATCAAATTGTATTGCATTTTTTAATAAACATACTACCAATGCCAGATTAATGGTATTTCATTTTTTTATTTCAAATATATTGATAATGAGCATTCATCTTGTGTAAATACTGGCTGAATAGACAAACTACCAAATGCAGAACTTTTAATATTGCCAATGTTATCTTTGTAAGCTGAACAGTTAAGTCCACCAAAGTTATCAGTACAGCTTGAGATGTCCACCACTAAAATTGAGGGTTTTTTCCCCCTGTCCCCAAGACAATGTTTATTGGATTTTCGCTTGGGTTCCAAAGAGTTTTTGGTAAGAACAATGACTGCTGATGCTGGAAACTAGATTCTGGATTAGAGTGGTGGTGGAAAAGCACAGCAGTTCAGACAGCATTCGAGGAGCAGGAAAATCAACGTTTCGGGCAAAAGCCCTTCATCAGGAATAGAGACAGAGTGCCTGCAGGGTGGAGAGATAAATGAGAGGAGGGTCCCTCTCTCTCATTTATCTCTCCACCATGCAGGCACTCTGTCTCTATTCCTGATGAAGGGCTTTTGCCCGAAACGTTGATTTTCCTGCTCCTCGAATGCTGTCTGAACTGCTGTGCTTTTCCACCACCACTCAACAAAAACTCTTTGGAATACTTGCACTTTTTAAAAATTGTATTAACAATGTTTCTTGTGCACTAACTGAAATGACATGTATGAATTTATTGCTAAGGTGTGTTAATTAATCTAATTAGAGAATTAGAAATTATTTTATATGTACGCATCAAATATTAGTGTTTGGGTGGCTTTATTTATTCCTGCTGAAACTACTCGTATTCAGTGCAGTATATAGTACAAAAGTTTCTTGTTGGGTTGAATCAAGCTCATTGGAAATAATTTCATAATTGTGTCATCATGCAACTGAAAGGTGCATGCAGTTGATGGTTTGGATTCAGTTCAGATGCATTGTTTTGCTCTCCATATAAATGCATTTTAAGTGCCATCTTTCTGTTGAGTTTTGCAAAGCTATTTTGTTAAGTTTGTAATGAAATTGTACTAATTTCTTGGTGAGATGACTATAATCTATATTCATTGAGCTATAGTACTGGTATTGCTAATGTAATTGAGTACAGTCAGAAGGACAGACTATCTTGAATTTACAATCATAATTATCCAGACGTCTTCCCCAGCCTGGGAATTCTGCAACCCAAAAGCAAGTAATGGAGGAGAGTTTCCTATCGTGATGAAGCAATGCTTGGTACTGATTTTATGATTTTGAAATTGTGTATTAACATGCAGATTTTTTTTCTGTAAATCTTGAGTGCTTGGCTTGTGCTAATTTACAGTTGTCTTTATTTCAGTTTCTTTTGAATCTTAGACAAAAATGTTTCTTTTATTTTGTGCAAATGTAAAATGATAGTTCCTTGGAAAAGAAATCTATGCAACTGTTAGGACATAGTGGCTATCATACAGGATAGTGACCTAGAAGTGATGAGTTGAACTTCCAGTCCCAACAAGTTGAGAAATTGAATCAAATTAAATCAGACATTGTGAGCTACTACCAGGGGAAAAGGTGTACTGTAAACTGCTGATTCTTGAAAATCCAATGGTTCACCTAATGACTTTCAGGAAATAGCACTTGCCATCACATCATCACATGGTAGCATTTTTAAAGTGACTCAGTAGATCATCCTCTGGTTGTGCAATTATGGCAGTGAAGGAATAATATCCACTTTTTTTTTATATCTTAAGAAGAATTGGATATTTCAGTTGTGACTGTGGCATTGCTTATTCAAGAACATACAGCATTTATAGTTTAGATTAACTGTGAATCCAGGCATCAGTAAATTCCCACGTCTAGAAGATGATAGTGCTCTAACATTAGAACATAGAACAGTACAGCATAGAACAGGCCCTTCAACCCACGATGTTGTTAGGTTGGGCTCTAATTTTTATTATTATTTATATATCCCATGAAGGCAAGTGACCAACTATTTAACAAAGAATTCATCAGGAATTAATTTTTGGAACTGTGCTTCTAATCTGACAATGACCAACACTTTTTAAGCAATTTTTACCGAGTACATGCTGACATTGTACTTGGTTTTGGGATTAGATCAACCTCGAGCTGAAATAAGATCTTTTGGCTTTGACTTTGCCCTTGCACACTATTTAATGAAACTTGCCAGATCTTCTCACTTGTGCAGTTCATAGTCTTAAGACCATAAGACAGAGGAGTGGAAGTTAGACCATTCGGCCCATCGAGTCCACTCCGCCATTCAATCATGGCTGATGGGCATTTCAACTCCACTTACCCGCTTTCTCCCCGTAGCCCTTAATTCCTCGTGACATCAAGAATCTATCAATCTCTGCCTTGAAGACATTTAGCGTCCCAGCCTCCACTGCACTCTGCGGCAATGAATTCCACAGGCCCACCACTCTCTGGCTGAAGAAATGTCTCCGCATTTCTGTTCTGAATTGACCCCCTCTCATTCTCAGGCTGTGTCCACTGGTCCTAGTCTCCTCGCCTAATGGAAAAAATTTCCTAGCGTACACTCTTTCCAAGCCATGCATTATCTTGTAAGTTTCTATCAAGTCTCCCCTTGATCTTGGGCGGCACGGTGGCACAGTGGTTAGCACTGCTGCCTCACAGCGCCAGGGACCTGGGTTCAATTCCCGCCTCAGGCGACTGACTGTGTGGAGTTTGCACGTTCTCCCCGTGTCTGCGTGGGTTTCCTCCGGGTGCTCCGGTTTCCTCCCACAGTCCAAAGATGTGCGGGTCAGGTGAATTGGCCATGCTAAATTGCCCGTAGTGTTAGGTAAGGGGTATATGTAGGGGTATGGGTGGGTTGCGCTTCGGCGGGTCGGTGTGGACTTGTTGGGCCGAAGGGCCTGTTTCCACACTGTAAGTAATCTAATCTTCTAAACTCCAATGAATACAATCCCAGGATCCTCAGCCGTTCCTCATATGTAAGACCAACCATTCCAGGGATCATCCATATGAATCTCCGCTGGACACGTTCCAGTGCCAGTATGTCCTTCCTGAGGTGTGGGGACCAAAACTGGACACAATACTCCAAATGGGGCCTGACCAGAGCTTTACAAAGTCCTCAGTAGCACAACGATGCTTTTATATTCCAACCCTCTTGAAATAAGTGACAACATTGCATTTGCTTTCTTAATCACTGACTCAACCTGCATGTTTACCTTTAGAGAATCCTCGACTAACACTCCCAGATCCCTTTGTACTTTGGCTTTACGAATTTTCTCACCGTTTTTAGAAAGTAGTCTATGCTTTTATTCTTTTTGCCAAAGTGCAAGACTTCGCATTTGCTCATGATGAATTCCATCAGCCATTTGTTGGACCACTCCCAAACTGTCTAGATCCTTCTGTAGCGTCCCCACTTCCTCAGTACTACCTGCCTGTCCACCTAACTTCGTATCATCGGCAAACTTCGCTAGAATGCCCCCAGTCCCTTCATCCAGATCATTAATATATAATGCGAACAGCTGTGGCCCTAACACTGAACCCTGCGGTACACCGCTTGTCACCGGCTGCCATTCCGAAAAAGAACCTTTTATCCCAACTCTCTGCCTTCTGTCAGACAGCCAATCCTCAATCCATCTCAGTAGCTCACCTCGAACACCATGGGCCCTCACCTTGCTCAGCAGCCTCCAGTGTGGCACCTTATCAAAGGCCTTTGGGAAGTCTAGGTAGACTACGTCCACTGGGTTTCCCTGGTCTAACCTACTTGTCACCTCTTCAAAGAATTCCAATAGGTTTGTCAGGCATGATCTTCCCTTACTAAATTCATGTTGACTTGTTCTAATCAGACTCTGCTCTTCCAAGAATTTAGAAACCTCATCCTTAATAATGGATTCTAGAATTTTACCAACAACAGAGGTTAGGCTAATTGGCCTATAATTTTCCATCTTTTGACTTGATCCTTTCTTGAACAAGGGAGTTACAACAGCGATCTTCCAATCATCTGGGACTTTCCCCGACTCCAGTAACTCTTGAAAGATCTCAACCAATGCCTCCGTTATTTCCTCAGCCACCTCTCTCAGATCTCTAGGATGTATCCCATCGGGGCCGGAGATTTATCAATTTTAAGACCTTTTAGCTTTTCTAGCACTTTCTCTTTTGTAAAGGCAACCATACTCAACTCAGCCCCCTGACTCCCTTTAATTGTTGGGATATTACTCATGTCTTCCACTGTGAAAACTGATGCAAAGTACTTGTTAAGTTCTCCTGCTATTTCCTTGTCTCCCATCATTGGGCTTCCAGCATCAGTTTGAAGTGGCCCAATGTCTACTTTTGCCTGTTGTTTGTTTCTTTATGTATTGAAAGAAACTTTTACTATCATTTCTAATATTACTGGCTAGCCTACCTTCATATTTGATCCTCTCCTTTCTTATTACTCTCTTTGTTATCCTCTGTTTGTTTTTGTAGCCTTCCCAATCTTCTGATTTCCCACTGCTCTTGGCCACTTTATAGGATCTCTCTTTAAATTGCTCTAAAATTTGAGTTCACTAGTTGCAGAACAATCTTCTTTGCATGAATGGTTGATTCTGATGTTTTCTAGTTGCACCCACCCTGAACCCACTTTTTTGTTTGTCCTTCTCATTAATGTGATCTTGCACCAATTTTTTTTTTTTTGCTTTTTTTTTCCCCATTTTTATCTTTTTTTTACTTATTCTTTCCTTCCCCAACACTGCTGATGTTGCACTTGCTCAAAATCAATACCCTCTAGCTTTTTTTTTCTGATTCTGAAGCAAAGGTTGTGCTTTTGTGCTCTGTCCAGTATTGGCATCATTTTGCTTTTCTAGACTTCTTAGGAGATACGTTGGGCTCTGTATGATATAGTAGCCTTGTTTGAATGGTTCCCTCCAACCTCTTTTTTGCTCGCATGGGAGAGGGTTGGTTGTGACTACTTTTGCCTAAAATGTGTGCTGCTTAAAAAAAAATCTAAAACCACTAACCTTTACAGCTATGCCTTTCTCCTGAATGCATCTATTCTATTTGCTCAACTGCTTCCATGTGATAGCAAGTGGCAAGAATACAGACTAAGTTGGATAGCAACACTTATTTCTCCCTAGTTTACATTTTATGACCACTGTTTTTGAACTCATTCACAGTTGGAAACTCATTCATTCTCTTTTTTTTTCTATTTCATTGAACTGTTCTAGAAGAACCTCAACTCCCGAATCTACCCGAAATATGAAAAGTTGACCTTGTATGCCTTGTACACAAAGCAAGACAAATCCAAACTGGTCAATTATTGCTTCATCAGTAAGGTGATAGCACTGACACCTTTCATCAGTCATTAAGCAATAACCTGCACGCGAGTAGCCGATTTGGGTTCCACCAGGGCCATTCAGCTCCTGACCTCATTGCACTTACTTGAGGAAAGATGTAGTGGCATTGGAGGCAGTTCAGAGGATGTTTGCTAGATTTGATCCCAGAGGTTTATCCTATGATGAGACTGACCAGTTTAGGCCTGTACTCTCTCTAGAGTTTTTAGAATAATGAAGGGAGGTCAAATTTGAGGTATTCAAGATGATTAAAGGTATGGATAAAATAAATGTGGAGCAGATGATTCCACATTGTTGTGGGGGATTCTAGGACGGGAGCTCAAAGGATAAGGGGTAACATATTTTTGAAACAAAAGTCGAGGAGGAGACTGCTTCTCCCAATGGGTTGTTAACTGTACAATTCGCTATCCCAAAGTGAATGCTGGGAACGTGAATAAATTTTGAGGAATTAGACAGATTTTTAATTTAGTTATGGGAGTGAAGAGCATATATCGGCCATGACCGAAAGACTCTTACTCTATGGGCAAAATGGCTTAATTCTGCTCCTATATCTTATGAACTTGTAAAAGTACTGAATTCTAGAGGTGAAAGTGGCTGCCGTCAACATCACGGCAGCATTCAACATTGACATCAAGGAGACTTAACAAAACTCTCAACTAGCTAATGGTGTGATTATACCTGGCACATAAGATGGTTGGATTGTTTGGAGGTCAGTCATCTCAGCTCCATGATATCTCTGCAGGAGTTCTTCAGTAGTGTACTAGGCCTGACCATCATAATGTCAGAATTGGAGACATTTGCAGATGCGCAATTGATGTTCACCATTCATAGTTCCTCTGATACTGAAGCAATCGTATGCAAATACAACATGACCTGAATGATATTCAGGCTTGGGTTGACCAAGTGACAAACAACTCTGGCTGGCATTTGTATGGCATCGATCATCTAAAATAAGATGATCTAACCACTGTCCTTCGGATTCAATGGCCTTACTGTCACTGAATCCCCAAAATCAACATTGGTTACCATTGACCTGAAACACAGTTGGATTTTCCACAAGAGCATGGCAAAGGCTATGAAGACTGCAGTGAGTAACCTTCCATCTTCCTGAAGCTGTCTACCACTTACAAGGTACAAGTCCAGAAGTGTGTTGGAATGCACAACACTAGCCTGGATGGCAGTTCTTGAGTACTTCTGAGCTTTATATCATCCAGGACAAGCAGCCCACTTGAGTAGGTACTACAACATCCACAAGCATCTACTCCCTCTGCCACCATCTATCAACAGCAGTTGTGTCATTTACAAGATGCACTGCAGAAATTTGCCAAAGATTCTTAAGCACCTTCCAAACTCATGCCCACTTCTTCCATCCAAAATGAACAAGGCCAACAGATATGGGGCACCACCACCAGCAGATTCTCCCCAATCACTCCCCATCCTGACTTGGAAACGTACTGCTGTTCCATCACTAGCTAGTTTTGAAATCCTGGAACTCCTTCCCTACTGGCATTGTGTGCCAACCTTCAGCATATGGACTATGGTGCTTCACAAAGGCAGCACGCCACCACCTTCTCAAGGGCAGCTAGGGACAAATGATTGAATCCTGGCCCAGTCAGTGATTCCCACAAGGATTTTTTAAAATCATGATTTTCAAGCTTTTTAGTTTTGGATGTTCCTTACAGTTGTCATCCCAAGAGAAAAGAGCCCCAAGTTGTGGTCACAATTCGTAGTACCAGATGAGATGGGATGGTCATGTCAGCATAACCTTCCATTCTCCTTTTTTTTTTGCCCTCTTCTATCTAATCCAGCCTCACCATTAGCCCAGATAAAAACCTAAAAGATATGTCTAATTTCTTTCAACAGCTTAGTGACCTCTTCAGGGAAGCTGACTTAGTTGTTTAGATTGCTGATCTTGGACAATAGTTGCCTAATGAATTTTATTTTAAAACTGGTTGATGATCCTCCTGTCTGATAGTGACTTTTTGAGAAGCTTGCTAGAAAAACATTCTTTTCACCCTCTGTTCTTGGTCTATACATAAACCTTGTGCTTTTAAATTTTATAAGAATGAAGTCCTTGGATCAGCACCATGTGTTCCCTTTCAGTCCCAAGATGAAGCTCTTCCATTGTGAGTGGATTTGCTTCAAGGACCACGTTTCATGATTTTGAGTAGACTTGAATCCAGTCTTTGATTCAGGAAATTTTTTTTTTAAAATGCAGATTTCAGTTGATTCCTCAGTACAGTTTTGAGTCATGCATATGCCTGTTGGCACATGCTTTGGTTCACTTGAGTTTTTGTCAACGTACAAGAACTCTCAATTGCTAATTTTAGACTGCACCATTTACTTTTGCAATTCCGAAAAGGATGGTGGAAAGAGCATGTTGTCAGTTTTATCTTGACACTTCCTGAGCAAGTGACTCTTATGACTATGTTCACTATTCCAAAATGAGAGGCTTTTGGTTAAATTTTGTTTTTGGGAGATCGCCATTTAGTGTGTGTTCTCACTGTATCTGGGTAATAACCACTTTCCTTGGCTGCAGTTGGGATCTGTCATAGTCCATAGAGATGTACAACATGGAAACAGATCCTTCTGTCCAACCCGTCTATGCTGACCAGATATCCCAATCTAGTCACACCTGCCAGCACTCTGCCCACATCCCTCCAAACCCTTCCTATTCATATACCCATCCAAATGCCTCTTAAATGTTGCAATTGTACCAGCTTCCACCACTTCCTCTGGCAGCTCATTCCATACATGTACCACCTCAGTGTGAAAATGTTGCCCCTTAGGTCTCTCTCATATCTTTCCTCTCACCCTAAACCTATGCCCTCTAGTTCTGGACTCCCCAACCCAGTGAAAAGACTTTTGTCACTTTATCCTATCCACGCTCCTCATGATTCTGTAAAACTTTTATAAGGTCACCCCTCAGCCTCTGATGCTCCAGGGAAAACAGCCCCAGCCTGTTCAGCCTCTCATTATAGCTCAAATCCTCCAACCCTGGCAATATCCTTAAATCTTTTTCTGAACCCTTTCAAGTTTCATAACATCTTTCTGATAGGAAGGAGACCAGAATTGCACGCAATATTCCAACAGTGGTCTAACCAATGTCCTGTACAGATGCAATGTGACCTCCCAACTCCTGTAATCAATATTCTGGCCAATAAAGGAAAGCATACCAAATGCTGCCTTCACTATCCTATCAACCTGCGACTCCACTTTCAAGGAGCTATGAACCTGCACTCCAAGGTCTCTTTGTTCAGCAACACTCCCTAGGACCTTACCATAGTGTATAAGTCCTGCTAAGATTTGCTTTCCCAAAATGCAGCACCTCTCATCTGAATTGAATTCCATCTGCCACTTCTCAGCCCATTGGCCCATCTGATCAAGATCCCATTGTAATCTGAGGTAACTTTCTTCACTGTTCACTACACCTCCAGTTATGGTGTCATCTGCAAACTTACTAACTGTACCTGTTTTGCTCACATCCAAATCACTTATGTAAATGACAAAAAGTAGAGTATTGAGCACTGATCCTTGTGGCACTCCGCTGGTGACAGGCCTCCAGTCTGAAAACCAACCCTCCACCACCACCACCCTCTGTCTTCTACTTTTTTTGAGCCAGTTCTGTATCCAAATGGCTAGTTCTCCCTTTATTCTGTGAGATCTAACCTTGCTAACAAGTCTTCCATGGGGAACCTTATCGAATGCCTTACTGAAGTCCACATAGATCGCATCTATCACACTGCCCTCATCAATCCTCCTTTTGTTACTTCAAAAAACTCAATCAAGTTGTGAGACATGTATTTCCCATGCATAAAGCCATGTTGACTATCCCTAATGAGCGGGTCAGGCAGCATCCGAGGAGCAGGAAAATCAACGTTTCGGGCAAAAGTCCTTGATCAGGACTGAAGGGTGGAAAGGTAAATGGGAGGGGAATTGGGGCTGGGGAGAAGGTAGCAAAGAGTGTCACTCTGTCACTCTGTCACTCTGTCACTCTGTCACTCTGTCACTCTGTCACTCTGTCACTCTGTCACTCTGTCACTCTGTCACTCTGTCACTCCCTCTGCCCTGAAGCTCTTACTCTTTGCTACCTTCTCCCCAGCCCCGCCCTTTATCTCTCCACCCTGGAGGCTCCCTGCCTTCAATCCTGATGAAGGGCTTTTGCCTGGAACAACAACAAATTTTTTTCCTGCTGTGCTTTTCCAGCACTACTCTAATCTATCCCTAATCAGTCCTTGTCTTTCCAAATACATATACATCCTGACTTCACTTGGAGGTCGCCACTGATGATGTTACCTAGCCAGGTAATGAAACGTCTGGATATCAACCCTACAGTTCAGCGAGCAAACCTACACCCTAAACATCCTGTCCCTCAGGATTCCCTTCAACAACTTGCCCACCACAGACGTCAGGCTTCACTCGCTTGTTCTTACCACCTTTTCTTTAAACAGTGGCGCTGTGTTAGCCAACCTCTAGTCTTCTGGCACCTCACCTGTGACTATTGATACAAATTTCTCAGCAAGAGGCCCAGCAATCACCTTCCCTAGTTTCCCACAGAGTTCTAGGGTACACCTGATCTGGTCCTGGCGATTTATCCACCCTTATGCATTTCAAGACATCCAGCAATTCCTCCTGTGTAGTATGTACATTTTTCAAGATGTCACTATCTATTTCCCTACAGTCTATATCTTTCATATCCTTTTCCACATACTGATGCAAAATATTTTAGTAATTTCCCCCATTTTCTACCACTCCACACAAAGGCCACCTTGCTGATCTTTTGAGGGGCCCTATTCACTCCCTAGTTACCCTTTTTGTGCTTAATGTATTTGTAAAACAAAACATTTGAATTCTCCTTAATTCAATTTGCCAAAGCTATCTCCTGTCCCCTTCTTTTGCCCTCCTGATTTTCCCTCTTAAGTATACTCCTTCTTCCTTTACACTCTTCGAAGGATTCACTCGATTTATCCTGTCTATACCTGACATCTGCTTCCTTTTTCTTAACCAAACCCTCAATTTCTTTAGTTATCTAGCATTTCCTATCCCTACCAGCCTTTTCTTTCACCCTAACAGGAATATACTTTCTCTGGATTCTCATTATCTCCTTTTCTGAAGGCTTCCTATTTTCCAACTGTCCCTTTACCTGCAAACATCAGCTTTTGACAGTTCTTGTCTAATACCATCAAAATTGGCCTTCCTCCAATTTAGAACTTCAACTTTTAGATCTGGTCTATCCTTTTTCCATCACTATTTTAAATCTAATAGAATTATGGTCACCGGCCCCAGAGTGCTCCCCCACTGACACCTCAGTCACCTGCCCTGCCTTATTTCCCAAGGGTAGGTCAAGTTTTGCACCTCCCTTAATAGGTACATCCACATACTGAATCATAAAATTGTCTTGTACACACTTAACAAATTCCTCTCCATCTAAAGCCTTAACACTATGGCAGTCCCGGTGTTTTTTTTTCCCTTCTGATAAACCGATTTCATATTTTGCCACTTGAGTTGGAAATATCTTCTATGGACCAAGATATCTTGATTCACCAGCAATGCCTTTCTCTTAAATTGGTGCTTTTCTTGTGCAATGGTTGTGAAATTTGTCTTTTGGACTTTGTGGACTGGAATTTTCTTTTAAAAAAAACAGCCTTTTTAAATGTTAGAATGAGCTTACTGTAGAAAGCAAGTAACATGACACCCATGCCAAGCATCATGCAAACAACTGCTTGTACTACCTGTAGTTTGGAGTTCCAAATGATTTGGAGCTGACTGTATGGGGTCATGCTTTTGCTGACCAGAAATAAATGGTCTGTGGACAAGTTATCGATGTCAGAACTTTATTGTCTGCCAACAATTGATTGTTTCTCAGCTAATTGAACAGTTAGGAACTTGTTACAAATAATAGATGTTCAACCCTTCCCCAACTCAGGAGCCATCTCAAAGACAATTTGCACAGTTGCCTTTGCTCGGTCCTTTGAGTATTGGAGTTGGGGAAATCATGTTGAGTTTGTACAGGACATTGAGGCCTCTTCTGGAATACTGTCAGTTCTGGTCACTCAGTTACAGGAAGGATATTCAGCTGGAGAGGGTTCAGAAGAGATTTGCTAGGTTGTTGCTAGATATGGAAAGTTTGAGTTATAAAAAAAAAAGTTGGGACTTTTTTTCACTGGAGCGTGGGGGGTTGAGAGGAAACCTGACAGAAGCTTAAAATAATAGGGTATGGATAGCTAATGGTAGTTGTATTTCTCCTACGATGGGAAAGTTCAAGACTGGGGGCACGTTTGAGGGGAGATTTAAAATAATGGGAGGCAAATTTTTTTTTGAGGTTAGTTTGCATGTGAAATGAACGTCCAAAAGAAGTGAAGGATGTGGACACTTGTAAAGGCACTTGGATAAGTACAAGAATACAGAAGTTTTGGAGGGATGTGGGAGTAGCTTTTAGTTTAGGATTTGTTTTTTTTTGGCATGGACTGGTTGGACTGAAGTGTCTGTTTTCTGTGCTGCTTGACTCTGACTCTGTTCTCTGCAGTCAAGTGACTGTAAACCTGAAGAAAACCAGTTTTGTTTTATATTGCAACAGTTGTGAACTATGATTTTTTTTTTAAAAAAACGACAAACCCCTTTTTTTCATATAAGAGAGCTGATCATCATCTTTTGTCTCTTGCCAACCAGTGGAAGTATCTAAAGAGAGACTATTTGAATCTCCAGGATCATCTAAAGAACAGTACCTAGGAACAAGGATTACTGCACTGTCTTTGCATTCCTCTCACTGTCCATAACCTATTTAACCCTTTTTTTTTGTGTGTAAGAGAAAATTAAAGAGGATTAGTTTTAATATTTTAAACTGACAGCTTGTTTACCTGTTGCTAGAATCTAATTTTATGTAATAATAAATAGTGATTCTTGTTCAGTACAAAAACCTGGTTTGTGCTTTCTATCAACTGAATAAACTTAAGGAATCTTTTTTAAAATAAAATTTGTGACTTTTGTGACAACTCCTAGAATAGTGGGGCTTGGTTTCAAGTATGCTGTCCCACTGAGTCATAAGTGTTCCTATTATGTTTCTGACAAAGTCTGTCCTCTTTTTTTTCGAGCAGTTTTCAAAAAATGGTGTAACTTCTTTTTCTAATCAACCTGTTCAGAGATGTTATTACACACAACTTCTGGAGCAAGTGGACTTGAACAAGCCAATTGTATCACAAGCACTCTTGTAATTACTCTCTTAAACTAATGTAATAATATGGACCCTGAAAAGAATTGCTTTTGAAAAGTAGGCAAATGTGAGAATACCTTTTTTTAATATGATGGAGTCTTCATGCCCCAGCACTCTTCTAAAAAAAATTTTAAAATGCATACAACTGTTCACCACTCGCTGTACTTCTTTCTTTTTTGTGTATCTTGCTTAGCCAGCAGTACTAAAGACAATAGATCTCGAATAGAGATCGTAAGCAACAAAGCATTTTTGGATCAATTCCAGTTGTCTATCATGTAAATTCTGGAATCTATTTTGGTTTTTCTCCACTTAATCTGTTAAGGATATTTCAACTGCAATACCTTGTTTTGTTCTCAACTGGAAAATATTTAGTTATCCAGGACCTCACCATCTCTAAACTTATGTTTACGTACATGGATAGTATTTCACTAGAAGGTCAGAAAGCTAAACCAAATAGATTTTAGTTCTGCAAATGTAAAGCTACTAAACGTATTTCAGAAGCATAATTCTGGAAGTAAGCTAACTGTATATCAGCTTGGTTCTATGTTC
This sequence comes from Hemiscyllium ocellatum, assembly GCF_020745735.1. NCBI lineage: Eukaryota > Metazoa > Chordata > Chondrichthyes > Orectolobiformes > Hemiscylliidae > Hemiscyllium > Hemiscyllium ocellatum. The sequence continues at coordinate 34,868,360 of NC_083434.1, forward strand.
GTTTTCCAAATTTTGATGCTTCTGCAGTCAAAGAACCACTAATCTATTTTAATAGAGATTACTCCCCATGTAAGAACAGACATAAGCATTTTATTGTACAGGGTTTCGTCAATAAAATTTAGCACCAGCATTGGGATTGGTTTGAGTAGTTAGAACATCAGTAGAAAAGATGAGGGCACAAACCAGGCTGCTGTCAGATCCCTGCTCTCTGCTGTAAACGTGAATTTTTTTTTCCATTTGTGCAAACTATCTGTGTTCAAATTTAGTTACAGCTAAAGTTGGGACAAAAAAGCAAATTAAATCATTCCTAGAATCTGAAACCATGGTATATCTTTGGATTGGTCAAGAAATAGAGAATCATGACTGAAGAAATGTGAATGATGCCGGTGATGAGAATGGCACTGTTTTGTGGAGCTGTTTTGAGTTGATCATCCAATGTTCTGAATGAATCTTGAGATAATAGTTAGAACATGACACCTAGATTGTATGACAACTTAACTTAGTAAAATTATGCAACAAAAATCACATTAGAGTCGTTTTGCAAAAGGAGGCTCTCTGAACAAAGATAATGACTTTGGTACCATTTTGCATTGTGGTTTCTGTTTATAACAAATCAGGATTACAATCACCTAATGGACTCATGCCGTTCGCAGTTGAACTTCTCCACAATTTTATAGGCAGTGTGTTCTGAAGCATTACTGGAAATTGTTTTGCACTAGTTGGTAACTTGCAAAAGCAAGCACTTTTCAAACAGAATCTGTATCCTCTTGTTTCCACTCAACAGAAACCAGAACAAGTTTCTTCTATCTATTCTGGGAAGGCTCCTCCAAATGTTTAAACTTTTATCAAGCATAATTTTAGCCTTCTGTCCTTCCAGGAAAATAGCCCCAACGTCTCCACCCTATCCTCATTCACTGAAGTTTCTTATTCCTCAAACTATTTTGTTACCCTCTTCTATCCTCTGTCTCTGCAATGCATTAACATGCTTTCTGAAGTGTAGCATGTGGAGTTGTTCACTATATACTCCAGCTGAAGTCCATTTGTGTTTTTAGAGCAACTTTTGTATGACTTTCTTGTTAAACTGTTGAACTCCGTACTCCAATTAATGAAGTCCACGATTCTGGAAACTTTTGAAGTACTTCAACCAGTTCTTTTTTTTTCTGCACACTGTCTAGAGTTGTGCATTTTTTTTTAAAAATCCTATATCTCCAAGTACTTTCTGCCAAACTTTTATGACTTGTTTCTTTATTGAACTTCAATCTGTTGCCGATCTGCCAACTCCACCAACTTGTCCATATCTCTTTTGATATTTTCTACAGGTTTAAATGTAATTCGTGGTTAGCCTTGAGCACTGGAGAACTATTTCTGACTGACCTTCTAAAATCTATCTAAAAAAATTGTGCTGTACAGTGGCTGGCTATCTACAATAGTGCTTGGCCAACTTTTGTTATTTTCCCCTCTTTTTGTGACTCCATGTATATAAAAAAATGGTTGTGGGGAATGGTTTGTAAATAATATCATTCATCTGGATAGATATCTGCAGCTACAGTGCAGACTGAAACAACAAGCAAATGGGGCTTAGGCATTTTTTTTTTTAAAATTGCCTACTGTAAAATTTTTAGTTCTGTTTCTTATTCTAAGAGATTGCAACTAACTGAAAGTAACATCAACCATGGAGTGTCAGCAATGTAAAAATTGACTGCTGCAGTTGATCAATCTGCAAGCAGGGATTCAGTCTGTGAAACAAGTTTTGTTTGCTTGTATAAATCTTAGGAATCATCAGAATTTAAGACTTATTCTCTGTCTTTATTATTTTTTCACCTTGCAGTTCCTAAAATCCATATAGTTTGTCTCTGCCATTGTGGCAGTTCCAGTCAAAAGAAAAATGACCCAAGTTCTGGAAACCAGGGTATAGAAATGCGAAATTGACGTACAGGTCCACTAACAGTAATCTAACAGGAGGATAGGGTGAAAAGGAAAAATAACAAGAACTTAGTACTCTAATCATTGAAATTCTCCATCTAAAACCAAATAGACTCGGGGGTGGGGGAGAATTGGAGGAAACAGTTGAGCTAATGTAACCTAGATGAGATGTTCATAATGTTTTTGGGTTGGATTCTTGGAACAGCATGTTCTTGACCTTACTGGAGCATGAACTGTGCTAGACTTGGGTAGTTAATTGCACAAAACAACTTAACGAAGGTGCCTCGAGCTGGAAAGATTTGACAATGATTTTCATTTCTGTATTCAGTTTGAGGAAGGAAAAAGTGGATCCAAGATTTAGTTTTTTTTAAAATTTTGCAGTTATGTGAATTAACACAATACTTTTAAAGTGTCAATGGAATTGCAGTGGCAGATATATTTTTTAAGGAGCTATTTCTGAATATGCAGAATACAATTCTAGGTATTATCAGACTTTAAGAAAAGCATGGTATTAGGCAAAGGTGGTTGTCTGTCTGGTCAGAAGATTGCAATTTATATTCTGTCCAATGAAAAATGACTACATTTGCCCTGCTTAAAATCTTTTAATGTGAGAGGAAGAACTATGAAAAAAGTGGTTACAGATGTTTAAAGTCTGCATTTGATCCTTCTGAAAGTGAACTAATGGAACATAGAGATACGTTGCATCAGTCCTCACCATAAAGTGTGCAAGTCATGTCCTAGAAGCAGCTGTAAATCAAGAAATGGAATGGAGGGTAGAATCTGGGATAAATGACAATCACTGGGAAGTGATACTAAGCAAATTGTGAGAGCTGACAAGCCCTGGGTTTTGATTGATTTGGTTGCACATCTTGATGTAGAAAGTGGCATAATTAGTATTGGTTTTAATTTTCCAAAATTACTCTCGGTTCAGAAAATTCCATCAGATTTGTAAAATTGCAAATGTAACTCTACTCCAAAAAAGGAGGAAGACAATTTGGGAAACTTACAGACCAGTTAAAGTCTGTCACAAGGAAGATGTTGGAAGTTAAAGGAGCCAAAAAGAACTTTAATAAGTTCAAAGTAGTTGGGTAGAATCAACATAGTTTGTGAAAGGGAAATCATGTTTGACCACTCTACAGGGATTTATTTGAGGTGATTTAATGTATGCTATGGATAAAGGTGAACCAGCGGCTTTGTCACCAATTTGGCTTCCAGAAGGCCTTTGATAAGGTGTCTTGTCAAAATTTATTCTGGGAAGATAAAAATTCATGGTGTATGAGGCAATTTATTGACTTTGATCAAAGTTTGGCCAGCTTTAGTGCTGGGCCTCCACCTTTTTGCAATATTGTATGAAGTCTGGGTGGAAAGAATTGTTTGTGAATTTGACAGCAAAATGGGTAGAAAAGTTGTGAAGAGAATGTAAGGAAGCCAAAAATTGTTAGGTTGTGAGTAGGCAAATATGTGGCAAATAGAGTAGAATGTGAAATTGACCATCTTGGCAGGGAGAATATATGCTTTTTAAAAAATAAATCTAAATGGAATGAAATTGCTCAGCACAACAACTCAGAGGGATTTGGGTATTGTAGTGTACAAATGGGGGTTGGGGGGGGAGCTATTATGCAGGTACAACAAGTTAACAAACTAATAATATTACTGTGCAAAGGGATTTGAATACAAAAGTCAGGATGTTATGTTTCATCAGTATAGGGCATTGTGAACATATCTAGAATCCTATGCAGTATAGCACCCCCTCAAATAATGGAAATTTGAATCCTACAGCATGGAAACAGAGATGCTTTGATCCAACTTGTCCACACTGACCAGATATCACCATCTGATCAAGCCTAGTTTCTAGCATTTGTTGCATATCTCCCCCTCAAGCCTCCAATTCATGTACCCACCCAGATGCCTCTTTAAATGTTGCAATTGTATCTGGCAGCTCATTCTCCATACCACTCTCATGGAAAGTTATCCCTCAGGATCTTTTTAAAAAATCACTCTCACTCTCACTCTCTCAACTTCCCTACCCTGAGGGGGAAAAATTATCTTGGCCCATGCCTATCATGATTTTATAAATTTCTACATGGTCACTTCTCACTGTGTGATGCGCAGGGGTGAGGGGGGAATCAAGAGAGGCAGAGGCCTAGCCTATTCCACGTTCCCTAAACTTAAACCCTCCAGTCCTGGCAGCATCCTTGTAACTCTTTATCTATAGCTTTTTAAAAGGCTTTAATGTATCAAAACAAGAATGGTGTTAAATATGCATAAAATGGTTGTCCTGAATGCTTTTCATATTCACATACCTGTGGATGACTTACTCTTTGAGCTGAAAATGTGTTGCTGGAAAAGCGCAGCAGGTCAGGCACCATCCAAAGAGCAGGAGAATCAACATTTTGGACATGAGCCCTTCTTCAGAAATGAGGAGAGTGTCCAGCAGGCTAAGATAAAAGGTGGGGGGAGGGGCATTGGAAATGCGATAGGTGGAAGGAAGTCAAGGTGAGGGTGATAGGCCGGAGTTGGGGTGGACGCGGAGAGGTCAGGAAGAAGATTGCGGGTTAGGAAGGCGGTGCTGAGTTCGAGGGATTTGACTGAGACAAGGTGGGGGGGGGGGGAAATGAGTAAACTAGAGAAATCTGAGTTCATCCCTTGTGCCTGGAGGGTTCCTAGGCTGAAGATGAGGCGCTCTTCCTCCAGCTGTCGTGTTGCTATGGTCTGGCGATTGGAGAAGTCCAAGGACCTGCATGTCATTGGTGGAGTGGGAGGGGGAGTTGAAGTGTTGAGCCACGAGGTGGTTGGGTTGGTTGGTCCGGGTATCCCAGAGGTGTTCTCTGAAACGTTCCACAAGTAGGCGGCCTGTCTCCCCAAAATAGAGGAGGCCACATCGGGTGCAGCGGATGCAGTAAATGATGTGTGTGGAGGTGCAGGTGAATTTGGCGGATATGGAAGGATCCCTTGGGGCCTTGGAGGGAAGTAAGGGGGGAGGTGTGGGCGCAAGTTTTGCATTTTGTGGTTGCAGGGGAAGGTGCCGGGAGTGGAGGTTGGATTGGTGGGGGCTGCGGACCTGACGAGGGAGTCACAGAGGGAGTGGTCTTTTTGGAATGCTAATAGGGGAGGGGAGAGAAATATATCTCTGGTGGTGGGGTCCGTTTTGGAGGTGGCAGAAATGACGACGGATGATACAATGTATATGGAGGTTGGTGTGGTGATAGGTGAGGACCAGTGGGGTTCTGTCCTGGTTGAGATTGAAGGGACGGGTCTCAAGGGCAGAGGAGCGGGAAATGGAGGAGATGCGGTGGAGGGCATCGTCGACCACGTCTGGGGGGAAATTGCGGTCTTTGAAGAAGGAGACTATCTGTGTTGTATGGTATTGGAACTGGTCCTCCTGGGAGCAGATGCAGCGGAGACGAAGGAACTGGGAGTATGGGATGGCGTTTTTACAGGGGGCAGGGTGGGAGGAGGTGTAGTCTAGGTAGCTGTGGGAGTCGGTCGGTTTATAGTAAATGTCCGTGTTGATTCGGTCGCCCGAGTTAAAAATGAAAAGGTCTAGGAAGGGGAGGGAGGAGTCTGAGACGATCCAGGTAATTTTGAGGTCGGGGTGGAAGGTGTTAGTAAAGTGGATGAACTGCTCAACCTCCTCATGGGAGCACGAGGCAGCGCCGATACAGTCATCGATGTAGCGGAGGAAAAGGTGGGGGGTGGTGCCAGTGTAGCTGCGGAAGATGATGGACTTTTTTAGCTTTGTTTGGTCTGTCCACACTGAATTCTGTGGTAATATCCTACTGGAAACTTGCAGCCCATATATCCAGAATCTCATGAGTATCGAGTTGAAAATGTTCAGACAAGATTTACAAGTCTGATAGCTGGAATGGGCAGATTATCTTATGAAGGAACAATGGATAGGCAAGACTTTATTTGCTTCTTACTATAAACTCCAGCAAATAATGAATGTCCTATTTTAAAACAAAGCATAATTTTTTTTCTCTCTAGAGGGCCATGAAACTTGGGACCTCTTTCCTAAAAAGAAATTAGTTGTAGCAGAGGTAGTTGGTTTATTGGTTTGATTATACAAGGTGTGAAAGGATATTGGTGATAGTTGAATATTTCATATTCCATCACTTATGATCTGACTGAATGGTAGAGTAGAGTTGGGCCATATGGTCATCTCCTGCACCTCACATATGAATTACAATGTTATGATTTAGGTAACAACTGCAATATCAAGTGAAGTCTAAATTAATTTAGAACAGTCTAAATTAGAACTGTCACCAGGAGAACCCTGTGATGGAGATTTGTCTTTGGCATAATGTGCCAAAGTCCCACATGGAGGAAAGACCACCCTGCCCCATGGTAAACTTGGTTTACATTTTTCACTGCCAGTTGAGACTCTGCAGTGTTTATTGTTCACTTGCTAGTTCTCCTGGATTGTCACAGCTTGACCATTAAATCTTGCATACCGGATTCAAATGGTTGTTTGGGTAGAACAACTCCAGTACTGCTGAAAAGGACACTGATTTTTTTTTTTAATTTAAAAAAAAAGTTATTTTATCCTGTATGTCTGTCCCAAGTACAGGTAATTGTTCTAAAAGATGGTAGTTGCGTTTCTGTGCAATAGTGTTATAGAAAATTGTGGAGTATAAATAATGGGACTGATTAGTGGTGGGGGAAATAGGGTTGGGATGAAATGCCAAAAACTCTGTAAAAAGCAAAAATAATAGCCTAACACACATGATACCACAATCTAAACCTTTTAAATCATATTTTAATGAAATAAAGTGCAAAATGTATTGTAACAAATCACTGACAGCACTGTATCTTTCACAAAGCACTTCACCAGAAAGTGAGCGAGCCTACTTTTTAGAGTCATCGAGATGTACAGTATGGAAACAGACCCTTACTTGACCACATGATGCTCGTGTGGAAGTCAGTCCTCCTGCAGATTTTCCCCCCCCACCCCAGTTTGAAATAAAGCTTCTAAATGTAGACTACAATTCCCAGTTTCAAGGCTTGTGGAGCTGATTGCATTCTTTTATTTGCATTCTGCAGACAGGATTGTGAGACTTTATATTTAAAAAGTTTTGCTTTTTAAAAAGTCTGCAATTCGCTAATCATGTTACAGCCAAATCATGTTTTAATAAACTCGTTGGAAGAGAGCTACTTGTATTGATGTTCAACTGGTGCTGTTCATAAATGCAAGACTATAAACCTTGGAATGTTGACTTCTCAGCAATATTCCTAACCTGAATGCTTGTGACAAATTACTAACCTATAATATCTTAATGAGATTAATTTGCATTAAAATCATCTAGCAATTTTAAGAGTGTGAAGAGCACCATTTCTACTCAATGATCAGGATTGAGCATGCTGAATTCTGATAGTTGTTTATGTAAATCTAGTGATCACTGCAACCTGTATTGTATATTCCTTAACTTAATTCAAATTTAGGCAGTGATAAGAATTTCATGACAACAAGTAGGATAAAAATCCAATCAAATGTCAAGAATTCTGACGGTGAGCTAGTAAGATGTTCGGCATAGTGGTATTGTCGTTGCACTAGTAATCCAGAGACTCAGGCCAGTGTTTTGGGAGCAGGATTTAGAAGCCTACTGGGGTTTTTGTGTGTGTGTGTGTGTGTCTGCACTTTTTTGTTTAAAATGAACAAGTTATCTGACTCTTTAGTGCTATTTGCTCAAGCAGTGAGGGAAGTATAGTTGCAGATAAACGGGCCAAGTGGTGTATATGATCATAGACTTGGCAGGCAACAAAGTACCTGATTTGGTCTGTAGAGTGATGAATAGTTGTGAGTAACAGAAGCTTTGATTGCCAACAACTATGGGTGGCTCACAATTATTGATCAGCTTGTGGATGTGAATTTTTTTGGGCAGAAGAATCAGACTGCAAAGAAAATGAGCAGTCCTTCTGTGTGTGTGCCATTTCTAATAAGACAATCTAACCATCACCCTTTTTTTTTGATATTGACTGGTACGAACATCACTGAATTCTTCAACCTAAAGATTCCCATTGACCAAAACCTGGACAAGTGGTATTAATACTTTAGTTGCAAGAACAGATCAGAGTCGGAATTCTGTACTGAGCATATCCCCTCCCTATTGCTCGTTGACTGTCCACAACTTGCAAGACATGAGACAGGAGTGTGTTGCTTTACTCTCCACTTTGCTTGGATGGATATAGCTCCAAGAAACTTTTCTTTTGGCAATGGAGCTTCATGCTTTCAGGACAAAGTAGTCTGGTTTTTTTTGACATCTTATCCAGCACTTTCATCATTTTACTCTGCCACTTCACAGTGGCATCTGTGTACCATCTGCAAAATGTACTGCAGTTACTTGACAAACTTTACTTCCACATCCTAGAAGAACAAGGTTAGCAGATACTTGGAAACAGCATTACCACCTGTAAATTTTCCCCCTCCAGTCACATGATCCAGACTTGGACTTGTATCTCTGGTCCTTCTGTTATTTTTAGGTTAAAATCCTTGAATTCCCTTCCTAACAGTGATGTGTGTCCCTATGCCCCAAGGAATCATACAGTACTGAAGATGCTCTTTGATCCATCAAATCTGTACTGCTAAAGTTGGACTATATCTACCAGGCCCATAACCTTTTAATGTTATGACTCTTTAAGTGCTCATCTAAGTACATGTGCATACATGAAGTTGCAGTTACCCAACTAAGCCCCTCCAAGCTATGCATTCCAGATTTCCACTAGCTTCTGGATGAGTATGTTTTAAATCCCCTCTCAACTACCTCCTATTTCTTGGGTGAAACAAAGGAGACATAATTTTTATCACCTGGTCACTGTGGTAATTTTTAAAATCTAAATCACCTGTTTCCAATTGAATAACTTGCATGAAAAGCCCACTTAAGGGCAATGCAAACCTACCCCCTTGTTATTGAACTTGAATTTGACTTTTACAGCTGCTTTCTGTTCATATTGTTAATGCCCTTCAGTCTCAGCCACTTAACCTTCTCTCTACTCCAAAGAAACAATCCAGCTTAGGCAGCCTCTCGTCATAACTAAAGTGCTTCATTCTAGGCAATATCCTGGTAAATCTTTTCTGCATCCCATACCAGTGCAATCATATCCTTGCTGCAACAGTTAGTAAGATCACCACAACCTTGTCAGGATGAACAATTACTGCTGGCCTAGCTAATGAAGACCCTTCCCTGTGAATGCATCTTATTAGATTAGATTCCCTACAGTGTGGAAACGGGCCCTTTGGCCCAATAGGTCCACGCCGACCCTTCGAAGAGCAACCCACCCAGACCCATTCCCCTACATTTAGCCCTGCACCTAACATAACTGGCAATTTAACATGCTCAATTCACCTAACCTGCACATCTTTGGACTGTTGGAGGAAACCGGAGCACCTGGAGGAAACCCACACAGACATTGAAAATGTGCAAACTCCACACAGACAATTGCCTGAGGCAGGAATTGAATCCAGGACCCTAATGCTGTGAGGTAGCAGTGCTAACCACTGAGCTATTGTCTTTATTTTTCAAAAGATAATCATTGATTTCAAATGAGACGTGCATTTTAGCTGAAGTGTCAAATTTTGACATCTTTACGGAAATGAATTATTCCAAAAAGATTTTGACCTACACTCTCTTTATTTCCTTCGCACAGTTTGTATTTTGTTCTAATAAGCAGGTCATTGCTGAGTAAATACTGCTTGATAGCATGGCCAGTTGTACCTTCCATTACTGATTTGAGAGACTACAAAACTTAGATTTCCAGGGCCAGCTCACCTGTATTAATGAGGCATTAATCATAGCAAATATGCAAATTGATTTTTGGGGCTGTGGTATGGACTAGCACTAAAGGATATGTTCTTGAGCAATTTTAAGATTGCTCTCTTTGTTCTTTTTTAACAGCATGCCTAAGCGAGGCTTTTGAACTCGCTAATGGCAGCCTGGAAGTTCTGTTTGATTTTCGAGTAACATTCTCTAATTCCTTTTTAACTGTTGGGACTCAATGATAGTAAATGTTGTTCTACAACCAGAAAATCCTGGATAAACTATTCATTTTCCTCATGTTTTTGGCCCATTTCAAATGTGAAGGTCAACTCCTGTTGCCCTTTAATGTTGTATTTGAATTAGGAGCAAGAGTAAGCCACTCAAACCTGTTCTTACTTTTTCAGTAAGCCCATGACTGATCCAACTCTAAGTTGAAATTATGACATCTGTTTTAGGCTACCATTTAAAGACAGCCAGGAAGAGAAAAGGTTTGATACGTAGGCAAATTTCAAAGGTGTAATAAGGGATTTTAGCTTTCCAGTTATTGACTGAGATAGACAACGTGAAATGCTTAAGGGGAGATAAAATTCTTTGTATTTAGAGTTGTTGGAGCCAGCATAAGATGGAGTAATCCTGGACTTGACTTTAGGGAACAAAATGTTTGATGTTTTGGTAGGTGGCGTTTGGATAATGGCCATACTCCACTAAAGATTTTAAGGTATCACTGAAAAGGACAGATGGACTAGAAATGAGTTGCTTTTGAATCAGGAAGGCCTTTGTAAATTATTCTCATCTGATAATTTGGCCAAAGTGGACTGGGAGCAGCTGTTTGTAGGAAAATCTGTATGAGCCTTTCAGAAAAGAAATAATGCAGACCCAATACTTTTTCTTGTAAAAGTGAAGTGTGGGAGAAAAAATTGAGGGAACTCTTGGCTCAGCAAAGATCTAGCTTTTGGACAAGAGGTGAAAGAAAGCAAACTTGGATTTACAAAGGTTCAGAACACAAGCACTGAAGGAGTACCAAAAAAGTAGGAAAAACTTTTAAGAAAGCGAAGAGGTGGCATTTTAAAAAAAAAACTAGATAAAACAAATGAATTCAAATTACATCAGGTTTGATTTGTTACCCAGTTATCCACTTGTCCCCGTTAAGGAGCCAGAGACTTTGAGGCTTTAAATGTGTACTTCTCCAACATGAATACAGATGTGAAGAACAAAGTAGGTCTAGAAATCAGGGAAGAGGACTGTGATATACTCTAACAAATTTTAATATTTGAAAAAGGAGAATTTATTAGTGGTTTTAGCAGAATAAAAATTTTGGATAAGTCCCTAAGCCCACATGAAATATGTCCCAGGCAATGGTGAGTTGCAATGGAGAAGATTGCAGCAACGTTGACATTTATTGTCGAATTATCTCTGGACACAGGAGATGTCAGAAGATTAGAGGGCAACTCCTGTTAGTACCATTATTCAAGAAGGGTGGCAGAGATAAGCTTGGGAACTCTCGGCTGGTGAGTTTAACAGCAATGATAGGTAAACAATTGGAAAAATTGAGCAACAGCATTAGGTATAGTAAGCATAACTTTGTCAGGGGGGATATGCCTAATCAATTGGATTAGAGATTATTTTTTATGGCAGTGATGTGTGGCTGAGAATAGAAGAATAGGCATAGTCTACATGGACCTCGGTGAGGCTTTTCAAAGTGTTATGTGAGACTGGTCAAAAAAATTTAAGAACCCATGGGATTTGGGACAAGTTAACAAATCGAATCCAAAATTCACTTTGTGGCAGGAGGCGAAGTTGGGGGGGGGGGGGTGGTTTGTGACTGGAAGTCTGAGTCCATTGACACCCTGCAGAGTTCGTGCTGGGTCGTTGCTGTTTATAGTGTGCATTAATGATCCAGACATGAATACAGGCAATTTGATCAAAACAGATTACATGAAAAATTGCTGTGAAAAGTACAGAAGAATCCTTTGATTACAGGACATTATAACTGGGCTGAAAAGAGCAGTGGCAACAAGACAGAGTACAAGTGGCATGAGACATTTTGCCTTTAGTTGAAGTTTTGAACATGAGAAATTAAGTTATGCAGTTTTATGAGATGTTAGGATAGCTGAAGTGGTATGTGCATTTCTGTTCACTATACTATAGGAAGAATGTGTCTGTATTGGAGATTCACCAGGATGTTGCCTGGACTGGACCCTCTCTGCTATGAAAAGACTAGAGAGGCTGGGGAGTTTTTTTTTGAGCAAAGAAGGTTGAATTTGAGCCATGCCAGACTGAAACTTTTTTTCTTCTTCCTTTTCAAAAAGGAAAGGGTCAATAACAAAGGGGCATTGATTTAAGCAAAGGGTAGGAAATTTTAGAGGCGATTTGGGGAAGAATTAGTTCACCTAGAGGTTGGTGGTTATCTGGAATTCCCTACCTGAAAGGATGCCTTAAGGCAGGAACCATTGAAAGATTTGAAGCATTTTAGGTGATTACTTGAATTTCATTGGACCAGTAATCCAGAGCCTAGGACTCCAGTCCGACAATGGTAGATGACATTTTGAATTTTTCAATTCTAGAATAAATGCTAGTCTTCATGGTGACTGTGTAGCCACTGTCAATTTGAAAATCCATCTGGTTCACTACTGTCCCTTTTTTTCTAAGGGAAGAGAATCTGTCATCCTTGCTTGACTCCAGACCCACAGCAAGGTTGTTGACGACAATTGCTGTATGGGCAATAAATGCTAACCTGGCCAGTGATGCGCACGTACCATGCAAAAAAGTAAGACTCGCAGCACGCTACTAGAATAGGTGCTTAATATTGAGCAAAGGGCTGCTTTCTGAATGATTCCATGGCCTTTTTTTAGGTTTTTTTTTGTTTTTGAAGTCTGATCTGCTTGTTCCAGGTTCTCCCACAAAAATATCTTTTTCTTCTGTGAAAGACTGAAGATTGTTTCAATCAAGTCTTCTACATTCCTGGTACATATGTAGCCCAACCATCCTTGGTCACTTGAGAACTTGTCATCCAAACATTAATCTAGTAAGCAATCCCTGAACTGCTTCTATCGCATTTTCATCTTTGTTTTAAATTAGGTGATCCGTAATGTGCACAACTGTCCAGGTGAGGTCGTATCAATATGGTGGAGCATGTCTGTCCAATTTTGGACTTAATTTACTGCAAAAAAAAGAAATTACGACATTCTTATTAGCTTTCCTGTTTGCTTACTTAATCTGCATATTAACCTTTTTGCAATTGATGCATTAGGGCACCCAGGTCACAGTATCTCCGGAGCTCTGGAAACTCAATTTACATTTGTCACATTTTTCCACATTGTACTCCCATTTGCCAGTTTTCTTTGCCTACACTCTGTTGGAAGTTGCATAGGGATCTGAATATTTGTGAATTGGACATGACAGGAAAAACAAATAGGAAAGTTAACAGCAAATTTAGAAACCTTGCTTTGAATCCTCTTTTTTAATTTCAGGTCAGTTCTATAAATTATGAAAAGTTGAAATCCCAGCATTAATCCCACTTACTATGTGTTGTTTGCCCATCCCTGATTGCTCTTAAAGGGTGGTGGTGAGCTATCTTGAACTGCTACGGTTCATGCAGAATAGATCACATTACTGAGAGGCGGAGTTCCAGGATTTTGACCCAGCATCCAAGGTGGAACCATGATATCCTGTATATAGTTCCAAGTAAGTATGGAGTATGGCTTGTAGGAGAGCTTGCATGTGTTTGTGTTCCCATACATCTACCTTTTTGGTGTGTTGTGGCACCGAATGGTGCCAATTAAACAAGCTGCTTTGGTGTCAGTTTCTGTGTTTGATTAGATTTTTGATTAGACTTACAGTGTGGAAACAGGCCCTTCGGCCCAACAAGTCCACACCGACCCGCCGAAGCGAAACCCACCCATACCCCTACATTACCCCTTACCTAACACTACGGGCAATTTAGCTTGGCCAATTCACCTGACCCGCACATCTTTGGACTGTGGGAGGAAACCGGAGATGATGGTCCTATACCTTATGAACTTAAAAATCGACAGGCCAAATGCCTGCTTTTATACTGTAGAGATTTAATGATTCTATTGAAATTAGGCAGTAGTATCTGGTTGAAAGTCTCAAAAAAGTTTATCAAGTGAAATATTTTAATTTTAGGTTAAGATGAAATGTAATGTAAATTTAAATTAAATTGATTCTTACTAATAAAAGACTACAGTAGATTAACTGTTCAGAAAGTACTTGAACAACAGTGACAGTTTCACACAACCATTATCCCTCAACATTGGAAGTGTAGGACCATTACACAAACCCCCATCGAATGGGTTGCCAGTTTCTGGGTCAATGAATGAGACTTGCCATATGACTATTGCAGCTGCAAGAGATGCTAAGAAGTTAGGAATTCTGCAGCAAGTAACTTGTCTGACTCCCTGAAGCTTGTCTACCATCTACAAGGCACTGGAGTGCCATGGAATATTCCCCAACTTGTATGGATGAATGCAGCTCCAGTTTGCAGTCTCACCAAGGTCTTGTGTAGTTGCAACAGTACTTCCTTACCTTTTTTTTAATATAGCTAGAGGAATAAAACATAAAAAGCCAACATTCCATTCACTTTCTTTATCACGTTGCTATACCTGCATGCTAGTGTTCTGTGACTCACTAACCAGGATACCCAGATACCTCTGTATCTTGTAGCACTCTGTCTCTCCCCATTTAATTAATAAGCCACTTTCCCATTTTTTTCCAACCAAAATGCATGACCTCTTGTCCACATTAAATGCCATCTGCTACATTTTGGCCCACTCTCCTAACTTAGCTAATCTCTTTTGTAAGGTTCTTATTTCCTCACAGTAACTTACCATCTATCTATTTTTGTGTCATCAGCAAACTTGACTATAGAGCCTTCTATCCTTGTATCCAAGTCGTCCGATGTTGTTGGAAATAGCTGGGGCCCAAGAACCGAACCCTGTGGCATCCCACAAGTTATTTCTTCCCAACAAGGCAAAAACCTATTGATCCTGACTGTCTTCTGTCCATTGGCCAGTCACCTTTCCAAACTAATAAATTGTCCTAATCCCATATGATCCAATCTTGTGAATTAACTTTTCGTACAGAACTTTATTAAACGCCTTCCAGAAGTCCCGATGTATTTCATTTACAGGATCCCCATTATTAACTTTGTTACATCTTTGAAGAACTCCACAAATTAGTCAAACAGCATTTGCCTTTTGTAGAACCTTGCTGACTCTGATGGATAGTGTTTTTAGTTTCCAAAAGTCCTGATATTGCTTCCTTGATAACGGATTCCAACACGTTTTCCCACTAACAGATGCTAAGCTAGAATTTCTCACATTGCCTCCCTATTTTTTTTTTGGAAAAATAATAATTCATTCAACCCACTGGAATTTCACCTGTCCAGAGAATTTTGGAATATTATAACCAATGGATCCACTATCTCTGCTGCTTCCTTTTTAATATCTTAGCATGTAGGCCTGGGGGATTTGTCTACTCTCAATTTGATATTTTGTTGAGTACCTTATTTTTATCCCTATCAATGTTGGTTGTCTGAGTTCTACCCTTTTCTATTGCCTCTGACTTGCCTGTTACAATAGATAATGTTGTCCTCCATTTATGAAAACTAAGGCAAAGTATTGATTTAGCATCTTGCCATTTTAGTGTTTTCCCCACTATTTTAATTTTCATTTCATCTTCCAAGGGGCCGACATTCACAATTTAGTGACTTTTTTAAAAAATACCTGTAGAAGCTTGCTATCCTTATTGATATATTTTGCTGATTTTTACCTTGGCTCTTTTCCTTTTTAATATCCTTGTTTTCATATTTTGAAAGCTTCCCAATCTTCCAGCCTGCTGCTGGCCTTTGTACTATGGTATACCTTTTTAGTTTTTGACTTAACAAGGAGGTCAAGGACAATGTATAGCCTTGGATGCCTGAGGGTGGAATCAAACCTGCTCCCTTGCACTGGGGCAGCAGTGCTAACCACAGACCATCATGTCTTACCTAATATACTTTGGAATTTGCAAACGTTTTTAGCTTAAACATATGCATGCTAAAATATGTTTGGAAAAGTCTTGGAACAACACTTTTTTTTTATACCTCTCTCCTCTTCCCACCTCTCTCTGTCCTGAAGTGACCAACATCATGTTTACATTGGGGGATAACTTCCAATTGTGTAACTTTTTATCAGAAAATACACTTAATTCTAATTCTGGCGTTGCCTGCTATTGAAGCTGTTTATTAGTTAGTGTCACTACTTAACTCTTCCAATTCTGCTGGCCTCTTACCCGCCCTCGATCTATTTCTAGCCAACTGCCACCGTGACATTAACCGACTCAACCTGTCCACCCCTCTCACCCACTCCAACCTCTCACCCTCAGAACGTGCAGCCCTCCGCTCCAACCCCAACCTCACCATCAAACCGGCAGACAAGGGAGGCGCGGTTAGTAGTTTGGCGCACCGACCTTTATACCGCTGAGGCCAAACGCCAGCTCGCGGACGCCTCCTCTTATCGCCCCCTTGACCATGACCCCACCTCCCACCACCAAACCATCATCTCCCAGACCATCCATAACCTCATCACCTCAGGGGATCTCCCATCCACCGCCTCCAACCTCATAGTCCCACAAACCCGCACTGCCCGTTTCTACCTCCTGCCCAAAATCCACAAACCTGACTGCCCCGGCCGACCCATTGTCTCAGCCTGCTCCTGCCCCACCGAACTCATCTCCGCGTACCTTGACACGGTTCTGTCTCCTTTAGTCCAAGAACTCCCCACCTACGTTCGGGACACCAACCACGCCCTCCACCTCCTCCATGATTTTCGCTTCCCCGGTCCCCAACGCCTTATCTTCACGATGGACATCCAGTCCCTGTACACCTCCATCCCCCATCATGAAGGACTTAAAGCCCTCCGCTTCTTCCTTTCCCACCGCACCAACCAGTACCCTTCCACTGACACCCTCCTTTGACTGACTGAACTGGTCCTCACCCTGAATAACTTCTCTTTCCAATCCTCCCACTTCCTCCAAACTAAAGGAGTTGCCATGGGCACCCGCATGGGCCCCAGCTATGCCTGTCCCTTCGTAGGATATGTGAAACAGTCCATCTTCCGCAACTACACTGGCACCACCCCCCACCTTTTTCCTCCGCTACATCGATGATTGTATCGGCGCTGCCTCGTGCTCCCACGAGGAGGTTGAACAGTTCATCAACTTTACCAACACCTTCCATCCCGACCTCAAATTCACCTGGACTGTCTCAGACTCCTCCCTCCCCTTCCTAGACCTTTCCATTTCTATCTCGGGCAACCGACTCAACACAGACATCTACTATAAACTGACTGACTCCCACAGCTACCTGGACTACACCTCCCACCCTGCCCCCTGTAAAAACGCCATCCCATATTCCCATTCCTTCGTCTCCTCCGCATCTGCTCGCAAGAGGACCAGTTCCAATACCGTACAGCCCAGATGGCCTCCTTCTTCAAGGACCGCAGATTCCCCCCCAGACGTGATCGACGATGCCCTCCACCGCATCTCCTCCACTTCCCGCTCCTCCGCCCTTGAGCCCCACTCCTCCAACCGCCACCAAGACAGAACCCCACTGGCTCTCACCTACCACCTCACCAACCTCCGTATACAGCGTATCATCCGCCGTCATTTCCGCCACCTCCAAACGGACCCCACCACCAGGGATATATTTCCCTCCCCTCCCCTATCAGCGTTCCGCAAAGACCACTCCCTTCGTGACTCCCTCGTCAGGTCCACACCCCCCCACCAACCCAACCTCCACTCCCGGCACCTTCCTCTGCAACCGCAGGAAATGTAAAACTTGCGCCCACACCTCCTCCCTTACTTCTCTCCAAGGCCCCAAGGGATCCTTCCATATCCGCCACAAATTCACCTGCACCTCCACACACATCATCTATTGCATCCGCTGCACCCGATGTGGCCTCCGCTATATTGGGGAGACGGGCCCCTACTTGCGGAATGCTTCAGAAAACACCTCTGGGATGCCCGGAACAACCAACCCAACCACCCCATGGCTCAACACTTTAACTCTCCCTCCCACTCCACCGAGGACATGCAGGTCCTTGGACTCCTCCATCGGCAGAACATAACACGACGGTTGGAGGAAGAGCGCCTCATCTTCCGCCTGGGAACCCTCCAACCACAAGGAATGAACTCGGATTTCTCCAGTTTCCTCATTTTTCCCCCCCCCCCGTCTCAGTCGGTTCCCTCAACT
Source organism: Hemiscyllium ocellatum (assembly GCF_020745735.1). Lineage (NCBI taxonomy): Eukaryota > Metazoa > Chordata > Chondrichthyes > Orectolobiformes > Hemiscylliidae > Hemiscyllium > Hemiscyllium ocellatum. The sequence continues at coordinate 34,886,288 of NC_083434.1, forward strand.
CAGCACCTCCCTCCTAACCTGCAATCTTCTTCCTGACCTCTCCGCCCTCGCCCCCCCCCCCAGCCTATCACCCTCACCTTGACCTCCTTCCACCTATCACATCTCCATCTCCATCGCCCCTCCCCCAAGTCCCTTCTCCCTACCTTTTATCTTAGCCTGCCTGGCACACTTTCCTCATTCCTGATGAAGGGCTCTGGCCCGAAACATCGAATTTCCTGTTCCTAGGATGCTGCCTAACCTGCTGTGCTTTAACCAGCAACACATTTTCAGCTCTTCCAATTCTCCACCTGGCTTTCTATCCAATATATTTAATTACAAGTTTAACTTAAAAACCTGTTATACAAGCCTGGAGAATTTGCAGTCTTGTCTTGAGCCTCCCCATAAAAGTAGTTGCATGATGATATTGTTAGAATTATGCTGTTAGTGCAAACTGGGCTTAACACAACCATTTGATTTAATCTATTGAGTAACAATTCTGTTATTGATATGAATTTGGGGTTGGGTGGGGTTTGTGGAAAGGAATGACTGTTAGGTGGAGATGGAGCCCAGAGAGAGAACTGCTGGATAGACAAGGGACAAAGGAAAGCTGTTTAATGTGGACCAATTAGTGTGAATGTGTTGAAAGCACCCAGGTGATAACAAAGCCAGGTGTGTGGGGTAAGCACATTTAAGATGCTCTAGCCTTAAAGTTATTGAAATCTGTTGTTCTAATTGGCTGATTGTGTGTCTGTTTCTTGGGATCAAAACCATTGACTCCAGATTTCATCTATATAGCAGTCCAACTTCTATTTGTTTACAGATACAAAAAAAGAAAAAATATGGTCTTTTGCAACATCATGGAGTGCAGAGAAAGAATAGAATGATACCAAGGATGGGGAACATCAGTAACATGAAATTGTAGAAGCTAGCATTATGCTCCATGGAACAATTTTAAGTTATTTCAAAAAAGACTTTTTGTAGAATGCATGAGGATAATGTGTTTCCAATGGCAAGATGCGCTAGAGGGAGCAGACTTAAGATAAGTACTTGTGACTCATTGTTTTAATGAAAGTAAACCCGTGTATTTAAAGTTGTGACTGGAAGTGCACTGAGAAGATGGTGGAGAGACTCCATCCCTTTCAAAAGGGAATTAGTTATATATTGAAAAGTAATTCTCAAAGAATGAGGGTTACTATTGACTAAATAGCTATTTCAAACTTGTAAGGTATATGAAATAGAAATGAGAAAGTTAAGGGACTGTGATAACTATACAAAACTTACATTTAGAAATCTTTTTGGCTGGAGACAGGAAGAATGAGTAACCGATTTGGATAAAGCTGTACTTTTAAGAAAGAACATGAATTGCCAGCTGAGAGTAGGGCAGTCAGCCCAAGTTTTTTTAAATGAGACTTTTAAGAGCCCTACAGCTGAAAGAAAAAGGAGGAGTCTGAGTTGAATGGAAGAGGCTAGAGAAACCTTGTAGGATAACAAAAGTTAGCAAAGGGCGAAATGAAAATAGAGAAATAAAGGTGAAGAATTTATCTTGTTTGACGATAAGCTATAATTCAGGAAAAGCAAAATAGTGATCAAAGCTGAAGACCTGGACTACAAGTCAATCAACACCAGGAAGTTCAAGAAGATGAACAACTAATTGTATGTAGGTTTCCAATTCAAAAGCCTGCAGAAGATTTTTATTTAAGGTGTTGTTTTTCTGCCAGATATTTTAATGTGTAGTTCATGAGCTGGAAATACACTTTTTTCATTTTTGTCTATAAGATTTACACAAATGTACATACAATTTTGACCTTGGCTAATATTACTGATGGACAAGTGACTTGCCAGAATGAAATCTGACTTAACATATTGTACTAATTGTCCTCCTTCTTCTGTAATTTTTAAGGTAGCAGTCATAAACACGTAGGGTTGTGGATTTGGTTTTTCTAACAATAGAATAAGTATGTTACACAGATGAAGGGGAAAAAAACCAAAGTAACTTTTAAATGTGACTGCTTGAAAGATTTCAAAACATGGTAAAATAGTGTACCATCTACTCCCAATACAATCACTTTACTATTACTCCCAAAATTTTCCTGTTGAATCTGGAGATTGACTTGACTGCTTTTTTTTCTTCCTTTGCCTTTGTTACATTCCTGTTCTTGTGCCTCACTGTGATAGTACACTGGGAATAGAGCCCCTCTGCCCTTGGAGTCATCACGAAAGTTACATTTTCTAGAAGATGAAGGGCTTTTGCCTGAAACATCGATTTTCCTGCTCCTTGGATGCTGCCTGAACTGCTGTGCTTTTCCAGCACCACTCCATTCTGGAATCTGGTTTCCAGCATCTACAGTCATTGTTTTTAGCTTATTGAATTCCCCAATTATCTATATTTTAATCCTGGTTCACAGAAGGCACAGACCAAGTTTCTGCACTTAGAGTCATTAGAAGTGTACAGCATGTAAACAGACCCAACCAGTCCATGCTGACCAGATATCCAAACCTAATCTAGTCCCATTTGCCAGTACTTGGCCCATATCCCTCTTAAACCCTGCACATTCATATACCCATCTAGATGCCTTTTTAAATAATACAATTGTACCAGTCTCCACCACTTCCTCTGGCAGCCCATTCCACTCACTCAATATGCTCTGCTTTGAAAAAGGTCCCCTTTTTTAAAATCTTTTCCCCTCTCACCATAAACCTATGCTCTCCAGTTCTGGACTTTTTTTTCTCTTCTTTCCACCACCCCCCCCCCCCCCCCCCCTTTGCTGAGCTGGAAGGTTCATTTCCAGACGTTGCGGCACCCGACTAGGTAATATCTTCAGTGGGCCTCCGGACAAAGCACTGTTGATGATTCCTGCTTTATATTTATGTTTGGGTTTCTTTTGGGTTGCTGATGTCATTTCCTAAGGTTTATCATTTTCCTGTTTTTGTTTTTCTCTCAGTGGTAGATGGGGTCAAACTTGATGTGTTTGTTGACCTGAGAAAAAGAATAGGAAATGACATCACCAACCCAAAGAGACCCAAACATAAATAGAAAGCCGGAATCATCAACAAAGCTTTGCCCGGAGGCCCACTAAAGATATTACCCAGTAGGGTGCCACGACGTCTGGAATCGAACCTTCCAGCTCAGCAAGCAAACCAACATCCAGAACCTCAACATGAGCTACAAATCTTCTCAACGCGCTAAGATTTGCTTTCCCAAAATTGTAGCACATTGGAGTTTAATTTAGATAAATACATCTGCCACTCCTCAGCCCATTGGCCCATCTGATCAAGATCCAGTTGTAATCTGAGGTATCCTTCGTTGCTGCCCACTACATCTCCAATTTTGAAGTCATCTGCAAACTTAGTATCCGTCTTATGCTCACATCCAAATCATTTATATTAATGACGAAATGTAGCAGACCCAGCAGTGATCCTAGTGGCACTCCTGGTCTGAGGCCTCCAGTTTGAAAAGCAACCCTCCATCACCAACCTCTGTCTTTTATCTATGAGCCAGTTCTGTATCCAAATAACTAGTTCTCCCTGTATTCTGTTAGATTTAACCTTGCTAACCAGTGTTCCATGGGGAGCCTTGTTGATCACCTTACTGAAGTCCATAAAGATCACGTCCACTGCTTTGTCCTCCTCGATCCTTATTGTTTGACTTTTTTTTTGAAAAAGTTTAAGAGAATTCCTACGCATAAAGCCATGTTAACTATCCTTAATCAATCCTTGCCTTTCCAAATAAATGTACATGTCCCTCAGGATTCCCTCCAACTTGCCCACCACAGATGTCAGGCTCACTGGTCTATAGTTCCCTTGCTTTTCCTTACTACCTTTCTTAAACAGTGGTACCACGTGAGCCAGCCTCTAGTCTTCTGGCACCTCATCTGTGACTATTGATGATAAAAAATATCTCAGTCAGTCAGAGGCCCAGCAATCACTCCTCTAGCTTCCCACAGAGTTCTAGGGCACACCTGATCAGGTCTTGGGGATTTATCAGTTTTATGTTTCAAGGCATCCAACATTTCCTCCATATTATGGACGTTTTTCAAGGTGTCACCATCTATTCCCTGAGTCTATATCTTCCTTGTCCTTTTCCCAAGAAAGGAGAAAGTGAGGACTGCAGATGCTGGAGAATCAGAGCTCAAAAATGTATTGCTGGAAAAGCGCAGCAGGTCAGGCAGCATCTAAGGCGCAGGAGAATCGATGTTTCAGGCATAAGCCCTTCAGGAATTGTAGAGGGAGGAAGAGAGCTTCTTCAAGGAAGGCATCCTTGCAAGAGCATTCTCAGTAAGTTAAAATCTTCTAGGAGAAAGTGAGGACTGCAGATGCTGGGGAATCAGAGCTCAAAAGTGTTGCTGGAAAAGCGCAGTCTGAAGAAGGGCTGATGCCTGAAACGTCGATTCTCCTGCTTGGATGCTGCCTGACCTGCTGCATTTTTTTCAGCAACACATTTTTGAGCTCTTTTCCAAAGTAAGTACTGATGCAAAATCTTCCCCCATTGTCTGTGGCTCCACACGAAGGCTACCTTGGTGATCTTAGACGGACCCTAGTTACCCTTTTTGTCCTCTTAATGTATTTGTAAAAATACTTTGCATTCTCCTTAACCCTATTTGCCAAAGCTATCTCATGTCCCTTTTTGCCCTCCTGATTTCCCTCTTGAGCATATTCGTACTGCCTATAGGCTAAAGTGGGTACTGCTAATGCTTTTCCAGCACTCCAGCATAGCAGGTCAGGCCACAGGAAAATTGACATTTCAGCAAAAGCCCTTCATTCCTGCCTGTTTAAATTCTTGAGGGTTCACTCCATCTATTCTGTCTGTATCTGATACATGTTCCCTTCTTTTTCTTAACCAAAACCTCAATTTCTGTAGCATTCAGCATTCCCTATACCTACAAGCCTTGCCTTTCACCCATATAGGAATGTACTGTCTCTGGACCCTCGTTATCTCTCTTCTAAAGGCTTTCCATTTTCCAATCATCCCTGTACCTGCAAACATCTGCCCCCAATCAGCTTTTGAAAACTCTTGCCTAATTCCATCAAAATTAGCCTTCCTCCAATTTAAACTTCAACTTTTAGATCTGGTCTGGCCTTTTCCGTCACTATATTTTAAACCAAATAATAGAATTATGGTCGCTGACCCCAAAGTGCTCTCCCATTGAATCAGAAAACTTTCTTGTACACACTTAACAAATTCTTCTCCACCTAAACCCTTAACCCTATGGCCATCCCAGTCTATGTTTGGAAAGTTAAAATCTCCTACCATAACTACCCTATTATTCTTACAGCTAAAAATCTCCTCCTGACAATTTTTTTTCTCTCTCAATTTCCCACTGGCTATTAGGGAGTCTATGATACAATCTCAGTGAAGTGATCATCCCTCTTCTTCTTTCTCAGTTTTACCCAAATAACTTGCCTGGATGTATTTCTGAAAATATCCTCCCTCAGTACAACTGTAATACTAAACCTTCTCAAATGCCACTCTCCTTTCTTTCTTGCCTCCCTTTCTATCCTTTCTGTAGTATTTGTATCCTGGAACATTTAAGCTGCCAGTCCTGCCCATCTGAGCCACGTTTCAGTAATTGCTACGATATCCCAGTCCCATGTTCCTAACCATGCCCTGAGTTCATCTGCCTTCCCTGTTAGCCCCCTTGCATTGAAACGCAGTTTCAGTCCTACCTTTTTGTTCTCTGCTTAGTTCCTCCCTGCTCTGACTACTTCTTTTCTCAACTGTACCAGTCTCCGATTGATCTCTCTCCTCACTATCTCCCTGGGTCCCACCCCTCCACCTTCCTAGTTTAAATCCTCCCGAGCAGCGCTCTCCAATCTCCTCCTGCCAGTATATTAGTCCCCTTCCATTTTAGGTGCAATATGTCCTTCTCATATAGGCCACTTCTACTCCAGAAGAGATTTCAATGATCCAAAAATGCGAATCCTTCTCCCATCCACCAGTTCCTCAGCCACGCATTATCTACTCTATCCTCCTCCTATTTCTACGCTCACTAGCTTGTGGCACCAGGAGTAATCCAGATATTACTACTCTCTAGGAGGTTGGCTTTTTTAAATATTCCTGCCTAGCTTCCTTATTCTCTTCAGAATCTTATCCTTTTTCCCTTCCTATGTCAATGATTCCAAAATGTATAATGACCTCCTGCTGGTCCCTCTTCCCCCTTGAACATTCTGCACTCTGAGGCATCCTTGATTCTGACATCAGGAAGGAAACACACCATTCTGATTTTTTTTTGCTACAGGCTGCAGAAACCTCTGTCTGTGCCTCTGATTAGAGTGTCCCCTAACACAATCGATTACTTAGAACCCGATGTACCCCTCATTGCATTTAGAGCTAGTCTTAATACCAGGCCATTTGTGCTACATTTCCCTGAGAATCCATCATCCCCTACATTTTCCAGAACAGCATACTTGTTTGAAATGGGGATAGCCACAGAACTGCCTGCCTATCCCTCTTAACTTTCCTGGTGTTAACGTGTGTGTGTGTGTGTGTGTGTGTGTGTGTGTGTGTGTGTGTGTGTGTGTGTGTGTGTGTGTGCCGTTTCTATAACTGCAATCCATCATACTCTCACACTCTCTTGTAAATTCTTCATTGCCTCTGACTGTTGCTTCAACTGATCCATTCGATCTGACAGGATTCACAACTATCAACATTTTTATTAGAGATCATTCTCAGAAACCCTTAAACTCTCCCAAACTCTCACATCCAAGAAGAAGAGCATATCACCCTACTCAAGGCCATTTTGCTCCTTCTAATCAGGAGACCCAGAAAATAGCACCATCTTATTGTTTTGTAGAGCAATGTTCTCAGCTAACTTAATACTAATGGCTTATTTTTAAAAATTTAGTAGAGACCGATCCCAATAAAAATATAATCCAGAAAGAACCTACTCTATTCACTAATGTAGATTTACAGCGAGGCTATACTTAAAACTATTCACTTATCTGTTTCAGTGCTGTGACCTCTTCTAAACCGGTTCCTCCAAGATCAGTTGTGAATGTCACAGTTTAAGTTTTCCTCTATGCACTCTGATGTCCAGCGATACATGAGTTCAAGCAACAAAGGCAGTAACTGCGTGTATGTCTCGTAGTTAAACTTCTTAACTCCCTGTTGTAAAGCTCCCCTTACACACTGGCCCAGACACTGTTTTGTACTTGAAAGACTGGAAAGATGGTCTCAGTGGTCCTTGCCCACAAGGTTCATGGAGATGATCTTTTTCTCGTTCACAGGGCAACTGATTCATGGTTCGTCTATGGGTCTATTGATGAAATACAAATCCTTGTAGCAATTAGTGAAGGAAAATTTGCTTTTCTTCTGGCTTTGAGTTTTTTTTTTCTGTGGGGAAGGACTTAACCTCCTTCTAAAGATATTTAGCTACACTGTCACGCCCACAATCTGTTCTGCTACCTTGGAACTAATTCCACAGTTGTTCACCAGCAGAAAGCTGTGGTTAGAGGAGTAAATGACAGCTGTTAATCAGCTTTTTGTTACCTGCTGAATCTTATTTGTACACCTTTCTTGGTAGCACCGGTCTGTCTGCAATGTGCTGTCCTCCAAAATTAAGCAAGCAATAATATAAAAAACCTTACAATAAGTGTCGGTAGCTTGATTTTAATCAATAGCATCCCTTAGGTCAAAGAGTCAAATCATAGAGATGTACAGCATGGAAACAGACCCTTCGGTCCAACCCGTCCACGCCAACCCAGTCCAGTCCCACCTGCCAGCACCCAGCCCATATCCCTCCAAACCCTTCCTATTCATATTCTCATCCAGATGCCTCTTTAAATGTTGCAATTGTACCAGCCTCCACCACATCTTCTAGCAGCTCATTCCATACACCTCCTACTCTCTGTGTGCACAAATTGCCCCTTAGATCTCTTTTATATCTTTCCCGTCTCACCCTAAACCTAGCACTCTAGTTCTGGACTCCCTGACCCCAGGGAAAAGACTTTTTTTTTCCTACTTATCATATCCATACCCGTCAATTTTGTAAGCCTCTATAAGGTCACCCCTCAGCTTCTGACGCTCCAGGGAAAACAGCCACAGCCTGTTCAGCCTCTCCCTGTGGCTCAGATCCTCCAACACTAGCAACATCCTTGTAACTCTTTTCTGAACCCTTTCACGTTTCACAACATCTTTCCAATAGGAAGGAGACTAGAATTGCAACGTCTAACCAATGTCCTGTACAGCTGCGACATGACCTCGCAACTCCTGTATTCAATACGCTGACCAATAAAGGAAAGCATACCAAACGCCGCCTTCACTATCCTATCTACCTGCAACTCCACTTTGAAGGAGCTATGAACCTGCACTCCAAGGTCTCTTTGTTCAGCAACACTCCCTAGGACCTTGCCATTAAGTATACAAGTCCAGCTAAGATTTGCTTTCCCAAAATGCAGCGCCTCATATTTCTCTGAATTAAACTCCATCTGCTACTTCTCACCAATTGGCCCATCTGGTCCAGATGCTGTTATAATCTGAGGTAACCCTCTTTGCTGTCCACTGCACCTCCAATTTTGGTGTCATCTGCAAACTTACTGACTGTACCCCTTATGCTCTCATCCAAATCATTTTATATAAATAACAAAAAGTAGAGGACCCAGCACCAACCCTTGTGGCACTTCACCCATCACAGGCCTCCAGTCTGAAAAAACAACCCTCCACCACCACCCTCTGTCTTCTAAATTGAGCCTGTTCTGCATCCAAATGGCTAGTTCTCTGTGTATTTTTTTGAGATCTAACCTTGCTAATCAGTTTCCCATGGGAAATCTTGTCGAACGCCTTACTGAAGTCCCTATATATCACATCTACCACTCTGCCCTCATCGATCCTCTTTGTTACTTCAAAAAACTCAATCAAGTTTGTGAGACATGATTTCCCATGCACAAAGCCATGTTGACTATCCCTAATCAGTCCTTGCCTTTCCAAATACATGTACATCCTGTCTGTCAGGATTCCCTCCAACAACTTGCCCACCACCGATGTCAGGCTCACTGGTCTATAGTTCCCTGTCTTGTCATTACTATCTTTCTTAAACAGTGGCACCACGTTAGCCAACCTCGTCTTCCGTCACCTCACCTGTGACTATCGATGATACAAATATCTCAGCAAGAGGCCCAGCAATCACTTCTCTAGCTTCCCAGTAAGTTCTAGGGTATACCCTGATTAGATCCTGGGGATTTATCCACCTTTACCCATTGGAAGACATCCAGCACTTCCTCCTCTGTAATCTGGACATTCTACAAGATGTCACCATCTATTTCCCTACAGTCTGTATCTTCCATATCCTTTTCCACAGTAAATACTGATGCAAAATACTCATTTAGAATCTCTCCCATTTTCTACCGCTCCACACAAAGGCTGCCTTGCTGATCTTTGAGGGGCCCTATTCTCTCCCTGTTCGTCCTTAATGTATTTGTAAAAACCCTTTGGATTCTCCTATCTCCTGTCCCCTTTTTGCCCTCCTGATTTCCCTCTTAAGTATGCTCCTACTTCCTTTATACTCTTCTAAGGATTCACGCGATCTCTCCTGTCTATACCTTACATATGCTTCCTTCTTTTTCTTAACCAAACCCTCAATTTCTTTTGTCATTCAGCATTTCCTATTCCTACCAGCCTTTTCTTTCCTTTCACCCTAACAGGAGTATACTTTCTCTGGATTCTCTATCATTTCTGAAGGCTTCCCATTTTCCAGCCATCCGTTTTACCTGCGATCATCTGCCCCCAATCAGCTTTTGAAAGTTCTTGCCTAATACTGTCAAAATTGGCCTTTCCCAATTTGGAACTTTAGCTTTTAGATCTGGTCTATCCTTTTCCATCACTATTTTTAAATCTAATAGAATTATGGTTGCTAGCCCCAGAATGCTCCCCCACTGACGCCTCAGTCACCTGTGCCTTATTTACCAAGAGGAGTAGGTGAAGTGTTGCACCTTCTCTAGTATGTACATCCACATACTGAATCATTAAAATTGTCTTGTGCGCACTTAACAAATTCCTCTCCATCTCAACCCTTAACATCTATGGCAGTCCCAGTCGATGTTTGGGAAGTTAAAATCCCTTACCATAACCACCCTATTATTCTTACAGATAGCTGAAGCTGGCCTCCACTTCTGTACTCTGACATGTGCTGGTTCTGAGAAGGTTGACATAGTTAATAAACCCTTTCTCAAAAAATAGACCAATATTCTATACCACCAGCTTGAAATTTACAAACACTCTAAATATGTGTAAATATACCTTTCATCTCAATCATGTTTCTAATTAATTCTGGCTATTCTTTATGGAGAACAGAAAGTTATTGTGTCAACTTTGTGAAGAATTTGGGTGTTTGAGTTGTCCTAAAACAATTTTTTTTTGCTATTCGTGAAGGTATGCTTTTAATGTGCAGAAATTGTTGATATTTTTGGTAACAAAAATATTAATCTATTTTAATAAGACTTTCAACTGTGCAAAGACTGAAGAGATTTATCGCTCCAGAGAAATCATTGCTGCTTTCCTTCCAATGGAATCTACTTAGTGAGCAGAATCAAAGAGCTGCACAGCATGGACTTTTTTTTGTTTGGTCCAACTTATCCATGCCAACGTGACATATCCTAAATTAATTTGAGTCTCATTTGTCAGCACTTGACCCATATCCTTTAAACCCTTTGTATTCATGTCGCCATCAAGAATTGATTTTAGATCTTGCAATTTACTAGCCTCCACCACCACCTCTGGCAGCTTATCTCACATGCACAGATACACACAGACCTTGTAAACTTTTGGACACCACTACCTTGGAGAAAAATATGTTAGCTATTCACCCTATGCATGCCCCTCAGATCTTTAAACTTCTATAAGGGCACCCCCTCGGGCTCCAATGCTGCAGGAAAAATGTGTCACTGGAAAAACGCAGCAGGTCAGGCAGCATCGAAGGAGCAGGAGAATCGGCATTTCAGGCATAAGCCCTTCTTCAGGAATGAGGAAGGTGTGCCAAGGGAAAATGTACCTTTTTTTTTGCCAACGGTAGCTCTTAACTTTTGCGACCTCTCCCTGCCATATACTTATGATTTTATTTATAAATTCCATTCAGAATTTTTTAAACAAAAAGGTGTTTGAGATTTACGGTTGTGAATAAGTTCTCTATTTACAGTAGACCTAAGCTTTCCAGGTAGAACATCCTTGCATGCAGTTGATGTACAAGCTCTTCTCAATGCACAATTTAAGGCCCAAAATACATTTTTCTTTAGAAACATTATAATAAACCTTTTAAATGATTTGGACATGTATTTTCTTCCACATGAACCACTCTACTAGTCCCATTTTTATTAAAACACAAGTAGTCTTGATTAGCTAACCAGTTGTTCTTATCCGTAAACTTGTTAGGATCTAATTTTTCTTTCCAAAGAAAGTGTGGGGCAGTGAAATAATCCTGATTTGTGTTTAATTTTTTTTTACTAAAGTTGTTTTAGTTTTGATGTGGAGGATTCTTTCCAAGAAAGGGCTAAAGTTACTCAAGACCACAAAAGCAGAGCCTCCATACCTTGAATGTCTGATCAGAGATGTGAATCTGGAACTTCCAGAAAATTTGTATTCTGGTAATAGTTTCTTTGTAATGTTTACCATTATTCAAGTGCAGAACTTCTAAGAAATTATGGAGAAGTGATTGCTAATTTTTAACTGCATGCCTCAGGTTTCCTGTCTCTTCGTCTGCTGAGACTGCGTCAATATGAAGAGGAAATAATGGCTCCTTGCAACTGCAATGATAAATTTCCTTGATTTGATCTTGTTCACTGTTTATAGGTATGCTGATGAAAGGTGTGCAAATACCACAATAATCTAAATTGAGGCTGAGCATGGAGCTGGCCAGTCTAATTGGGAAGTCCAAGCAGCTGTGAGTTTAATTAATACTGTTGCCGACTTTTTACCAAAGTTAGAAAAAGGGTTGGCTGAAATCAAGGTTTAGGAATGTATGGAATCTCCTGGCAGATTTCATGATCACTCACTGAATCCTGAACTAGTGTTCCCTCCATAACATTTAATTTTCATTCTTATCTAAATATCTATGCCTGAAAATACCAAACTTAGCAATCACACACTACTTTCTTGCATTTAACTTCTCTTCTAGCTGTTTTATATTTCTTTTTTAATCTTGTAAGTTTTTTTTGTTTTCTTGTTGAACCTTCTAACGGATTTATTTTGTCAAGGATAGTAGTGGGAAGTTGCGTGTGGAGGCTGAAGAAATTGGGGAGACACTGAATGAATACTTTACTTTTCGTCAGTATTCACTCAGGAACAGGACATTGTTGCCGATGTGAATATTGAGTCGCAATTAATTAGAATGGATGGCTTTGAGGTATGTAGGGAAGAGGTGTTGGAAATTCTGGAAAGGGTGAAAATAGATAAGTCCCCTGGGCCTGATGGCATTTATCCTAGGATTCTCTGGGAAGCAAGAGAGGAGATTGCAGAGCCATTGGCCTTGATTTTTATGTCCTCATTGTCTACAGGAATAGTGCCAGAAGACTGGAGGATGGCAAATGTGGTTCCCCTGTTCAAGAAGGGGACTAGGGATAACCCTAGTAACTATAGGCTGGTGAGTCTTACCTCTGTTGTGGGCAAAGTCTTAGAGAATTGTAAGGGATAGGATTTATGAACATCTGGATAAGAATGTGATCAAGGATAGTCAGCATGGTTTTGTGAAGGGCAGGTCGTGCCTCACAAACCTTATTGAATTCTTTGAGAAGGTGACTAAGGAGGTGGACGAGGGTAAAGCGGTAGATGTGGTGTATATGGATTTTAGTAAGGCGTTTTGATAAGGTTCCCCATGGTAGGCTACTGCAAAAAATACTGTGGTATGGCATTGAGGGTGAGTTGGAGGTTTGGATTAGGAATTGGCTAGCTGGAAGAAGACAGAGGGTAGTAGTTGATGGTAAAGGTTCATCTTGGAGTGCAGTTACCAGCGGTGTTCCGCAAGGATCTGTTTTGGGACCATTGCTGTTTGTCATTTTTTTTTATAAATGACCTGGAGGAGGGGCTAGAAGGTTGGGAGAGCAAGTTTGAGGATGATACGAAAGTCGGTGGAGTTGTTGACAGCGAGGAAGGATGTGGCAGGTTACAGCGGGATATAGATAAGCTGCAGAGCTGGGCAGAAAGGTGGCAAATGGAGTTCAATGTCGCTAAGTGTGAAGTGACTCACTTTGGTAAGAGTAACAAGAAGATGGAGTACTGGGCTAATGGTCAGATACTTGGTAGTGTGGATGAGCCGAGGGATCTTGGTGTCCATGTACACAGATCTCTGAATGTTGCCACCCAGGTAAATAGTGCTGTGAAGAAGGCATATGGCGTACTGGGCTTTATTGGTAGAGGAATTGAGTTCCGTAGTCCTGAGGTCATGTTGCAGTTGTATAAGACTCTGGTACGGCCGCATCTGGAGTATTGTGTGCAGTTTTGGTCGCCATACTATAGGAAGGATGTGGAGGCACTGGAACGGGTGCAGAGGAGGTTTACCAGGATGTTGCCTGGTATGGTAGGAAGATCGTATGAGGAAAGGCTGAGGCACTTGGGGCTGTTTTCATTGAAGAAAAGAAGCTTTAGGGGTGACTTGATAGAGGTGTACAAGATGATTAGGGGTTTAGATAGGGTTGACCATGAGAACCTTTTTCCACGTATGGAGTCAGATATTACGTGGGGGCATAGCTTTAAATTAAGGAGTGGTAGGTATAGGACTGATGGTAGGGGTAAATTCTTTACTCAGCGAGTCGTGAGTTCATGGAACGCCCTGCCAGTAACAGTGGTGGACTCTCCCTCTTTATGGGCATTTAAACGGGCATTGGATAGGCATATGGAGGATAGTGGGCTAGTATAGGTTAGGTGGGCTTAGATCGGCGCAACATCGAGGGCCGAAGGGCCTGTACTGCGCTGTATTTTTCTATGTTCTATGTTTTGTACACCAAATTGTCAATTTTATATTCTGGATCTGAGGCTTTGTCTACAGAAATGTAAAAGAAGTAATTGTTGGCTGTGCCACTTCTTCTGATTTAAACCATAAGATGATGGGCCCAATGGCTTAATTGTACTCTTACAAGTTTGCTCCACCATTTGATCAAAGCTGATATGTTTCTCATTCTCCTACCTTTTTTATCTCTGTAACCTTTTTGATCCCCTTAAAATCAAACCCATCTTTGTCTTGAGTACACTCAATGACATGACCTCCACAGCTTTTTGTGGTAATAAGTTCCACAGACTCACCATCCTCTGGTTGAAGGAATTCCTCTTCATCTCCATTCGAAATGGTCGTCCCTTCCTTAAGGCTATGTCTCGGGTCTTATCTTGTCCACTCTTTATAGGCTGTCTAGTATTCTGTAGGTTTCGATGAGATCTACCATAATCCTTCTAAAACTCAGTATGGACCTGAGTTCTCAACCATTCCTGATCTGACAACTTCTTCATTTGTAATGTTAGGTTCTTTCTCGTGAGATTCTTACACACTTAATGCAACAACAAAGTGCCAACTTCTGTGAACAGCCGAAGCTTTTTAACCATGTGCAAGGTTTTGGAGATACCCTTAACACACTTCGCAAGGCTTGCGGAGCCTTATCAAGATTTCCTCGAACAAAGGGACCAGTCCCCTCCTTTTTTATACAAAGTTTTACATCCATCAGTAATGCCCACAACACACTCAATGCAATGTGATTAGGTTATCCCTTAATGGCAAGATCTGGTTTAAATAGTTTTTTTTCAAACTTCAGGGTGCGGTTAGATTCTTTAACTGCAATGTTCTTATTCTTTCTGTATGGCAGGAGATCGCTATGTAAACTGATTCTGAATTACAGGAGGTGGCTATTTTAAATTTTTTACATTCTGCCTGCAAGACAGAAACATACCACCCTCTCGCTGGGACATCCAATTTCTTGCAGGTCAGCAGAACAAATTAACCCTTTAACCCTTTAACATCTCAATGTAAATATCTTCCTTTTCCTTTTAACGTTACAATCTTGCATCAGATGAAATAAAAGTCAAGAAAAAAACTGATTAATTTTTGATGTAATTATGACTCACTATTTGTCCCATTTAGGCTCTGAATCTCCTCCCAAAGTGAATTTGTGTATTTCAGGACTATATTCTGTAATTTCAGTTATTGGTACTTTTTTTTGCAAGGAAGTCTACTTGCGTTCTTTATTTAAATTTGAAATGATCTTAATTTTGGGAGCTTGGTGATTCTCTTGTATTTTTAAACTTTAATCTTTTAGAATCTTTGTCACCAGATGAGGGGAGATAATATTGCTTTGAGACCCATTCAAATTTTGATAGAATTGTGACTGACTGTGTGCACAACTTCCTGTCTGTGGGAACTCTTATTCTCCATACTTTAGTTCTGCAAGTTTATTTACCTCCAGCATCCATCAATTTCCTTTTCGAAACCATTGATTACTCTCTGCTTCAAGAAGTCTCAATAGATAGATAGTTACAGGTCATTACCACTTGCTGACCAAAAAAGGTTTTCTACATATTTTATTCCCCTGCATGTTTTTGTTTTGCTCAAACCTTGAAATTTTGTCCCTTGGTGCTTTTTTTTTTGAAACGTGGTTCGAAAAGCCATTGCTTTACCTTTACCTAAACCTGCCATGATCTTCTGATGAACACCAATTTCTTTTGCTTAATCTCTTATTCTGCAAGCAGCACATTTTGCCTTTGGGATTGCCTGTAGTCATGAAAATGTTTAGTTGTTTCTCTTAGCTCTTCTGTGCCCTTGGACATTTTATCCTCCCTGAATTGCAATGATGCAACCAGTTGATGCTAAGCAGAGCTTTAATATTGGTTCAAAGTAATTTCCTCTGCTTTTGTACACCTGAAGATGATGGTCCCATGTGCTTCACAAATTACACTTGACAGTCCCTATAACCTTTTTTGAAAAGGTCTGTGCACCCTCCGATTCAACAGTCCTTCTAAATATTTTCATTTTCTTGTGTGTGGATCTCCGAGGCCATGCTGCATAATGGTGTCTGTACATGGATTGCTATGTGCAGAATATTGGCTGCACCCTTGTAGAGTTTTTCGATGGAACATTGCTCAGCTCTCTGACCTAGTGTTATCTTTCAGAACTGTACCGTTAAATCTGTATATTGCCTGACTTGGTTCCTTTTTTCTGCCAAGAAATAAGCTAAACTTCTGTAGTAAGTGTCATCTACTACTTGTTTGTTCATTTAATCAGTGACCAGTTGGTACCATCTACATTGCCACATATCCAAGTTTGATATTCTCAGCAAATTTTAAAATTTTGATTCTATATGCAACGTATTTGGAGAAAGGATTGCAATTTCATGCCTAGTTTTCCAGTATTCTGGGGTACACTTGTTCAAGTCCCAGAGAGTTGTCTAACCTTACTGCGTTTTTAAGACGTCCAGCAATGCCTCTTAGAGTCAGAGTCATAGAGATGTACAGCATGGAAACTGACCCTTTGGCTTTCTGTAATGCGAACTTTTTCTAAGATGCCACTATTCAGTCCCAGAGTTCCCTAGCTTTCTCCTGAGTAAATCCTAATGCATAATACTTGTCTTGGAGGATTGTTAATCTCCTGTAGCTCCACACAAAGATGACCAAGTTGATCTTGGAACCATATTCTGTCTCTTTCCCTAGTTTCTCTCCTTAGAATTTCCTTTTGGATTTTCCTTGACCTTACTTGCCAAAGCTATTTCATATCCTCCTTTTTGCCCTCCTGATTTCACTCAAGTGTGCTCCTCTCCCTCCCAGATCCTTTAGCTAATCAAGACCATATTTTCCAAAACTACTGTAAAACTGCTCTAAATCTGCTGAGGTTTTCCATCTTGGGCAATATCCTGGCAAATCTCATTTGCACCTTCACTCACTAGTGCCATCACACCTTTCCAATTTAGTGCTTGACTCAACTGAGGATACAGCTGGAGTGCACTTTACCAAAATTGTATGTGTTTTTTTTAGCATATAGCTCCAAAATAGCCACCCTGCTCTTACGCTCTCTGCCATGACTGATAAAGGCAAGTTTTCTTTTTAATGCTGCCTGAACTACCCTATTTACCTGCCCTGTCACCTTCAGGCATTTGTGGCTTGGACCTCTGAGCTTCCCCCTTTATTTTTCCCCCATTCATTTGCGTACTCCCTTGACTTTTAAGCTACTTAATTCTGCCTCTCATTTTATCAGGGTTAAATTTCATCTGCCACTGATCTGCCCATTTGACCAATCAGTCTGTCCCCTCCTGTAACCTAAAGCCTTCCTCACTGTCAATCACCCAGCTAATCTGTGTCACAGATCTAGACATACACCACATTCTTCTATTCTGTATCACTTATATCCTGAA
Source organism: Hemiscyllium ocellatum (assembly GCF_020745735.1). Lineage (NCBI taxonomy): Eukaryota > Metazoa > Chordata > Chondrichthyes > Orectolobiformes > Hemiscylliidae > Hemiscyllium > Hemiscyllium ocellatum. Next base: position 34,903,574 of record NC_083434.1, read on the forward strand.
TACCTAAGGAACACCGCACTAATCTCTGCGGCATGCCACTGGGCACTAGCTTCCCGTCCTACAGATAGCCTGCTATGACCATTCTCTGCCTTCTACCACAAGGCCAATTTTGGATCAAACTTGCCATTATTGCCTGGATTGCATGTGCTTTTACCATCAGTCTTCTATGTAGGACCTTGTCAAAGGTTTTGCTGAAATCCAGATAAATGATATCAACTGTACTTCCTTCTTGGGCTGGCATGGTGGCTCAGTGGTTAGCACTGCTGTCCCTCAGCACCAGGGACCCAGGTTTGATTCTAGCCTCCTGCAACTGTGTGGAGTTTGCACATTCTCCTTGTATCAGCATGGGTTTTCTCCCACAGTCCAAAGATGTGCAGATTAGTTGAATTGGCATGCTAAATGGTTCATATTGTTCAGGGATACACCAGTTAGGTGCAGCAGTCAGGAAAATGGAGGGGAATGGGTCTGGGTGGGATGTTCTTTTTGGAGGATCGGTGTGGACTTGTTGGGCCGAATGGTCTGCTTCCACACAGCAGTGATTCTATGATTCCTCAACACTCCTGGTCACTTTTTATGTCTAGCATCCTTCTTGTAAAGTGGAACTGCATTAATAGTCCTCCAGTCCTTCAATGGCACTTCTGTGGGCAGAGAAGCATTTTAAAAATTTGGGTCAGACCCTCCTGTAATTTCCCTTTCTTGCCTCCCACAGCTGCCTGGGAGTCACCCTATCCAGACATGGGGATCTGTCTGCTCTTTTAAGCCTGTCAGAGTGAGGAGGTATTAGAGGTTTTGCCATTTTGACAAAGGGAGCAGATTAAGAGGCCCTGTGCCTACACCCTCCTTCTCCAAAGTGATGACAAATGTGAGGTATTGTTTAAATACGCTACCAATGTCCTCCTAATAAGCCCTGGTTTCCTTTCTCCTTTTTTGAGATATTTATAGATTGGCAGGTAAAATTCAGGAGAATCCCTAGACTATGTTCTTTTCATACCCCCCTCATCACTTTCGTCATTGCTTTAAGCTTCCCCCTGCACCTTCTGTATTCTAGTTGGGTCTCTGATTTTGGTTCCTTTTTGTACTGGCTAAAAATCTCTTTTTTTTTCCTCACTTTTTTTTTGCAGTCCTGATATCCAGGGTTATGTAGCCCTTATGTTTCCTCTGGGAACAATTTCGGCCTGTACTATTTCCACTTCACTTCCATTTTGAACCACCCCACCAACAACGCTTTGGCCAGATCCTGCCTCCTTTTTTAATAAAGGAAGTTGGAGTATACTTAACAGGAAAATCAGGAGGGCAAAACAGGAACATAGCTTTGGCATAAAGAATTAAGGAGAATCCAAAGGGTTTTTACTAATTATATTAAGAACAGAAGGGTAACTAGGGAGAAAATAGGACCCCTCAAAGATCAGCAAGGCGTCCTTTGCGTGAAGCCACAGAAAATGGGGGAAATACTAAATGAATATTTTGCATCAGTATTTACTGTGGAAAAAGGATATGGAAGATATAAACTGTAGGGAAATTGATGACATCTTGCAAAATGTCCAGATTACAGTGGAGGAAGTGCTGGATGTCTTGAAACGGTTAAAGGTGACTAAATCCCCAGGACCTGATCAGATGTACCTGAGAACACTTTGGGAAGCTAGAGAAGTGATTGCTGGGCCTCTTGCTAAGATATTTGTATCATCGATAGTCACAGGTGAGGTGCTGGAAGATTGGAGGTTGACTAATGTGGTGCCACTGTTTAAGAAGGGAGGTTAGATCTCACGGAATAAAGGGAGAACTAGCCATTTGGATACAGAACTGGCTGAAAAGGTAGAAGACCGAGGGTTGTGGTGGGTTGTTTTTCAGACTGGAGGCCTGTGACCAGTGGAATGCCACAAGGATCGGTGCTGGGCCCTCTACTTTTTGTCGTTTACACAAATGATTTGGATGCGAGCATAAGAGGTACAGTTAGTAAGTTTGCAGATGACACCAAAATTGGGGGTGTAGTGGACAGAGAAGAGGGTTACCCCAGATTACAACAGGATCTGGATCAAATGGGCCAATGGACTGAGAAGTAGCAGATGGAGTTTAATTTAGATGAATGCGAGGTGCTGCATTTTGGGAAAGCAAATCTTAGCAGGACTTGTACACTTAATGGTAAGGTTCTAGGGAGCGTTGCTGAACAAAGACCTTGCAGTGCAGCTTCATAGCTCCATTGAAAGTGGAGTCGCACGTAGAAAGGATAGTGACGAAGGCGTTTGGTATGCTTTCCTTTATTGGTCAGGAATTGGAGCTCATGTTGCAGTTGGACAGGACAGTGGTTAGGCCACTGATGGAATATTGCATGCAATTTTGGTCTCCTTCCTATCGGAAAGATGTTGTGAAACTTGAAAGGGTTCAGAAAAGATTTACAAGGATGTTGCCAGGATTGGAGGATCTGAGCTACAGGGAGAGGCTGAACCGGCTGGGGCTGTTTTCCCTAAAGCCTCGGAGGCATGGATAGGATAAATAGACAAAGTCTTTTCCCTGGGGTCGGGGAGTCCAGAACTAGAGGGCATAGTTTTTAAGGTGAGTGGGGAAAGATCTAACAGAGACCTAAGGGGCATATCTGTATGGAGTGAGCTGCCAGAGGATGTGGTGGAGGCTGGTACAATTGCAAGAGGCATTTGGATGTGTATATGAATAGGAAGGGTTTGGAGGGATATGGGCTGGGTGCTGGCAGGCGGGACTAGATTGGGTTGGGATATCTGGTTGGCATGGGCGGGTTGGACCAAAAGATCTGTTTCCATGCTGTACATCTCTATGACTCTAATGAAATCTCTTTACCATAAATCAAATCCTTTTACTTGCAGAACATTACTTTCCTATTTCGTAATAAGCTTTAGCAACAGCAGCACTGCACAAGTTATCACTAAAATACTGTCCCACTGACAGCTTGAGTACATATGATTAGATCCCCAGATTGCCTGTCTGAGTTTACATGGAAATAAAGATTCTCTTGACAAAGATTTTCGAAACTTGTGGCTGGTAAGGAGTACTACAACTGAGCTGTGGCTGATTTAACAAATCTTTTTTGAGTTTCAAATTCTGATTTTTGGTGAAAAGAACCACCTTTATAGCCTTGAAATAGTGAAGTCAAATGTCCAAATAATGGAAAAACAAATTACTGCGGATGCTGGAATCTGCTTTGACAAAGGGTCAGTTAGACTTGAAACGTTAGCTCTTTTCTCTCCCTACAGATGCTACTAGACCTGCTGATATTTTTCAGCATTTCTCTTTTTAATATACCTGATGAATTGCATTTCAGGTGGGAACAGTTTTTTTGTGTGTACTATCAGTTAAGAATAGGCATGTAGCAAATCTAATCTTCAATGGGTATAATTTCCATGCTAGCTCCCATGTGTTTCAAATGATTTTGATGAAGATGAATGATTTAATATTGTGGTGTTGTTGAAGTTGATTTGAAACAAAGGCGTTAAGCTGTCATCATAATGTAAATGTCCATGTTGACCATTATTGTCTCTAATTCCTTTTCTGCTGTAAATGTGTATCTACTAAGAAAATGGTTCAAATGTGAAAATAATTTATTGCAACAAATGAATCTTGAGTTTCTGTTCACAATTTTATTCCCCTACCAATTGTTGTTTTCTCTTTGATGTTTATTTATGACTAAGAGCAATCTTTAGGGAGTGCCCTAAGCATTTGTTTGGTCCATCACGGTCCATGCCTCTTTTTGCATTTTGTTACTTATTTTCCCAAAAGCGCTTTCTTCCAATCTTGTTTTGAGAGATGAATGTATGGCATGCTCCCACTTCAGAAGCCTCGCACGCTATATTACTTGTTGGGCCTATTATGTGTGTGCATGTATTTATTCAGAGATGCTATTCACATCACTGGAGCAAGTGGAACTTTGAACCCAGGCTTCCTGACCCCACGGTAGGGAACTGCCACTGCACACAAGAAGGCCCCATTGATTATTGACTAACAATCAATACGAATAACTGGAATTTTATTTTGTTCTTGGTAGACAAAAAACTGGTAATCCTAAGTGTCCAGTAAAGGCAAGCGACTTGGTAAGAGCGCTGAGAATTGGAGTTGGGGGGTCATGTGGCTGTACCAGACATATGGTTTGACTATGTTTTGAATATTGCATTCAATTCTGGCCTCCCTGCTATAGGAAGGATGTTGGGAAACTTTTAAAGGGTTCAGAGGAGATTAGGAGAAAGTGAGGACTGCAGATGCTGGAGATCAGAGCTGAAAATGTGTTGCTGGAAAAGCGCAGCAGATCAGACAGCATCCAAGGAGCAGGAGAATTGACATTTCGGGCATGAGCCCTTCAGGAATGAGGAAAGTATGCCAAGCAGGCTAAGGTAAAAGGAAGGGAGGAGGGACTTCGGGGAGGGGCGTTGGAAATGCAATAGGTGGAAGGAGGTCAAGGTGAGGGTGATAGGCCGGAGTGGGGGTGGGGGCGGAGAGGTCAGGAAGAAGATTGCAGGTTAGGAAGGTGGTGCTGAGTTCGAGGGTTGGGACTGAGACAAGGTGGGGGGAGGGGAAATGAGGAAACTGGAGAAATCGGAGTTCATCCCTTGTGGTTGGAGGGTTCCTAGGCGGAAGATGAGGTGCTCTTCCTCCAGCCGTGATGTTGCTATGGTCTGGCGATGGAGGAGTCCAAGGGCCTGCATGTCCTTGGTGGAGTGGGAGGGGGAGTTGAAGTATTGCCGCGTGTTGAACTCGTTAATCCGAGAGCGTAGGGGGATGAAGTGAGGCCTCTGCCGAGGATTGATCTTTCATCCTCAGAGAGGGGTAGTTCTGGAGGGTTGGTGAAAAGACGGCAGGGCTGGGAGTTAAGACCTGGTCCCCCTCCCTTCAACTCCCCCTCCCACTTCACCAAGGACATGTAGGTCCTTGGACTCCACCATTGCCAGACGATAGTGCCTCATCCTTTGCCGAGGAACCTTCCAACCACAAGGGATGAAGTTAGATTTCTCCAGTATCCTCATTCCACCCCCACCCCCCGCAACCTTGTCTCAGTCCCAACCCTCGAACTGAGCACCACCTTCCTAACTTGCAATCTTCTTTCTGGCCTCTCTGGCCCCAACCCCACTCCAGCTTATCACCCTCCCTCCACCTATTGCATTTCCAACGCCCATCCCCCAAGTCCCTCCTCCCTACCTTTTTATCTTAGCCTGCTTTGCACACTTTCCTCAATCCTGAAGAAGGGCTCCTGCCCGAAACGTCGATTCTCCTACTCCTTGGATGCTGCCTGACCACCTGCGCTTTTCCAGCAGCATATTTTCAGTAGAGACGAGATTAACAAGAATGTTGGAGCTATACGGTGGGGCTATTTTGCCTGGAGGTTTGGAGGCTGAGGGAAGTCCTTAATTTATAAAATCACGGAGGGTATTGATTTGGTGAATAGCCATGGTATCTCTTTTCTCCCCCAGGGTAGTGAAATCCAAAACTAAAGGTCATGGGTTTGAGGGGAAAAATTTTAAAAAGGGCCAAAGGGGGAATTTTCTCAGAGGATGGAATAAGCTGCCAGAGGAAGTAGTGGAGGTGGGTATAATTACAACACTTTAAAAGACATTTGGATGGGAATATTGAAGAGGGATACAAGCCAAAAGGGACTTAGTTTAGGATATTTAGCATCTGCGCGTTGGACTGAAGGGTCTGTTTCCATGCTATACATTTGTGACTCTGACCTATGATGTTATGCATCCTATATTTTATGTTCTGTAGAAATTGTATTGCCCTTCTAGTGCATCTTTTCTTATCTACTCTTTTTTTTAGAATGCAACTGAGCAATATAACAATTTGAGATTTAATTCTGATTTGAATCTAGCTTAAGTATTTGCAACCTTCTGCTTACCATAGTAGGCATTTATATAAGAGGTAAACCGTAGGAAATGTAAAGCTTGCGCCCACACCTCCTCCCTCACTTCCCTCCAAGGCCCCAAGGGATCCTTCCATATCCGCCACAAGTTCACCTGTACCTCCACACACCTCATCTATTGCGTCCGCTGCACCCAATGTGGCCTCCTCTACATTGGGGAGACGGGCCGCTTACTTGTGGAACGCTTCAGAGAACACCTCAGGGACGCCCGGACCAACCAACCAACCCAACCACCCCGTGGCTCAACACTTTAACTCTCCCTCCCACTCCACCGAGGACATGCAGGTCCTTGGACTCCTCCACCGGCAAAACATAACAACACGACGGTTGGAGGAAGAGCGCCTCATCTTCCGCCTGGGAACCCTCCAACCACAAGGGATGAACTCGGATTTCTCCAGTTTCCTCATTTCCCACCCCCCCCACCTTGTCTCAGTCGGTTCCCTCAACTCAGCACCGCCCTCCTAACCTGCAATCTTCTTCCTAACCTCTCTGCCCCCACCCCACTCCAGCCTATCACCCTCACCTTGACCTCCTTCCACCTATCACATCTCCATCGCCCCTCCCCAAGTCCCTCCTCCCTACCTTTTATCTTAGCCTGCCTGGCACCCTCTCCTCATTCCTGATGAAGGGCTTATGCCCGAAACGTCGAATTTCCTATTCCTTGGATGCTGCCTGACCTGCTGTGCTTTAACCAGCAACACATTTTCAACAATTTATATAAGAGGCCTCTTCTGGAGTACTGTTCCGTTCCGGTTGCCCAGTTATGGGATGAATAAACTGGAGAGGGTTCAGAAAAGGCTTACTAGGATGTTGCTGGATATGGAAAGTTTGAGTTAAAGAGAAAGGCTGGGACTATTTTCACTGGAGCATTGGAGATTGAGAGGTGACATTTAGAGGTTTAAAAATTCCTGAGTGTAAATAAGGTTAACGGTAGTTTTTTTTCCTAGGATGGGTGGTTTCAAGACTAGGAGGCATATTTTTCAGGCAAGAAGAGAGATTTTTAAAAGATTGGGAGGGGGGAAGGGACAGGTTTGTTTTAAAATGTTGTAATCACCATTTTCTTAGGAAGTTCATTCTACACCCAAACCACCTTCTGTCATTTAAAAAAAAAGTTCAAAAATACAAAAGATTTTGTGGGATACAGGCCAGGAGCAGTTAGGTGGGACTAGTTTTTATGTTCGACATGGACTCGTTTTGACCAAAAGGATGTTTCTGTGCTGTGACTCTGACTAAGCGTAATTGGACTTTAGAATAAATGTCCTATTTCTGCTCCTAAATCTCATTGTCCTAGTCATACTGTTTGGAATGAGAGAACTTTTTTAAAATGATAAGCTAAACCTAATTGTGTTGCCTGTAAATCGATAACTCTGTTCAGTCAAACTTCCAGAGAAACCACCTGTGTAATTTTAAAATTTTGTTCTCTTGTATCCAAAGTATAAATGACTTTGGGTGATATTTTTGGGAAGAGGTCAGGAAGAATCTAAAGAAGTTTAAAAACAAGGGCTACTTTAAACCCTGCCCAAAGTAGAACATTAATTTCTGTAATACATTTGGTATGGGTGGATTTTGTTAAAAGTTTCTTCCAAATTTCTGTACTGTAGAAGCTTCTTTGATAAAATGTATTGAAAAGTGGAAAGAAATTTGAATGGACAAAAGAATAGAATGCCTTTGACAAGTTGAAAGTGAGGTATGAGTAACTATACTAGTTTTAATAGCCCTGAAAGACAGGAAGCCATTTGAAAACTGTGGTGATCTCAATGGTGTTGGTGTTGCTACCATTTTACTACAAGAAAATTTTAAACTGGGATAAACAACCTGTCGTCATTTTGATTTTTTTTTCCCCCCCAGGAATTTGAAAAATTGTTGAGAAATATTTAGTGTTTGAGGCCATGCGCTCCTGATTGGTCTCTTAAGAATCCCCCATTCATCTTAATACTCTTTAAGAGATTCACTTGATTCCAATTGTCTATTCCTGACATATCTCCTTTTATTCTTGACCAGAGCCTCTATCTGTATTCATCCATTGTTCGTTACTGGGTGTAGGTTTGTTTGTTGAGCTGGAAGGTTCACTTTCAGATGTTTGTGAGACATGATTTCCCACGCACAAAGCCATGTTGACTATCCCTAATCTGTCCTTGCCATTCCAAATACGTGTAAGCCCTGTCCCTCAAAATTCCCTTCAATAACTTGCCCACCACTGGTGTCAGGCTCACCGGTCTGTAGTTCCCTGGCTTTTCCTTACCACCTTTCTTAAATAGTGGCACCACGTCAGCCAACCTGCTGTCTTCAGGCACCTCAGCTGTGACTATTGATGATACAAATATCTCAGCAAGGGGCCGAGCAATCGCTTCCCAAGCTTCCCACAGAGTTCTAGGGTGAACCTGGTCTGGTCCTGGGAATTTATCCACCTTTTTGTGTTTCAAGACATCCAGCACTTCCTCCTCTGTAATCTGGACATTTTTTTCAAGATGTCACCATCTATTTCCCTACGTTCTAAATCTTCCATGTCCTTGTCAGTAAACACTGATGCAAGATACTCATTTAGTATCTTCCCCACTTCCTGCAGCTCTACAGGCTATCTTGCTGATCTTTGAGGGGCCCTATTCACTCCCTAGTTACTCTTTTTTGTTTTTGTCCGTAATGTATTTATTTTTTAAAAAATACCTTTTGCATTCTCCTTAACCCTATTTGCCAAAGCTATCTCATGTTCCCTTTTTTTTTGCCCTCCTGATTTCCCTCTTGAGTGTACTCCTACTGTCTTTTTATGCTCTTCTAAGGATTCACTTGATCTCTCCTGTCTATACCTGACATATGCTTCCTTCGTTCTCTTAGCCAAACCCTCTTTCTTTAGTCATCCAGCATTCCATACAGCTACTAGCCTTTATATTCTTGTTTGGGTGAAAAGCCTGTCTCTGGATTCTCGTTATCTCCTTTCTGAAGGCTTCCCATTTTGCAGTTGTCCCTTTTTTACCTGTGAACGTCTGCCCTCAATCGGCTTTTGAAAGTTTTTGCCTAATACTGTCAAAATTATCCTTCCTCCAATTTAGAACTTCACCTGTTAGATCTCTCCTATCCTTTTCCATCACTTTTTTTATTTTAAGTTAATTATTTATTATAACATGTTTATCCTCTTAATAAAACCCAGTGTGAATGATTTTATCTTGAGTAATAGTTAAGCAGCAAATCAAACATCTTGGTCAAGTTGGAATTTTATATATTTGTTTGCATTTTGTGGAACAAATGGGGCATGCTTATTGGTTATTCCCAGTTGAGTTGTAACATATTTAGTGACAAGCAGCCCATTTCTTTGTTCTCTCATGTATAATAAACTTTTTTGTTCTGGTGCTGAAGAATATCTGCAGCTTCACTTGAGTATGTTACCACGGTAATCACCTGCAATAGTTAGCCTTCTGTTTTATAAAGCCAGATTTAGTTGTGACTTTTCAAATGCTGTCATTTGTTGGGGAGGTCTTTCCATTCATCAGAATTTCAGCTGCCATCGAGAAGGGTGGTAGTCAGTGTGGGAATGGGAAGTAAGAAGCCAGACATCCCCAGAGAATTAACATGGAGTAGAAAAAGTATGTACAAATGATTGTAAATGTACTGCTTACAAACATTGAAGGAAGAATGACACCTACTTTTAATGAGGTATGTGCAAAGTGTATATTGATGTTGCTTTTTTTTTTGGAATTTGAATGTAAAAATGAAGGCCAGTTGATGTTGCTTACCTCTGGAAGGACTGGCCATTTGAAAACCGTTTACAGAGTAGTGACGAAATTTTGCATTTGTTAAATCAAGTGACTATAGACTCTGTGGTATTAATTGCAGCATCTTTTATACTGTTGGGTTTATAGCTTAAATGAAATCAGAACACTTTTTTAAGAAAAATCTCGAATAAGTTATTTTATGTAGTTCTGTTGAGAAGATCCTATGGTTCGTTGAGTTTAGTTCCCTTTTTTTGTAGAAGGAGTTCATGGTCATTCTGAAAACAGCTCATCTCTGCAGAAGGGCTCAGAAGATTTTAAAGATTCCAAACCAGACAGGAACCAGGCTTGCTAGATCTTACTTTGATTTTGTTTTAATAAAATGATGTCTCACTAAAACATGGGTAGGCAATGCTGCATATTTTGCTTTGATGAGAAGTAGAAGTTTAGTAATGAAAAATGAAGATTTAAAATAGAATTAACTAGACTGACTTTTAAAATATAAATTCATAGTTTACAACACACAGGCAAGCATTTCATTCTATTAATCCCAAAACAATCCTTAAATTGAAAAAAAGGCATGCTGCTTTTGTTTAGTTTCCAATCCTGTCATGCACAATAATCACGAGTCCATTTACCTAATACTCCTTTTAAGTTTAAGTCAGTTGGGTCTTTAATTTTTAGATTCCAAATATAGAGATATTTTTCCTGGACTATCTTGCACGGAAACAGACCGGTCCAACTCATCCATGTCCAAGTGATTGGGCAACTTAGCATGGCCATAGTGTTAGATGCATTAGTCAGCGGGAAATGGGTCTGGGTGAGTTGCTCTTCGGAGGGTTGGTGTGGACTGGTTGTGCCGAAGGACCTGTTTCCACATTGAAAGGTATCTAATCTAATCTAATCATCTAACCTAATCTAGTCCCGTTTACCAGCACTTGGCCTATATCCCTCTTAAACCCTTTTCTATTCATGTACCCATCAAGATGCCTTTTAAATAATGTAGATGGACTAGCCTCCACCCCACTTCCTCTGGCAGCTCATTTCATACATGCGTGGGGGGAAAAAAACTGCTCCAGGCTAACTTAATACTTTTAAAGTTTAATCAAGAGACAGATCTCAATATTACATAACCAAGTAAGAACCCACTCTATAGATTTACAGCAAACCCACATTAAAAACTATGCACTTATCTATTCTTGTGCTGTGAGTTCTCCCACACGGGTTCCTCCAAGATCAGCTATGAATTTCGCGATTTGTTGGTTTTTGCAAGATGAACTCTATACCGAGATACTTGAACTCCAACAGCAAAGGCAGAAACTCTGCAGATTCACTGCAGTTTAGGTTTCTTTCTCTGACCATGTGGTCACTACCTTTGTCTGTCTTTCGCCTTTTTAAAAATGCTAGTGTTTTGATCTTTTATCCCCCGAAGTTCAAAAACAATGCAACCGTGTATAAAACAGTAATTGATGCTCCTGGAATTAGAAACTAACCTCCAACACCTAAAATACCTCATGGAGCAGCTCTGACAGCCACAGTTTTTTTTTCCTTTTGTCCATCTTGGATTAACCAGAATCCTAATCTTAAGTAAGCTTTTCAAATTTCATCCCAACAATTCTGGTCTGGGGCTAAGGTAACTTAGATGTATATCCTTGTTCCCTTCAATGGAGTATGGGTCTACACAGCCATCCAATTCCAAGACCACCTTCAGGACTACTCTACTCAATCGTAACAGTCAAAACACCATAGTCTCTCTCTAAGCCTTGGATGTTATCCTTAATCATAAAGCCATATTCCAGAAATCTCTAACACAATTTTGAGGCTTCATTGTTTGGGATCCAGTAAACAATCTACAATATGCAACGGTCTTTTTAGTGGTGTACAAGAACCATTTACTCTAAAGCCAGGCCTTAAAAACTATTTCAATAAAGAAAATCTCCATGGCGACAGAAATGTTCAACTTCATATTAGCTTCAGACACACAGAAAACTCTCTGGTTACTACCTCAAAAACCAGAGACCCAAACTTTTATATATTTGTTTAATACAATTTTTATTTAAGAATATCAGTTTACAGCACAATATTGAAAATGTGTTGCTGGTTAAAGCGCAGCAGGTCAGGCAGCATCCAAGGATGCTGCCTGACCTGCTGCACTTTAACCAGCAACACATTTTCAGCTCTGATCTCCAGCATCTGCAGACCTCACTTTTTACTCTAAGATACAGCACAATATTGTTTGGCTTATTTCCATAACTTGAAGCTATGGACTTAGCCAGTTATCTGTTTGATAAAATATTCAATAAATCCTTTGCATATACATTAAAATTCAATGGTTGGACAAAGGTAGATTTGCTTGTCTTCAGTAAAAGTGACTGCTTAATAGAAATATTGCATGGTATTCACCATTTCAAAAGCAGTTTTACTGTTAGCAAGTATATCTATGCACTGTAAAACTACTATTTTTTTTAATGTAAAATATCTTTGATGCCAGGCACTACCTATTTTCAAGGGTTACGTGGCTGTGAAGCTTCCTAACTGATATAAAATGATATAGATTCCCTACAGTGTAGAAACAACAGGCCCTTCGGCCAAACAAGCCACACCAAACCTCCGAAGAGTAACCTGCCCAGACCCATTCCCCTACTGCTCTACACTAACTCTAGAATAATGCACCTAACCTATACATCCCTGAACACTATGGGCAATTTTAGCATGGCCAGTTCACCTGACCACCACATCTTTGTGGGTGGAAACCCACATCGACATGGGAAAATTTGGGAGGAAACCGGAGCACCTAAAGGAAACCCACGCAGACACTGGGAGAATGTAGAAACTCCACACAGATAGTCACCGGAGGTTGGAATCGAACCTGGGACCCTAGTGCTGTGAGGCAGCAGTGCTAGCCACTGTGCCACCCATCCAGTGGTGAACAATGTTTTGGGTGCTAGTACAGAGGAACCTTTATCTGAAAGATACAGGCGGGGAGTATTTCATTCAGTTAATTGAATTCTGAATATTCGAATGCCGGATAACATACTTTTAGCAAAGACCTTGCGAACTTGATATTCAGATAATCAAGTACTGGATAATTGAGGTGGTTCTGTGTAGAATAAAGGAAACAATTCACTGCTGTACAGCACAGAAACAGATCCTTCAGTCCAATTCTTCCATGCTGACCAGATATCCTAAGTTAATCTTGTGCCATTTGCCAGCACTTGACCCATATCCCTCCAAACCCTTTCTATTTATATACCCATCCACATGCCTTTTAAATGTTGTAATTATCCAGTCTCCTCCTCTTCCGCTGGCAGCTCATTCCTTATACTCTCCACCCTCCTGTGTGAAAACGTTGCCCACTAGGTCCCTTTTTTATCATCCTAAACCTATGTCCTCCTAGTCTGGCCTCCCCCACCCCAGGGAAAAGACCTTGGCTGTTTACCCAACTATACCTCATGATTTTATAAATCTCTAAGCTCGGTCCACCGCCTCTGACACTCCAGGGAAAACAGCCTCTGTCTATTCAGCCTCTCCCTATAGCTCAAATCCTCCAATCCTGGCAACATCCTTGTAAATCTTTTCTGAACCCTTTTAAGTTTCACAACATCTTTCCGATAGGAAGAAGACCAGAATTGCATGCAATATTCCGACAGTGGCCTAACTAATGTCCTGTACAGCTGCAACATGAGCTCCAACTCCTATACTCAATACTTTGACCAATAAAGGAAAGCTTACCAGACTCCTTCACTATCCTACCTACCTGTCACTCCACTTTCAAGGATCTATGAACGTGTACTCCAAGATCTCTTTGTTCAGCAACACTCCTTAGGACCTTACCATTAAGTGTATAAGTCCTGCTAAGGTTTGCTTTCCCAAAATGCAACACCTCGCATTTATCTTGGCCCATCTGATCAAGATCCCATTGTAATCTGAAGCAACCTTTACTGTCCACTGCACCTCTAATTTTGGTGTATCAGCAAACTTACTAATTATACCTCTTATGCTCACATCCAAATCATTTTTATATAAATGACGAAAAGTAGTGGACTCCGCACCGAATCTTGAGTCACTCCCTGGTCACAGGCCTCCAGTCTGAAAAACAACCTTCCACTGCCACCCTCTATTTTCTACCTTTTTTGAGCCAGTTCTGTATCCAAATGGCTAGTTCTTCCTTTATTCCATGAGATGTAACCATGGGGAACCTTATCGAACGCTTTACTGAAGTCCACATAGATCACATCTACCGCTCTGCCCTCCTCAATCCTTTGTTACTACTTCAAAAACCTCAATCAAGTGTGTGAGACATTATTTCCTGTGCATAAAGCCATGTTTACTATCCCTAATCATCCTTTCCTTTCCAATTACATGTACATCCTGTCCTTCAGGATTCCCTCCAACAGCTTGCCCACCACCGACGTCACTAGTCTGTAGTTCCCTGGCTTGTCCTTTCATCTTTCTTAAATAGTGATACCACGTTAGCCAACCTCCAGTCTTCTGGCACCTTACCTGTGACTATTGATGATACAAATATCTCAGTAAGAGGCCCAGCAATCCTTTCACTAGCTTCCCACAGAGTTATAAGGTACGGCTGATCAGGTCATGGAGATTTATCCATCTTTATGCTTTTCAAGACATCCAGCACTTCCTCCTCTTTAATATGGACATTTTTCAAGATGTTCCCATCGATTTCCCTTCCATGTCCTTCTCCACAGTAAATACTGATGCAAAATACTCATTTAGTATCTGTCCCATCTCCTGCGGCTCCACACAAAGGCCGCCTTGCTGATCATTTGAGGGGCCTTATTCTCTCCCTAGTTACCCTTTTGTCCTTAATGTATTTGTAAAAACCCTTTGGATTCTCCTTAACCCTATTTGCCAAAGCGCTCTCATGTCCCCTTTTTTTTGCCCTCCTGATTTCTCTCCAGTATGCTCCTCCTGCCTTGTGAATCTTCAAAGGATTCTCTTGATCTATCCTTCTATATGTGCTTCCTTCTTTTTCTTAACCAAAACCTCAATTTCTTTAGTCATCCAGCATTTCTTACAACTGCCAGCTTTTCCTTTCACTGTAATAGGAATATGCTTTCTCTGGATCCCCGTTCTCTCACTTCTCAAGGCTTCCCATTTTCCAGCTGTCCCTTTACCTGCAACATCTGCTCCTAATCAGCTTTTGAAAGTTCTTACCTAATACCATCAAACTTGGCCTTTCTCCAATTTAGAACTTCAACTTTTAGACCTGGTCTGTCCTTTTCCATCATTAGTTTTAAAATAATAGCATTATGGTCGCTGGCCCCAGGGTGCTCCCCCGCTGACACCTCAGTCACCTGCCCTGCCTTATTTCCTAAGAGTAGGTCAAGTTTTGCACCTTCTCTAGTATGTACATCCACGTACTGAATCAGAAAATTTTCTGTACACATTAACAAATTCCTATCCATCTAAACTCTTAACACTATGGCAGTCCCAGTCTATGTTTGGAAAGGTAACGTTTCCCCAACCCATAACGACCCTATTATTCTTACGGGTAACTGAGACTTCCTTACAAATTTGTTTCTTAATTTCCCTCTGACTATTAGGGGGTCTATAATACAATCCCAATAAGGTGATCATCCTTTCCTTATTTGTCAGTTCCACCCAAATAACTTCCCGGATGTATTTCTGGGAATATCCTCCCTCAGTAAAGCTGTAATGCTATCTCTTATTAAAAATGCCACTCCCCCTCGTCTCTTGCCTCCCTTTCTATCCTTCCTATAACGTTTGTATCCTGTAACATTCAAGGTGCCAGTCCTGTCCATCCTGAGTGACATTTTTGTAATTGCTATGATATCCCAGTCCCATGTTCCTAATCATGCCTGGAGTTCATCTGCCTTCCCTGTTAGGCCTGTTACTTTGAAATGAAAGTGGTTTAATTTATCAGTCCTACCTTGTTCTCTGCATTGTTCCTGCCTGGCCTGACTGTTTTTGACTCACCTTTATTCTCAACTGTACCAGTCTCCGATTTGATCTCTTTCCTCACTATCTCCCTGGGTCACACCCCTCCACTTTACTAGTTTAAATCCTCCCAAGCAGCTCTAGCAAATCTCCCTGCCAGTATATTAGTCCCCTTCCAGTTTAGGGGCAATCGGTCCTCCTTGTACAAGTCACTTCTACCCCAGAAAATATTGCATGCAATGATCCAAAAATGTGAATCTTTCTCCCATACACAGCCATGCATTCATCTGCTCTATCCTATTCCTGCCCTCAGTAGCTCGTAGCATCAGGAGTAACTCCGATATTACTACTATGGAGGATCTCCTTTTTTAAGTTCCTGCTTAACTCTGTAATTTCCCTTCAGAATCTCAACCTTTTCCCTTCCTATGTCATTGGTTCCAATGTGTACAATGATCTCCTGCTGGCCCCTCTTCCTCCTTGAACACTCTGCACCCTCTGAGACCTCCTTGATCCTGGAACCAGGGAAGCAACGCACCATTCTAGTTTTTTTTTTGCTGCTTGTCACAGAAACGTCTGTACCTCAGACTAGGGAGTCCTCTAACACAATCGATCGCTTGGAACCCAACGTACCTCTCATTTACATTAGGGCCAGTCTCAATACCAGAAACTTGGCTGTTTGTGCTACATTTCCCCTGAGAATCGATTAACCCCCTACATTCCAAAGCAGCATACTTGTTTGAAATGGGGATAGTCGCAGAAGATTCCTGCACTCCTGCCTACCTCTTACCTTTCCTGGAGTTAAACCATCTATGTGAATATCTGAGACTACCCCACCCCCACCTTCCTATAACTGCCATCCATCACATTCTCTTGCTCTTTTGGATTCCTCATTGCCTCTAACTCCCTCTAGAACTGATCTATTTGATCTGATCGGATTCGCAACCAACAGCATTTATTGCAGATATAATTCTCTCCCTAAGCTCCCACATCTGACAAGAGCATATCACTCTAAGGGCCATTCTTACTACTTTCAATCTACACATCCAGAAAATATCACTGTCTTATACCTGTACAAAACACTGCTCCAGGTTAAATTAATATTGTAGCCTATATTCTAAGTATAATCAAGAGACACAGCTCAATAAAACATATAATCAAGAAAGAACTCACTACTGCAGACTTATTTTAAGGCCATGCTTAAAATCCACTTATCTGCTTCTGTGCTGTGACACAGACCAGTTCCTCCAAGATCAGTTGTGAAATTCACTGTGTTTTTAAATTTCCCCAGACGCACTCTGTCCTCCATCTTTACATCACAGTTTGTAATGCCCACAGGACAACCCCTAGCCATCCCCCTACAGTCACATGCTACTTGACACCATGCAGAAACCTGATCATCTCCAGAAACAGTATAATGTAAATCATCTCTTTTTTTTAATGCTTAAATCTGTTGTGAATCATTTTTTAACTGTAGGGAGTAGTCAGAATTTTAATTGCAATGTTCGTATTGATTCTGAAGAGGAGATGATAATGTAACTTTTTTTTAACTTTGAATAACTAGGCTCTGAATGGTAAGGGATTGGAATGTAAATTCCTTACATTCTACCTGTAAGACAGAGACATCTCAACCTAGCCTCAGGACATCTGATTTCCTGCAGGTTAGCAGAGCAAATTAACCCTTTAATATCTCAGTTTTCAATCCATTTGAAACATGGATGGCTTTAAGGATTAAGTTGAATTGTGTTCCCAATCTGGAAGCACGGGGTGGTGTAATTCATCAAACATTGGAACAGATGTTAGTCAAATCTTGTGCTTTGAAAACTTTTTAGTTAAGTTCAAAGACAGGTATATACTTGCAATGTTTTGACTAGTGTATTTTATGTTGATTTTAAATGAAGCTACAAGAACAAACACCCTGAAAATGATCTTTCTGCTTTCTGAAACTCTAATATATAGCCCAATTCCCAAACACTGATACAGATCATCTGGCCAAAGGTTCTTTTGCTTTTAGGACCAGGTTAAATTTTTCCTCCAAATGCTATCATTTTCAGTAACATCCTGGCATGGATACAGTAGTTACATTTTTCTGTCCAGTTCAATGAACATGTTCAGATGGGAAATATTTTAAACAATTGTTTTATTTTTAACAATGTAAGGATCACTAACAAGCCAGCATCTGGTGCCCACTCCTAAATTATAGATTAAAAGCAAATTACTGCGGATGCTGGAATCTGAAACCAAAAGAGAAAATGCTGGAAAATCTCAGCAGGTATGGCAGCATCTGTAAGGAGAGAAAAGAGCTGACGTTTTGACTTGAAACGTCAGCTGTTTTCTCTCCTTACAGATGCTACTAGACCTGCTGAGATTTTCCAGCATTTTCTCTTTTGGGTCCTAAATTTTATAGGTGGTGTGAGCCATTACTTCTAACTTCTCCTAGTTAATGTTGCTGTTTAAAATTCTGATGTAGTTCCAGTACTATTAGGGTGTTCCAGGATTATGACCTAGCAACAATAAAGGAATGGTGTTATTTTGTAATATCTAAATCAGAATGGTGGAAATTTGGCATAGTCACGTGCCAGTGAATGCCAGCTAGTTTCTCAGTTGGCTTTGGGCAGTATTTGTGTTATTGCTAGTAGCTCAACTGCACTGTGGCAGTTCTGGAACCGATCAACATATCTTGCATCCCTTAAGTGGCGATTGATGAAATTCAGGATTGTTATGGGGAGCGGTGGCAAGTTGCTATTGAGACATGGAATTCTCAAGAGTGAACTGACTGGCATGGGATAATATCTTAATTTTAGGGGCTGTTGTAGGAGTAATTCCTTCCTGTTGGATCACAGTCCCACACTTTTCATGGTATTCAGAAACCAGCTGTGTCTGTCATGCTGTTGCTATAAACTTATGGAATGTTAATATAAAACTAAAGCACTGCAATGAGATGGTTGTTTCAGTGGAGAGTCTCTGCCTGTTGTATACGTAGACAGGATCTGCTCTTTGCCTGCATTCCAGACTATCAGGAAGAAGTATTCAAGGAAGTAAAAACAACGACACTCTCATGCTGGAGTGTGGCTATTCTGTGTGATACCCAAAAAATCGTTAAAGAGCATATGCTATATAAGGAGCAGGAAAGACCAAATGGACTGCTGAATTTGCTGTTCATGATTTTGCTGATCTTTTGACTTTGACACCAGTATCCCATATGCGCTCTGTGGCCCTTGCTTTTCAGGTGATGATCGATCTAATATTTTTAACAGTGAACCAACCACAACTCTTGGGGTAGAGAGTTCTAAAAGGTCATACCCTTTCTAAGCGAAGCCATTTCTCCTACTTGCAGTTCTAAACTATTTGCTCCCTTTATCCTAACCTGTCTCATTGTATTAGATTCCCCAGCAAGGTTAATTGTTGTTGTCTAGCCGACCAATGCCTTCAGAATGATCTGTTTCTATGAGATCACCACCTATCAATTCTTGCTTAGTTTACTTATACTAGAGGTCCGTTTCACAATACTTCATTTTGTGTTGACTTTTTTTTTAAAAGGTATATTATTCCTTAACTACATGGAGAACAAAACTCCATTATATTTTGGGGTGTAGTCTCATCAAAATCCTGTACATTTGGAGTATGTCTTCCTTGTTTTGTATTCCAATTCCCTTGGTCAACATTCCATTTGCCTTCCTAACAGAGTCCTAACTTTGTGTTCCTTGTATGAACACACCTGAGGCCAAAATGAATAGCCTCTTTCTTTCCACGTTACTACTCCATCTGCTTTTTCGGCCCATACAGTAACTTGTTTGTTGCCACCTTGTGCTGCCTTCACAGCTTGGATTTCCACTTAGCTTTACATCAGCATTTTGGATACATTATATTTTTGTCTGTTTCACAGCAGATTATAAACTGCTGAGACCCCATTAATAATTGTTGTGGTACTACACTTATCACGGTCTGACAACATTTGTTCCTGCTTTTTTGCCTCCAGTGGTCAACCAGTTTTCTGTATGGGGGTATTTGCAAATCCAGAATGCACTTCATTCCATCTGGAATACTAATTTAATGTGGTTAGTGACTTATGCATTTGACAGGATTGGAATACACTATAGCTGTGATTATATACATTTTTATGCACAGATCTGGGAGTAATAAGTTTACATTTCATTGCTTTGCTTTGGATCTCCAAGTGTGCATGATTAGTGTTTTTGTTTTTGTTTTGCTTTTGTTTTTTGTTTTGCTGCAGTGAAATGGTACACATTCCTCCTTTTTGGCTTTTTTGTTGCTTTGTGAGCTACCCTGTTTCTTTAGCTTTTGTTTTAAAGCTGAAGTAGTTGATTTTGTTATTGAAAGCAAAAGCAGCAATTGCTTATTTGAGTTCTTCTTTCAAATTTGCGCTGCGCTTGAATAGTAAAATATTTCATTTGGTAGTCTTTTAGTACTTTTTGCACTGCCAAAAAAAATCCCTTCTGTAGCTTTTGATTTGGTGAATTAATGGCAAATGCCTCACATTTCTGCCAGAGGTGTGGATCTACCCATACTGTCATATGAAGTGGCATGGATTTGTTCTATTTTGCAAGTATCTACCAATACTTGTGTTCCAGGCTAAGTGGTAGTTTCCATGATGGACTTGGTTCATTTATACCATGTGAGATAGTGTGACTGGGATTATGGTGATCTCAACCAGTATAGATTGTCTGTGATTGAGTTATGTAACAATATGACGTCTGACCAGAAGTTGGCCGTTCAGCCCATTGAGTGCTCTCTGTCATTCGAGGAGAACATGACTGATGTGTTGAATCTGAACTATACTTCCTGCCTTCCCTTTAACGCTGGATTCCCTTGCTGATTTTTAAAAATTGAGCTTCAACCTTGGAAAATACTTATGTTTAGATTATCTTCCAGTTGTAAAGGAGCCCAGGTCACTCTATGAAACACAAGGAATATAGAATGTTACAGCGGAGTACAGGCCCTTCGGCTCTCGATGGTTCCACAGGTCGGTGCAATAATCTGAAGCCCTACGCTATTCTATTCTATTCTCGTCCAACTATTAGAAGGATGTTGTGAAACATGAAAGGGTTCAGAAAGGATTTTACATGGATGTTGTCAGGAGGGATGGGGATTTGAACTACAGGGAGAGGTTGAATAGGCAAGGCCTGTTTTCCCTGGAATGTCAGAGGCTGAGGGGTGATCTCATGGTTTATAAAATCATGAGGGGCATGGATAGGATTAATAGACAATGTCACTTCCCTTGAGTGGGAGAGTCCAAAATGAGAGGACATAAGTTTAGGGTGAGAGGGGAAAGATATGAAAGGGACCGAAGGGGCAATGTTTTCATGCAGGGGTGGTGCATGTGTAGAATGAGCTGCCAGAAAAAGTGCTGGAGGCTAATACAATTGCAGCATTTAAAAGGCATCTGGATAGGTATAGGAGTTGGAGGGATATGGGCTGGGTGCTGTCAGTTGGCTTATCTAGTTGGCATGGGTGAGTTGGACCAAAGAGTCTGTTGCCATGCTGCACATCTGATTCTGTGAATCTATATGCCTAAGCAGGGACCATTTAAATACCTGTGAAGTTGGCAAGTGTATTACTCACGCCCCTGCTACTGAGTAAAGAAACTACCTCTGACATCTGTCTTCTATCTATCACCCCTCAATTTAAAGCAGTGGCCCCTCGTGTAGGTATCGCCATCTGAGGAAAAAGGGTCTGTCCAACATATCTAACCCTCTGATTTTATCTTTTGTCTCAACTAAGTCACCTCTCAACCTTTCTCTCTCTAATGAAAACAACCTCAAGTCCCTCGGCCTTCCCTCCATACCAGGCAACATCTTATTAAATCTTCTCTGAACCCTTTCCAAAGCTTCCACATCCTTCCTACAATGTGGTGACCAGAACTGGGTACGCAATACTCCAAATGTGGCCGCACTAGAGTTTTTTGTACAGCAACAGCATGATCTCATGGTTCCAAACTCAATCCCTCTACCAATAAAAGCTAATACTCCATATGCCTTCTTAACAACCCTATCAACCTGGGTGGCAACTTTCAAGGATGTATGTATCTGGATATTGAGATCTCTCTGCTCATCGACACTACAAAGAATTTTGCCATTAGGAAATCCAGAATATAGCTTGAAGACCCTTTATCTGTCAGCCTTGAGGGATGAGTCAAATGATGGTTGAATGAAGGCATGCCAGTGGAGTAAAAGCGACAGTAAACTAAAATGTGATAGCCAGTTAAAAACTGACCTATGTTATTTAGTAATTAACTACGATTTCTCCATCTTCCCAACACTTGGCTGTTCAGTGTGGAAACAGTTAAACCAATAGATTGAGGGCAATGGGAAAAGAGTCGTCATGAAGAGCCATGCTTTCTTTCACCTGAAATGTATACTTGGCATTAGCAGGAAACAAATATTTTTGCATCTTATGGCAGTACACAAATTGGAAAATATGTACCTCACCACTGCCTCTGTTTTTCATGATATCATTTCTTTTTCCTGTTTTTACTTCCTAAAACATGCATTGGGTCCTTTTCTCCCGCACCTCCCCTTATAGCGACCATCTCTAGTCAGGAACAAAATGAGGTATACTTGTTCAGACTTCCAAAATGCATTTGAGAAATTTAACTTCAATTGAATTATCACTTTGTGAAATAAATTAAGTTCAGCTGATTAGCCAGCCAAGTTAATCCTTTCAAAACCATGTTGACTTGCTGGATTATGTTTTGATTTTTCAAATTTATTATATACAGCAATGAACCCTTCTGTTAATTAAATCAAACACCCAGAAAAGCTCACTTTGCCTTGTAATCTGTTAAAATGAGTGACAGGAAACTCCCAAATTCCACTATTTAAAATTATTCTTTAAAAATGAACATTAAACAACAGCTATTCACAACTCTAAGCCACCCTTTCTCTTATCTGCTTATTATCTCCCTCCAGTTCTATAATAATATGCTGTTCCAGTAAGACACTTTTAGGGTTTTGAAATTAAGTTGATGTAACTTTTAATACAGTGGCTATCATCTTCGGTGTCTATCTATCGTCTGGCTGAAGATCTCCCTAGGTCATCGTCTTTCTTTTTACTATGTGTAGGTTTCATATGAATGGGTACCTTTTTCGATAGAGAATTTTCTAATTTCTTGTATCTGCGTTGATGGCAGTTGCACTGTCTGTAATTTTCAAATGCCTGCATTTTCATATTCCCTAACATCAGATTGCCCCATTGGTTCGATGTTGGCAAAACAATAAATTCAAACTCTATTTTGGTTTTAGTATCCTGGGGCATAATCAAACTGGTTAAATTTGAATTGTTATCAAAGCAGCAGCCAACTCCGGTATCCATTTCACAACCAAATGTTACATATTTTCAATTTTCCAGTACACTCTCTGGACTGCTATCTAGTCATCACAGGTGAGCTCTCAGTTCAGAACAGTATTCACTCTCTCATGGAAAGATACAGTACACGTCTTCAACTTCATAACATCATTCAGTGGTTGTGCAGATTACAGGTGAAGGTAGCATTTACTGCCCTTTATATAATGCCCTTAAAAGAGGTGGTGAGCTACCAACTTGAACAATTATACTCCATGTTGGTAGGTACACCCACTGTAATCCAGAGACCAAGCTAATTGGGGTATGGGTTTGAATCCCAGCATACAGATGATGAAGCATTTTTGAATTCTGTGAAATAATGAAATTAAAAGGTATGACCATATAACCATTGCTTACAAACCCAGGTGTTTGACTAATGTCTATTCAGGTTTTAAAAAACCTGTCTTCCTTGCCTGATCTGGCCTATGTAACTTAAGACCCACAGCAATGTGGTTGACTCCAACTGTCCTCTGGAATGGCCCTAACAAGCCTTTCTGTTCAAGGGGCAGTTAGTGATGTAGAGTGAATGATGGCCAGCCAGTGACCTTGGCATCCTATGAACAAAAATTTCAAAAACAAAACTGACCCCAGTTAATGTAAAAGAATAGTAATGTAGGTAATGGTGCTCACATGGAACTGTAGCCTTTGTGCTGTTTGTAGATGTTAATGGTTTGGAGTAATGTTGGATCCCATCCAGACAAGTGAGGAGTACTCTGGCTAGGCCTTGAGTCAGGAGGTGACTTACTCATGGCAATTGAATTTCTAGCTTCCATCCTATTCTTGTAGTTGCAGTATTTATCTTATGGATCCAGTTCAGTTTCTGGTCAGTGGTAACCCCAGGATGTCAGTTGGGATTTGGTGATAAATAATGCTTTTAGATGTTCAAGCAGCGATTGGTTTGATTAGAATTCTGAATTGACCTCTCAAATTTCAATGTTGATCCCTCACGCTTTGTGCACCTTCTCAGCAACCATAATGCTGTATTCTTTGTTCTGTTCTATTTCTGAAACAGTTTGTATGGAATGATCTGCCTGTATTGCACATGGGACAAAACCTTTCACTGTACCTAGATACATGTGACAATAAAACCTTCCAAGAGATTGAAGGATTGAGAAATGAATGTATTAAGGATAGCAGAGAAGGACAAATTCAACATAGGTTCTAAGCAGTAAGTACAAAAATAGAGAAGATTTGGATTGAGGGGGAAGAAAAGTAAACTTTTTTTAAAAAAAAAAGTAGGTGTTTTGATAAATCTCGTGTATTTCCAAAAAATCTCCAGGAGTGAAGTTCTGCACTTTGTTTCCTTGGCACCAAAATGAAACTGAATGCCAGTCCTCAATGTATAGAAGTTGACCTGCTAAGATGTCAAGGATTCATGGTGTCAATTGCAGACACACTAGTCACATCCCTCACTGTCACTTGCACCAATCTACATTTCTGAAGTACTCTGGCTGGATGTGGTTTGCTCTAGTTCAGAATCCCCTGTGGGAAAGAAGACACTTGATTCTACTGTTAAGTGACCTTATCCTAATTATAAGATTTAGGTGCTACTTAATTCTCTAAACAAGCAACATTTTTTTTTCTTTTATTCTTTGAATCCTGTTTTAAAGAGGTTGATTTGTAACTCCCCTACATGGCATCGCATTCATACTTACGAGCATAAGCAAGTCAGGTGTTTGTAATTTATGGATCCCCTTTATTTTGCACCCAACTTGTTGAAAGTGCAAATTGATATCACTGCTAGAGAAACAGGGCAATTGAAAACCGCATAAATAGGGTAATCAAGAGCCTCTCTTCAACCAATCTGTTTAAGGATGTAATTAACAGTGCAAAGACTGAGCAGGAAATGCAAGTTAAATTGTGAATGTAATTTCAATAACTTCAGAAAGAGAAGAAAAGACAGGACTGAAAGAGTGGAAAGGTTTTTAATCACTTTTTTTTAAAAAAAAACGTTTTCTATTTGTTTCCAACAAATTGAAGGAATAAGACCTGTGCACAATTTGATGTTTAGCAGCTGCTGGTTGTATTGGCAGTAATTAATTCATAAAATTTGTTTTAAAAGGATAATTAGACTGAATCATACAAGACAATGAGTTTAGTTAATACCTGTTACGAAAATCTTGCAACTGTTGCCTTTTCATAGTGAATGCCAGTAGGTTCAGTATTACTGGTCCAAAGTAAAACATTTTGTAATCCAAATGAATGTGATACTTCACACCGGGATCTGAGCAGCATTCTGTAGATGCTTTTCCTCCTTTTGTTGTTAAAATCTTCAAATTTTATCTCTCTGATCTGAAGTTGGTAATGCCATCATACTCTGATTATGGAACACTACCATGCATCAGTCCACTAAACCTTTTTCTTTTCAAAATGGATAATATTCTGCTCCAATTTGCAGTACTTAGTGTCACCTGCAAACTTAGAGAATATTCTATTTTCTTATCAAACTCTCTTTCTTTAATATTTGAAAAGTTGATAAGCACCACTTATCATATGCCATCAATATCTATCTCAATCCTTTTTTAAAAAAAATTCAGGGGATGTTGGCATCGCTAACTGGTCCAGCAAGTGTTGTCTATTGCTATTTGCCCTTTTAAGGTGGTGCTGAGCTGTCATCTTGAACTGTTGCAGTCCATTGGTGTAATTACACATCTTGAGGAATAAATTCCAGGATTTTGAGTCTGACATTTAAATAAACAATATATTTCCAATTCAGGATGGTGAATGGCTTGGAGGCAAACTTGCAGGTGGTAGTGTTCCCATGTTTCTGCTGTCTTTGTCCTTTTTTGGATGATGTGTTGTATGTTTGTAATGTGCAGTCTAAGGAACTTTGAATTTCTGTAGTGCATTTTCTAGATGGCACTCGTTGTTGGTACTGAGTTGTTGCTGGAAGGTGTGAACTGCACCATTCACCAAGTGAATCCATAACTATCAAATGGACTGCTTCACTCTGGGTGGTTTTCAAATGACTTTTATTGAAGCTGATACTCTTGCTTGAACCTAATTTGTAGATGATGAAAAGGCTCTGGGGAGTGATGCAGTGGATTACTTGCTGTAGGATCACTTACCAGAAGCTGGAATGTTCTGTATAATAACTCCCAGAATGTTGATGTGGGGAGTTCAGTTATGGTAGTGCCACTGAATATTGTGTTGATGGTTAGATCCCTTCTTGTTATAGATAGTTATTACCTGCCACTTGTGTTGTGTAATTATTACTGCCACTCCTCAGTGCATAGAACATTACAGCGTAGTACAGGCTCTTTAGCACCAACCTGTGAAACCAATCTATAAAGCCCATCTAACTTGGATTATTCCATTATCATCCATATGTTTATCCAAATATTGAAACTTGGATATTGTCCAGATCTTGCTGTATCTGAGAGATTTAGGTGTTTCATGGTTACTTCCACTTCTGTTTAATTTTTTCGTAATAATTGTTAATGTAGAACTTTTTTGTCAGATATTTTTATGAATACTGTATAGCTAATGTCTTTCAGCTATGTTTTCAGATTTTATAAGGGTCTGATTAACACTTGTGAAACCAGGTTAGTAGTGAATGTTGAAACTAGTTTATAGTTGATATAGATTGTACCTTCAGGAATTTGGAACCCTGGGATCTGGAACCTGCAGTGCTTCCAGTTTTCTAATGAACCTGCTGTACTTCTGAAGATGTTATAGTGCAGCAAGGAACACTTCTAGGTATTTAGGGCAACGAACAGAATTCTCGTGAAACAAACAAAGCTGCAAGACTGACTTGATTGAAGAAGATCAGCACGTGGTCATGAATCCTGTGCAAGCACTCCACAGTTGAATAGCCTTTCAACAGTGCCATCAAAAGTTTGTACAAAGAAACTGCTTTGCTTTGTCTGAGTTAACACATTCAGAATAGAAAGTATAGTGAAAGGAATGGTTAGATGCCAGCATTTATGTGCAATGCGTCAGTACATTTCATCAGTCTTTATTGAATGCCTTTGAATTGGTGATTATGAACAGTTAAAGTTTGTGAGAAGATTTGTAGCTCGGGTGCTCTTTGTTGTGGTTCTGTTTGTCGAGCTGGGAATTTGTGTTGCAGACGTTTCGTCCCCTGTCTAGGTGACAACCTCAGTACTTGGGAGCCTCCTGTCAAGCGCTTCTGCGATGTTTCCTCCGGCATTTATAATGGTTTGTCTCTGCCACTTCCGGTTGTCAGTTCCAGCTGTCTGCTGCAGTGGCCGGTATATGGGTCCAGGTCGATGTGTTTATGTTTGTTGATTTGAATCTGTGTATGAGTGCCATGCCTCTAGGAATTCCCTGGCTGTTCTGTTTGGCTTGTCCTATAATAGTAGTGTTGCCCCAATCGAATTCATGTTGTTTGTCATCTGCGTGTGTGGCTACTTAGGATAGCTGGTCGTGTCATTTTGTGGCTAGTTGGTGTTCATGGATACGGATCATTAGCTGTCTTCCTGTTTGTCCTATGTAGTGTTTTTGTGCAGTCCTTGCATGGGAATTTGTACACTATGTTGGTTTTGCTCATGCTGGGTATCGGGTCCTTTGTCCTGGTGAGTTGTTGTCTGAGAATGGCTGTTGGTTTGTGTGCTGTTGAGTCCTAGTGGTTGTAGTAGTCTGGCTGTCAGTTCAGAAATGTTCTTGATGTATGGTAACGTGGCTAGTCCTTTTGGGTTGTGGCATGTCCTCATTCCATTGTCTTTCCCTTCGGCATCTGTTGATGAAATTGTGGGAGTATCCACTTTTGGCAAAAATATTGTAGAGGTGTTTTGTTTTGCAGTTCTGGTGTGCTGCAGTGTGTTGTAGCCCTTTTGAACAGTGTCTTGATGCAACTTCTTTTGTGTGTTTTGGGGTGGTTGCTTTCGTAGTTCAAGACTTGGTCTGTGTGTGTGGCTTTCCTGTATACCTTTTTGTGGTGAATTCTCCGTTCGGTGTTCTCTGTACCATCACATCTAGGAATGGGAGTTGGTTGTCCTTTTCTTCCCCTCTAGTGAATCGGATTCCAATGAGTGTGGCATTGATAAGAAATGATAAGAACAAAATCATACTACCAGCAGACAAAGGCAGAATGACAGTCATCCTGGGCAAAGCAGAGTACATCCAGAAAGCGCAACAACTACTTGCAGATACCAACATCCACCGAAAGAGAGAGAGAGAGAGAGAGAGAGTTTTACCCTACCCCACAGCTCACCAGTAGGATAAGCAACACACTGAGGAACCTGCAAAAAAAAAAGACAGACAGATAACCAGGTTTGACTTAGAATAAAACCTGAAAGCAAAACCTACCCCCAGATTCTATGGACTACCTAACATGTACAAACCAGACATCCCACTCAGACCCATCGTATCGCTACCAGGGACACTATCACACAAACTGGCTAAAGAACTACAACAGAAACTGAAACACCTGATCAGCGGATCCAGACACTCTATACAGTCAACACAGGAATTCTTGGAATTCAGAAATACACATATAGATAAAGGAAGAAACTATGGTCTCATTCAATGTAACGGCACTGTTCACCTCTATCGATTTAAAACCCTAGCCAGAGAAACAATAGTTAACCTGCTGGACAAACAGAACAGCCGACAACAAGACGGGGAACCTATCAACAAAAGATTGCGGGAGATCCAAGATGGCAGGGGAGATCCAAAATGGCGGCGACTCAGCAAGTCTGAGTCTACAGAGCCCTTCCCAAAACCTGGGTAAAGTGGGTTTCCTGCCCCCACCACACTTGCCAAACCACCCAAAAAATTTCTTTAATCTTAATTAGCTGCTGAATATTATATTTAAATAGTCTAATACTGAGTGGATAATGAGTAAATCAAAGGGACCCCGCAGCTCTCAGAAAACAAAGACCCCTCCCCCACCCTCCTCTCCTCCGGCTGCAGCTGATGTAAAAACAGGCCTTATAGAGATGATTGCCAGATTGGAATCGACACTCGTCAATTTCATCACAGAATCCAGACAGAGATGGAATGCATTCGAAGAAAAGCTGCAGAAACAGAATCAAACCATGGAGGAGCTGCAAGGCCGAGTGGAGGGGGCGGAACTAAAGGCCACGACCTCCGAGGCTGCAGCTCAAACAGCTGCAGAACAGGTGCGAGCTCTGGAGCAGAGAATCAGGGCCTTTGAAATTTACATCGATGATATTGACAACAGAAATCGGAGAAAAAATATTCGGTTGCTGGGCCTTCAAGAGCAAGAAGGGAAAGGACAGTTAGTAGTATTTCTGGAGCGATGGCTGCCCCAGCTTTTAATCCTGGGGGCTGAAACTGACCGGGTAAGGGTGGAGTGGGCCTACCGGGTCGCAGCACGCGGATCTGGCCCAAACCAGCGCCCACGCCCGGTCCTGTTCCGGCTGTAGAGTTATAGGGAGAGGCAGATACTCCTGGATGCCTCCAGAAAGCTTGGAAAGGATCCTAAAGCTATGATTCATGAAGGATCCAAGATTATGTTATTTCAGGACTTCTCCCCGGCTTTGGCACGAAGAAGGAAGGCGTTTGATGAGGTGAAGAAATGTTTAAGGGACTTAGATATTCAATACACCTTACGCTACCCAGCGACGTTATGCTTTACCCACGAAGGATCCGAGTATAATTTTAGATCATCGGAAGAGGCTAAGAAACTTTTAGACTCGGTTAAATAAATCGTAAGAGACAATTTATGTTGGCTTGCCTCTCCCACACTCCGTGGGGAGAAATGGATACTTCATTCTACTTTACTTTTGCCTCTGGGAGCGGGGTTGTCTTCCTTGCTATGTTATCATACTTAACTGTAATCTGTTGGAGTTATAATTTTATAGTTATGTGTGTTTGTACGTGGCATTGATGCTATTAGATATACTCAGGTATGGGTGGGGAGGGGTGGGGGTGCGGCGCTCACTGTTAACTCTAGCTCGGTATTATATCTAAATCCTATTAAGGAGCGCCCGGGTCGAGGGTGGGACACTATTTGGGAGAGGATATGGTGGAACGTTGGAAAGGTAGTAAGGCCCCCTGAAAACAAGGGGGAAGATCTCCATTCAAACATGTTTAATTTTTTTTTGTTCTTATTGTTTGGAAATAGCTTCCTTTTTTATCATACTGTTATGAGTGTATTAGAGAACATTTTCTCTTATTTGAAGGATGTAAGCGACTCAACTATACACTCTGGATGATTGTGGATTAGTTAAATTTTGATGATTATATATTTAAGATCTATTTTTATATTAATGTTTGTGCTTGAAAATTCTGCTTATTTTTGTAAATTTGTCAAAATGTTAAATTCCCAATAAAAATATCTATATAACAAAAGATTGCATACTCAAAATACTGGACCTATGCCTCACAACACACTTCACATTCAACAACCAAATATATGAGCAAATCGGCCCACCCATGGGCTCACTCATCTCTGGACACATAACAGAAGCTGTAATGCAAAGATTAGAACAAACAGTCTTACCGCAAATTCAACCCAAACTCTGGGTCAGATATGTAGATGACACCTTTGTAATGATTAAAAACACAAATAGAAAACATGCAACAGATCATCAACGCCACACTCGCAGGAATCTGATTCACTAGAAAGGAAGAAAAAGGACAACCAACTCCCATTCCTCTGTACCATCACGCCTCAGTGTGTTGCTTATCTTATTGGTGAGCTGTGGGGTGAGGTAAAACTCTCTCTCTCTCTTTCAGTAGGTGTTGGTATCTGCAAGTAGTTGTTGCGCTTTCTGGATGTACTCTGCTTTGCCCAGGATGATTGTCATTCTGCCTTTGTCTGCTGGTAGTGTGATTTTTATTCTTATCATTTCTTGGTTGGTTGTCCTTTTTCTTATCATTTTGTTCTTATCATTTCTTATCAATGCCACACTCATTGGAATCCGATTCACTAGAGGGGAAGAAAAGGACAACCATCTCCCATTCCTAGATGTGATGGTACAGAGAACACCGAACGGAGAATTCACCACAAAAGGTATACAGGAAAGCCACACACACAGACCAAGTCTTGAACTATGAAAGCAACCACCCCAAAACACACGAAAGAAGTTGCATCAAGACACTGTTCAAAAGGGCCACAACACACTGCAGCACACCAGAACTGCAAAAAAAAGAGGAAGAAGAACACCTCTACAATGTTTTTGCAAAAAATGGATACTCCCAGAATTTCATCAACAGATGCCGAAGGGAAAGACTATGGAATGAGAACACGCCACAACCCAAAAGGACTAGCCACGTTACCATACATCAAGAACATTTCTGAATTGACAGCCAGACTACTACAACCACTAGGACTCAACAGCACACAAACCAACAGCCATTCTCAGACAACAACTCACCAGGACAAAGGACCCGATACCCAGCATGAGCAAAACCAACATAGTGTACAAATTCCCATGCAAGGACTGCACAAAACACTACATAGGACAAGCAGGAAGACAGCTAACAATCTGTATCCATGAACACTAACTAGCCACGCAATGACACGACCAGCTATCCTAAGTAGCCACACACGCAGATGACAAACAACATGAATTCGATTGGGGCAACACCACTATTACAGGACAAGCCAAACAGAACAGCCAGGGAATTCCTAGAGGCATGGCACTCATCCACAGATTCTATCAACAAACATATCGACCTGTACGTGAATGTAGAGAGTAACAGTTGAAGTAAATCTTGCCTCACTTTTATACTTTATTTCCTATTCTACAAGGATATTTACTGAAATTAAACTCAACACCATCTTTGTTCACAATTTTTCTAGTCACTTTCTTTTCTTGATGTGATTTAGTTCCATATTAAACGAGTTGATCTTAAACTGAACTGAACCCAAACTCTCTTTAAATCCCCAACTGGGCAGGAAACCAGGTATTTGATATTTGATGTCTGACCTGTTCCCTATGCATGGTTTCAATATCGTGTTAGCCAGTTTAATAAACTATTGCTGCTTCAAGTGGTTACAAAATGAATAGAGCAATCAAACTGTAATCAGTCTGGCTGAAGTCAATTGGTGTTTCATTCCTGGCAGGTAAATAGCAGCATCCCACAAACTGATCTATTACAGTGACTTTCCAACCTGGTTAGTAAGGCAATTTTTAATCTCTAAGTTTTAAAGGCAACTTTTTTTTTTAAATAAATCCTCTTCAAAACTCAAACCGAATAGTTACACTGAAAATAATATACTTTTTAATTATCGTCTGAATTCTGACTGTTGTAGTGTTTCTGTATCGGTTGAAGCAAACGCCGAGAGACACCGTATGACTCTACCTTCTCCATATTTTTTTTTAGCCCAAGGAGAGCCCATATACACAAAGACATGAGTCCTTGATCTTCTCTCGAACAGCAGATTCTTAAGGAATTATATAATCACTTACCAGAAACAGCATCCAAATAAGGCAACATCTATACTGATTGGGGGACTGTTACAATCAGCAAACGTCAACAGTAAAGATTAAGCCATCTAGCATTACACAATGAGTATTCTTCACCTCGTTAAACGACCATCCTTGCCTTCAGCACCTCCTTGTTTACTGCAAGTTCTTATCTGGTCAAAGTTATGCTAGCTGAGCCTTTGTCCCACAACTGTAAACTGAACTCTGTTGATACCTGCTCATACCTTTTATACACGTTCTCATTCTCTCCTGATCATTTCAGGATAACTGATGGCATAGGGACTGACCTCAGTACTGTTGCCTATTGAATCCTCAACAGTTGGGTATCGGGTCACCAAAGCCTGTTCGGTTGGAAATATTCCCTGCATAGACTCTCTATCATTTGATGTAAGATCGGTTTCAGAACAGCTATTCCCAGGAAGATTTTTTTTAACCACCCCTGCATTAAAAGCCATGTTGAATGGCCAGTCCTTCCATCCTCCAAGCCCCCAGTCTCCCCATCCAGCCCTTTCCCTGCCCTCCTAATAATTATAGGCCCTAATTATTTATCTATTTGTGGACATATTGGGTAACATTTAGCTGTGAAGTCGTCCAGGCCCATGATACATTTTGTCCTGTATTATAGGGCAAATACCACCCTGACTGGTGAGGAGATAGTCCAATGCATAAGGATTTTTGCATGGAGAAAATTCTGAGTTGGTTCAGGTTCTGGTGATAACATTGAATGCTCCGTGGGTAGCGTTGCCCAGCATGGTAAGTCCACATACAAGATAGTTATGGGCGGCCATGTTGGTTCCAGAAACCCCAAGGGAGAAAAAGCCTGCTGCAATGTAACCAGCTGCCTATCTGGCAGTAAGGGTGGGAAGGTCTTTATAGGCAGCGCAAAACTCCACTGAGACTTCATGCTTCTGACAACTGCATGCTGATTCCCCAAGCTCCTGACACGGTACTGTCCTGGGAAGTAGGGTGCCAAAGGCCACCAAATGGGGGTAAGGAAATTTGTGTCCCCCAGGTCTGTAAAAAGGGTTTCTGAACAGCCTTCATCATGATTTAATCCAGGTAAAAGTGGCACCAGTGGGACACTAGACCGCCTTAACTCTTTCTCTGTTTTGAGGAAGGACAAAGACATGGGCATCCATTGTGAGGTGGGTACGATTGACTTGACCACATAGGAGCTGTTCCCCTCATTTTAAAGGGGATATCGTTGGACCTGTCATTGAGAATGTGTATCTGGAATGAGTAGGTAGGGAAAGAGGTAAGTTTTTGAGTTTTATGAAACGAGGTTCAGCTGAGCATGACTCAGATCAGATAAGAACTTGCAGTTAACAATGGGGTGCTGGAGGCAAGGGTTAACAACAAGGTGGAAAAGCAGTCATTCTGTAGACCATTTAACAATATTGAAAGCATTCTGTATGTAAGGTCAGTTTAACAAGATGAAAAGGATGTGAAGCCAGTTAAGGTTCAGAACATTCATTGTGTAACAGCAGATGGCTTAATCTTCACTATTGACACTCACTGATTTGAAACAGTCACCTAATCAATATGTATGTTGCCTTATCTGGATGCTCCCTGTAAAATGACTATATAATTCATTTAAGAAACTGCTATTTCAGAGATGACCATGAACTCCTGTCCCTGTGCACATGAGCAATCATTCTCTTTCCCTCCAGAATAAAGTTGAAGACGGTAAAGCCATACTGTGTCTCTGAGCATTTAGCTTCAACTGGGGCATGGGGTTGGAAACAAGACTGCATCACAATGGCAGTTAACATCTCTCCTATCTTTGGTAGGTCCACACTTGTGATGGTGGCGGCAGCTGCAAAGGCAAGAAGTTTTCACATTGCAAATGAACATTTCAAAATATTCCCGCCCACAACCAGTGAAGCATCTCTCGTATCCCCGGTGATTATTGGGGAGTTTCCCTCTTCTGCCTTCCCACCGTATGTCACACTTCAGCCAATCTCTGTCCATGTGGTCTGAAGGTTGGGGAAGATATATGCAGTCTGCCATGGGGTCCTGTTTAGGTTCGTACTGAAGAATTGTTCTTCGGGAGTGTGGCAAATTGTTACTGGCCAGAGCACAGTGGTAGTGTAGCTATGGTCCCACTGAGGCAAAATGCCCAGTGGGGTGAACACTTCTCCAAAGGGAAATAAGCAGTGGTGCCAGCATACAGCAGTTGGTAGACTTAGTAGAAATAATTGCCGACTGTGTATTTCTGGATAGTCAGTATAGATTGCTCTTTCTCAGAGAGGGCTGTGTGGACCAAGTCATGGACACGCAGTTGAGGGGGATATTTCTTGCAACAACAGGTTATTTTCCAGTGCCTCCCTAAAGCAGTAGATGGTCTGTCCCTTCTAGGGAGTCCCTTCTGCAGGTAAAGTCAAACTTGCAGCCCCAATACCAACACTGGAGTTGCCACAGATTCTTTTGGTCCAGCACCAACTTGCGATCTGTCTCGATAAGCAGTCCATTGCAGTCGTCACTTTTAGTAACATTCCGTATCCCAAACTGGTTCCCTTGCTCATTGGTACAAGTGAGAACGTCTCTCCTGCACAAATGATGGACCTGATTATGTCTACCCAGCCTACAAACCTTGACCCTCACTTCAGTACCCTGTTTGGAGAGTAGTTGACATATTCCTGCTAAACCCATCATAATGCTACTAATCTCCCTTGGTAATGCCATACCATCACCTTACTGGAGGCAAGTGTAGAGGCATGTGGTGTATCAGTAGCAAAACCTACAATAAAAAAGTACAGATTAAAATTTTTAATTGAGCCATCTTAGTCATTTTTTCTCCTTCTTGGTCCATCATCCACCGCTTAGGTGAATCCAGCGATCCTTTCCTTAGACTTTCACTGAGGTGGGATTTGGAGCAACACCTGGAATGTCCCTTTTCCAGCAGGGTCCCACCTCCAGCCTTTCCCAGTCTCCGATTAGGACCCACTCGCGATACAGAGGGAGTCAATGAAATCTTAACAATAATTGACAGAACTGAAAACACTCAACGTCAAGTTCTAATGTTGTCTAAAATCTTTACAAAACATCAACATTAAAATGCACTCTTTGTGAATGCTGTTTTTTTTAAAATGCAAAGATATTTTAATGCAGTATTCTCATCTGGCTAAAGCATGACCGCTGACAATTGTTTTTTGAAACAGGCATTGTAGAATTTCAAACAAATTGGGGCTCAAGGCCCTCCATCATTGTTTTAAGGTTACATGTTTGATTTTAAGAAGGACCTAATAATGCATAATATTAATGAAAAAACAAAATCTGTCCTATTACACAGCCCACAAAACATATTGAATTGAGATCCTAATTCAAATAATGCAAAACAGTTACTTAAAAGGATTTTCTGAACTAGTATTTTAACAAACCAACTACTTAAATATCAGACCTTTTCAGTATGGCATAATTTATGTTGCAACTTCCTTTTTCGACCCAAGTATTAATACAACCTTAATTCAGAAGAGAAATCCTTCACAGTGGTCCACATAGCGTCACAGTCCATGCAACTCCCCTCCCCCAGAGGAAGGACTCGCCAGGTCGAGTCCACAGCCCAGAAACTGAGACTCCCACATCAAAAACCCAGACAAAGCGTCCCTGGCAGTCCATGCACTTCACTGTTGGGATCCAAAGGAACCTGTTCCACTTTCTCCCCCTTTTACCCAGTAATGCCATGTTACCCTAAAAGTACTTCTAAAGGAAGGTGTGGGGAATAAAGGTGATAACATTCAAGTACCAAATTTTATTTAGGTGTTTTTCTTTGAAGTTCCTGGTTTCTAACAGTTGTTTTATGCTCCAGAGCCTCTAACCTCGCCACAAGAGACGTCCAAACTCCTTTTTCTAGGGGACTTTAACTCCCTTTATCTAACCCCTTTCTCACTTTACTTCTCATGGGGATTCTAGCCCCAATTCAACCCCGGGTATTCGAATCCCTGTCAGCGTGTTTACGAAACTTTCTCTCCCGACTGAATTTATTAGCATTCGAGAAGCTTGTAGAATAGAAAGCAATTGTATGAGGGGATGGTTTCCGACACAGGAATTGGAGAGGGACCAAGGTTTAAAATCTTACCTTGTGAGCCCATCCGTCCCACGATACCGGTGTTCCAAACGGTTGCTGACACTGTCCGATCATAACTATTCATTTGGACTCCTGGCTGGCTGGCTTGCCATATTGTCATCCGTTTTCCGGATCAGTCAAAGCAAACACTCAGAGGCCCAGTATGGATGTACCTTCTCCATACTTATTATGAGCCAGAGAGAGAGAGAGAGAGCACTCATGTACACAAAGACATGAGTTCTTGATCTTCTCTCGAAGAGCAGGTTCTTAAAGAATTATGTAGTCACTTACAGGGAGCAGCATCCAAATAAGGCAACATCTATATTGATTGGGTGACCATTAAAATCAACAAGCATCACAGTCAAGATAAAGCCATCTGGCATTACAGAATAGATGTTCCTCACCTCCTTAACTGGCATTATACAATGGATGTTCTTCACCTCATTAAACCACTACCCTTGCCTCCAACATCTCATTGTTTACTGCAAGATCTTAACTGGACAAAGGCTCAGCTAGCATAACTCTGTCAAGCAATCCTAAACTGAACTATTTCCTTACCTGCTCAACCTTGTACACATTCTCATGCCAAGCCTATAGAAATTTGAGTGCTATATTTTATACAGTTAGTTATTCTGGTTGGACCAATATTCTAATTATTTACAACAGCTGAAATTGTGATTTTTAAATATCGTATTAAATAAATTTACTTTTGCCATTGAGGTATTCAAATACATGGATTTTCTAACTAAAACTTCCTGCTTAAACTTTGAAACTGACATATACAGAAATGACATTTAAAAACCTCATTTGCCAAACTCCCCTTCAACCACCTTTTTGGTCATATTTTCCTTTACAAACTCAGATTTCTCCAGTTTCCTCATTTCCCCTCCCCCAACCTTGTCTCAGTCCCAACCCACGAACTCAGCACCACCTTCTTATCCTGCAATCTTCTTCCTGACCTCTCCGCCCCCACCCCCACTCTGGTCTATCACCCTCACCTTATCACCCTCACTTTAACTTCCTTCCACCTATCGCATTTCCAAGGCCCCTCCTCCAAGTCCCTCCTCCCTACCTTTTATCTTAGCCTGCTTGGCACACCCTCCTCATTCCTGAAGAAGGGCTATGCCCGAAACGTCGATTCTCCTGCTCCTTGGATGCTGCCTGACCTGCGCATTTCCAGCAACACATTTTCAGCCTCATTAATCATTAATTAAATTTATTGTTTAAAGCACTGTGGGCATTTTTTAATGATCCCAGCTGACAGTAATACTGGACAAGTTGAGTTTCGGAGTGGAATGACCATGTGCTTTTTTTTTGCAATATAGTAGCATTGGTGAGCTGTCACAAAACCAACGCACTGCTGTCTGTTTACTTTTATAATGAAAAGATCATGAATGGCTAATGAAAATTTAAGTTGTAACAGACAATTTAGAAAGTTATTCTACAGCAAAAAAATTTCAGCCCTTTTATTTTCTCCAGTAATATCCTTTTATAGACTTCAACTCCAAAATAGTATCATTCATCTTTACTTTGTCATCAGTAAGAAACTTTAAACGTTACGAGTTTTTCCATTTTGTTGACCTTCTACATGTTTACCAGGTATGATTCCTTCCATTTCTCAGGCAAATAAAATTCAACTCGTTGACTTTTCTTGGATCTTTTTAAGGTGACTAAGTCACCTTCCAATATCTTACCAACTCCAATGAAGACTTCCACAAACTAAACTGACCCTATGCTGGAATGGATCTTTCTGTTTTGAAATCCATTTGCCTTAGGTCATGAAAACTCTAAGGCAACAATAAGCAGCCATTATCTCATCTTGGTAGTTTATTCAAACATTTTAGCTTAAGTCAAATAACAACTCTGGCTGTTTTTTGCTCATCATTCAAACTCTTGACTTTTTTATTTGAGTTTAAAGATAAAATACCTTCATAGCACTGATCCAACTACCCATTTATCTCTACTGTACTTGGAATCTGTAATTAATAATATTGCAAGCTTTTACACTGTTGAAGATTGACAACATTTATTGACTATATGAACTTAAGAAAAATACTTTTGTCTAATTAAGCTGGTTTGAGAAGTGTTTTTTGTGTGTGCTTGTCAGGATGAAGGATTTGGGAAATGAACACTTGTTTTTGGGTACCTTTTGTCAATACCAGGCATTCTGATCAATTTGTAGCAATCAAATGAAGAACAAACTTGCTTCACACTACCCTAGAACTTTGCCTCCATCCCAACCTCTGAAGCTTATTACACCTACCCGTACTTCACTTTCTAATCCATTCATTCCTAGCCTTATCTGGCCTATTTGTGTTACATTGAAGAAAATCATGTGCTGTCAGCAAATACCTGCTAGAAATTGGATTGAGAACGATCATGCTAATTTCTGAGATGAAGGGCTTATGCCCGAAACGTCGAATTTCCTGTTCCTTGGATGCTGCCTGACCTGCTGCGCTTTAACCAGCAACACATTTTCAGCGCTAATTTCTGAGAGAACTTATTTGTGCACCTTTTTTGTGAGAGGCAGTTTTAACCTATCTTGCAACCTCAATTTCCACCCATCCCAATTTTTCAAAAAAAAGACTGTTTTTGGTAATAGGCTTGGATGACACATTGTCAGGGGGTGGGGGTGGAAATCTTAATTTGAATAGAAACCAAAAGCTTGGCTTCCATCATTCTGCAAGTAGCAAACATTTACTCCTGGCAGTACCTGTTGCACTGTTGATCAGCTAAAATCTTAAAAACATAAAATATTGGAAGTTTTATATTTAGACTGAAAGTATTGTCATGAAACCATGTTGTGGCAAGTGCACAATTTGAAGTAGGACTTGATTTTGTTTTCGTTACCTAATGTGAATGCCACATTATTAAAGTCCATCAGTGTCAGTGACCGATGAGTTCTGATCACTTATCACTTAGGGGTATAATCATCTTGAATTGATCAGCTAAAGTCCTCCAGAAGATTAATGCAAAATTCAACCCACAGTTCCTAATGTCATTATTAATGTAAAAATTATTTATGCAAAAAAATTCACTTGGAAATGACAGTGGATGAAATAATCGGTCCATGAAAGTGGAGTCGCAGGTAGACCAGATAGTGAAGATGATGTTTGGTATGCTTTCCTTCATTGGACAGGGCACTGAGTATAGGAGTTGGGAGATCATGTTGCGGCTGTTCAGGCTATTGGTTAGGCTGCTTTCGGAATATTGTGTGCAATTCTGGTCTCCTTCCTATGTTGGAGGATGTTGTAAATCTTTTCTGAACCCTTTCAAGTTTCACAAGGGTGTTGCCAGAATTGGAGAATTTGAGCTACAGGGAGAGGCTGAATTCCCTGGAGCGTTGGAGGCTGAGGGGTGACCTTGGAGGTTTACAAAATCTTGAAGGGCATGGATAAGGTGTCACAAAGCTGGACTTTTTTTCTAAAAGCTGGTCCTCTTTCACTTGGGTACTGTGGCCTTGATTTTATGTTTCAGAGGGGCCGTAAAATAGCCCAGGCTCTGAGGTGACTGGTTTGGTACAGAGATGAAAGGGTTTACTGAGAGGCCTTTTGTTTATATGTAAACAAATGAGACTTTGGGCCAAAGCTTTTATATTTTAAAAGTAACCTGTATAAATCAAGGCCACGTAGCCAGCTCTCTAGCTGAGCAGTTCAGTTCAGAACTTGTAATCAGTGCAGCAGGAACTGTGTGTGAAACAGGCTGCTGAACTCTCTCTCCTTCTGCCCTTCTAACTTCGACCTGTAAGCCTCTGTTTCAGTTCTACTATCTTTTTTTAAGGGGTTTGTTTATTGGGACTGTTGTGTATTTTTGGAATAGCATAATTAAGTATAGTTTGGATAGATTGAGTTCTGTTCTTTGTGTTTCATTGTGTAATTTTGTGAATAAATTTTTCTGTTCTAAAACCTGGTAGTCAGCCTAGTACTGAAAATGTGTCGCGGGAAAAGCGCAGCAGGTCAGGCAGCATCCATGGAACAGGAAATTCGACGTTTCGGGCATAAGCCCTTCATCAGGAATGAGGAAAGTGTGTCCAGCAGGCTAAGATAAAAGGTAGGAAGGAGGGACTTGGGGGAGGGGCGATGGAGATGTGATAGGTGGAAGGAGGTCAAGGTGAGGGTGATAGGCCGGAGTGGGGTGGGGGCGGAGAGGTCAGGAAAAAGATTGCAGGTTAGGAAGGCGGTGCTGAGTTCGAGGGATTCGACTGAGACAAGGTGGGGGGGGGGGGAGGGGAAATGAGGAAACTGGAGAAATCTAGGTTCATCCCTAGTGATTGGAGGGTTCCCAGGCGAAAGATGAGGCGCTCTTCCTCCAACCATCGTGTTGTTATGGTCTGGCGATGGAGGAGTCCAAGGACCTGCATGTCCTTGGTGGAGTGGGAGGGAGAGTTAAACTGTTGAGCCATGGGGTGGTTGGGTTGGTTGGGTGTCCCAGAGGTGTTCTCTGAAACGTTCCGCAAGGAGGCGGCCTGTCTCCCCAATATAGAGGAGGCCACATCAGATGCAGCGGATACAATAGATGATGTGTGTAGAGGTGCAGGTGAATTTGTGGCGGATATGGAAGGATCCCTTGGGGCCTTGGAGAGAAGTAAGGGAGGAGGTGTGGGCGCAAGTTTTACATTTCCTGCGGTTGCAGGGGAAGGTGCCGGGAGTGGAGGTTGGGTTGGTGGGGGGTGTGGACCTGACGAGGGAGTCACTGAGGGAGTGGTCTTTTCGGAACGCTGATAGGGGAGGGGAGGGAAATATATCCCTGGTGGTGGGGTCTGTTTGGAGGTGGCGGAAATGACGGCGGATGAAACGCTGTATATGGAGGTTGGTGGGATGGTAGGTGAGAACCAGTG
Source organism: Hemiscyllium ocellatum (assembly GCF_020745735.1). Taxonomy (NCBI): domain Eukaryota; kingdom Metazoa; phylum Chordata; class Chondrichthyes; order Orectolobiformes; family Hemiscylliidae; genus Hemiscyllium; species Hemiscyllium ocellatum. Next base: position 34,944,702 of record NC_083434.1, read on the forward strand.
GGGTTCTATCCTGGTGGTAGTTGGAGGGGCGGGGCTCGGGTGGAGGAGCGGGAAGTGGAGGAGATGCGGTGGAGGGCATAGTTGATCACGTCTGGGGGGAATCTGCGGTCCTTGAAGGAGGCCATCTGGGCTGTACGGTATTGGAACTGGTCCTCTTGGGAGCAGATGCGGCGGAGACGAAGGAATTGGGAATATGGGATGGCGTTTTTACAGGGGGCAGGGTGGGAGGAGGTTTTCTGTGTTGATTCGGTCGCCTGAGTTAGAAATGGAAAGGTCTAGGGATTTGGTCGCCCGAGATAGAAATGGAAAGGTCTAGGGATCCAGTCAGCCTAGTAAGTTCGGGTAATTTTCACTGTACACTTGCTGAAACAAATAGCAAAGTTACGGTCTGGACTGCCTGCTCAAGAATGTTTTGAGTGGACTGGCTAGTCCATAATAAGAGTAAATAGACAAGGTCTTTTTCCTGGAGTGTCTGGGAATAGATGGCCTAGGTTTGGAGGGTGGGGGGGAAGATATAAAAGTGACTGAAAGGACAACCTCTTTTTCATGCAGAGGATGGTGTGTGTATGGAATGAGCTGCCAGAGGTGATGGCAGAGGCTGGTACAATTTACAACATTTAATATAATAGAATTCGTGGAATCCCTACAATGTGGAAATGGGCCCTTCAGTCCAGTAAATCCACACTGACCCCCTGAAGAGTAACCCACCCAGATCCCATTCCCCTACCCTATTACTCTTTGGTTACCCCTGACTATAGATGCATCTGCGGCAGGCAGATTGGTGAGGATGAGGTCAAGTATATTTCTCCCTCTGGTTGGCTCCCTCAACATCATTGTCTGCAAAGTACAATTCTGTGAATTTAAGTGCCAGGCTGTCGCTTAACTAGTGCGAGACAGTTCTTCCAATTTTAGCATTTGTCCTCCAATGTTAGTCGGGAGAACTTTTCAGAATCAATAGGTCTTTTTTTTCTCGTGCCAAGGTCCATGCCAGTTGGTCTGTCTGGTTTAATTCTTTAATGAATTTATTGTGATTGATACAATTGAATGGCTTGCTGTGCTATTTTAGAGAGCAGTTGAGTCACATGTCAGCCATAACACATAAAGATGGCAGATTTCTTTGGTCAAACGACATTAAAAACAGACCCCTTCTGTCCAGCTTGTCCATGATGATCAAGTTTCTCAAACTAAACTAGTCCCCCAATTTGCCTGCATTTTGAGCCAATCTCTTGCCCACCTCTTCCCCCGCCACCCCAAAAACCTTTCCTATTCAAGTTCCTGTTCAAATGTTTGTAATGTACCTGCATCTACCACTTGCTCAGGTAGTTCATTCCATATATGCAGCACCCTATTATTTCCTTCCTGAAAGAAATCGGTGAACAAGATGGGTTTTTTGACAGTTGTTCAGAACAAATTCTACCATCTGTTGTGGCAAAATTTGAACTGGGTTGCCTGAAATTTATTTGCATTTCTGGATTAATAGCCCAGAGGTAATACCACTAGGCCATTATCTCCCAATATCCTACCTTTGTCCAAACTTGCAATCCTGTTTTGTAGTTTAGTTATGCCTGGCTTGACATTAATTCATAACAGTTATCATTAAGGCGCCTTGAGGCTGCTTGTACATTATGAATAATATGGAATTTCAAGTGTTTTTCCAAAACAGCATTTCACTTTCATTAAATTTGAATTTCCATTAAAATCACTTGTGCATCATAATTTATTAGAATGATTGGTGAAATTGCCATTTGTGGTACCAGAGGCTATTGTCTGTTTAATATCTTTTGAGCACTTTGAATCAAGAGATTTTTTTGTTTTCTATTATTTTCTGGTGTATAACCTAATTAATTGCACTGAATGATTCGCACATCATTTGCAAATTTTCATTGCCTTGTCTCTGCTTTGGTTTTTTACACATTTTTGTTTTATCATAGAATCCCTACAGTGCAGAAATAGGCGATTCAGTCCATCAAGTTGACACTGAACCTCCGACCATTACTCTCTGTCTCCCCAAAACAAAATCCCCACTTCAACCATGGTTGATTCAGCTAACCTGCATATCCCTGGACACTGCAGGGAAATTTAGATTGGCCAGTCCACCTCACCTGTACATCTTTCAGACTCAGGACATCCGAGCACTTGGCAATCCCACACAGGCACACAAAATGTAAACTTCACACAATCACCCAAGGCTGAATTGAACCTGGGTCCCTGGCACCGTGAGGCAGCAGTACTAACTGCTGAGCCATCATTCTATTCTTGTCTAAAGAAAACTAAATGTCAAATAATTTGACCACAATGTGTCGGATTGAGCTGGTAATGAGTTCACCTGTCCAAACGTCTTCATTCAGAATATATTTAATACAATACAAAAAGCAGTATGTGTTCCTTAATGAAAGGCTCCATCTTGATAGTTAGTTTATGGACAATAAAAAGGTAAGGGATAGTCTCATGAAATAAAAAACGGTACTTGTATAAAAGAAAAGAAATGGGAACCGACAGAATGAGATAGTTATAAAAGCTCAGAAAAGAAACTCCAAAATACAAAGTTTTTTTAATTGCCAAAAGGAAACAGGTTTTGTTTAAACAAATAATCTTGTAGAAGAGCTCGAATAGCATTTTCTAATAAAGCATGGCGGGGGGCGGATGTGAAATGGGAACTGAACAACCCAGAAGAAGACACAGAACCGGGGCAGTAGGGAATATGTATGCTCCATTTTTTACAAAGGTTGTCCATTTAAAAAGTTTTTAAATTTTCCAAACCTCAACTACAAGGCAATAAGATTTTTGAACAGAAGTAGGCCTTTTGTCCCATTGAGTCTGCTCTGCCACTTAGTGAGATCAAGGCTGATTTTGATAATCATCAACTCCGTTTTTTTTTCTGCCTTTTCCGTATAGCCTTTTGAATGCTTTACTGATTTAAAAATCTGTCTATTTTCTCCTTTTTTTTAAAAAAACACTTTAAAAACCCTTCCTTGACAGCCTTCTGCAATAAAGAATTCCACAAATTCATTCCCCTCTGTGATGATAATTACTCGTAATCTGATTTAAATGAATGACCCTCTTATTCTGAGAATATGCCTTCTGGTCTGAGACTGTCCCACAAGGGGAAACAACCTTTCCACGTCTATCTTGCCATGTCCCCTAAGAATTTTGTATATTTCAGTAAGGTTGCTTCTTTTTTTATGAATTCCAATGAGAAAAGGCACAACCTCTATAAGACAGGACCTCTATACTCTATCTGGTTCTCACCTACCACCCCACCAACCTCCGCATACAATGTATCATCCGCCGTCATTTCCGCCACCTCCAAACAGACCCCACCACCAAGGATATATTTCCCTCCCCTCCCCTATCAGCGTTCCGCAAGGACCACTCCCTTCGTGACTCCCTCGTCAGATCCACACCCCCCACCAACCCAACCTCCACCCCCGGCACCTTCCCCTGCAACCGCAGGAAATGTAAAACTTGCGCCCACACCTCCACACTCACTTCCCTCCAAAGCCCCAAGGGATCCTTCCATATCCGCCACAAATTCACCTGTACCTCCACACACATCATCTATTGCATCCGCTGCACCCGATGTGGCCTCCTCTATATTGGTGAGACAGGCCGCTTACTTGCGGAACGCTTCAGAGAACACCTCCGGGACGCCCGGACCAACCAACCCAACCACCCCGTGGCTCAACACTTTAACTCTCCCTCCCACTCCACCGAGGACATGCAGGTCCTTGGACTCCTCCACCGGCAGAACACAACAACACGACGGCTGGAGGAGGAGCGCCTCATCTACCGCCTGGGAACCCTCCAACCACAAGGTATGAATTCAGATTTCTCCAGTTTCCTCATTTCCCCTCCCCCCACCTTGTCTCAGTCGGTTCCCTCAACTCGGCACCGCCCTCCTAACCTGCAATCTTCTTCCTGACCTCTCCGCCCCCACCCCACTCCGGCCTATCACCCTCACCTTGACCTCCTTCCACCTATCCCACCTCCATCGCCCCTCCCCCAAGTCCCTCCTCCCTACCTTTTATCTTAGCCTGCTTGGCTACTCTCTCATTCCTGATGAAGGGCTTATGCTCGAAACGTCGAATTCTCTATTCCTGAGATGCTGCCTGGCCTGCTGTGCTTTGACCAGCAATACATTTTCAGCTGTGATCTCCAGCATCTGCAGACCTCATTTTTTACTCTATACTCTATCAGCCTAGTGAAGCTTCTCTGGACTGTTTCCTATGCCAGTATATATTTCCTTAGTCAAGGGGTCCAAAACTGTTCACCATTTTCAACTGACATCTGAGAAATGCCTTGTAAGGTTTTAGTGAGACTTCTATATTTTTATACTCCATTACCTTTGGAATAAAGGTTAACATTCTACATGCCTTCCTATTATCTGCTGAATTAGCATGCTAAGTAGACAAGCAGACAAGAACACAGCAAGCCTGGCAGCATCAGGAGGTGGAGAAGTCTTTGTTTTGGCTATGTGTCAGGAGAGCTGCAGATCAAGGGGATGGTGGGGGTAGGGTGGTGAAGTGGGGATAGATGAAGACAAGTAGAGGGTGTAACCTGGTTGGTCCATGGGAAGAATGAATCTGACTGCTTTGGGGGTGGGGGCAGGAGATGGGAAAAGAGGTTTTTTGAAATAGGAGAACTCCATGCTGGGTCCTCTGCGCTGTAGGCTGCCCAGGCAGAAGATGAGGTGGTGGTCCTCCAATTTGTGGTTTGGTTTGTTGTGGCAATGGAGGAGGCCAAGGACGGTCATGTCAGAAAGGAAGTGGAAAGGGGAATTAAAATGGATTGTGAGTGGAAGGTCTAGTCGGCCTTGCTAGTCTAGCTGAGATGCTTAACGATCTGTTCCTTAAGTTTATGTTTAGTCTCCCCATTGTATAGAAAGACAACATTTGGAAGCACCTGATGTAGTAAACTAGGTTGGAAGAAGGCTGGTGAGCCTCTATCTCACATGGAGGGACTGTTGGATTCCAGCATCTGCAGTTTTTTGTCTCCACCCCGAATTAGCATGCTAGCCTTTTGTGATTTATGCTCTGGCTCTCAAATCCTTCTGTTCTATAACTTTGTAATCTTACCCTGTTTTTAGCAATATTTAGCTCCTGTCTTCCTGTTATAGTGGATACCATTTTTGCACACTCTATTTCATTTGCCAAATTTTTGGCTGCTTGCGTAAAGCATCATGACTGTGTCTATTTTTGGGTCGTCAGCAAATTTGACTAATATGCATTCATTTTCCTCCTCCAAGTCAATATCTTATTGTAAATAATTGTAGCCTAGCACTGACCTCTACAGCACCTCACCACTAGTTAAGTTTGTCATCCTAAGGAATGCCAACTTTTTGTCTCAGTTAGCCAGTCTTTTATCTATGCTAATATACTACCTTCAGCACAGGTGAGCTTTTATCTTAAGCGTACCTTTTATCAATGCAAATCTGTCCCATCCACTGCTTGTCCTTGGATTGGAAAACTGCAGTTTATAAGAATAGGAGAGAAAAATGAAAACCATAGATCATTTACATGATTTGAGGTGAAGGCCCTGAAGCTATCAAGAGCCAAATGTGAATGTGAGCACTTGGAGATATCAGCTGATCAAACAAAGTCAGTGAAGATTTCTGGAAGATCTGTCTATTAATTTTGGAGGAGATCCCTAATATGGTAGACAGAAGTGTCTTTTGAATGTTATCCATATTGTCGCAATTAAGGTTTATATGTTTGTTTTAGAATAGTTTTTTATTTAAGGGATAAAATGAAGTGGATCATATGACCTATTCTGAAACCTGCCTGACAGTAAACCCAAGTAAGTGGGCTATGAAAGAGAGCCCAACGGCTGTTTTGCTTGGAGGGAAGTGTCAGGTATTCACACTTAGAGATGATAGCAGTCTCCAAAGTCCTGAATGTGCTGAAGATTTCTAGTTCTAAAGTTTTGTGCTTCAAGCTGCTTATTTGCTTGGGTAAAGCAAGTGAGGATCGTGAGGATACATAACTAGCATTTCTGTTTGGATGTCAGGTATATGTGATTGATGTTACCAAAGAGATGAACTTTGAGTAGAAGACTTCTCAGCTTCTGAACTATCTATTCTATTCATGCCTCTCATAATTTTGTAAACTTCATCATCAGGTCACCTTTTAGCCACTTACATGTTCAGGTGAAAACAAACCAAGTTTGTCCCACCTCTCCTCATAGTTAATACCCTCCAAACCAGAAAACTTCTTGGTAAACCTTTTTCTGTACCCTGTCCAAAGCCTCCAAATACTTCTTGATGTGGTGACTCGAATCGTATGCAATATTCCAAATGTAGCTTGAATAAAGTTCTGTACAGCTGCAACATGACTTGCCAATTTTTATACTTTATGCACTGATGAAGGCGCATATGCTATTTGCCTTCTTGACCACCTTATCCACTTGTGCTGCCACATTCAGGGAATTATGGATCTATGCACCTAGATCCCTCTGCATGTTAGTGCATGTAAGCATTGTGCCATTTACAGTATACTTCCTTCTTGCGTTACACTTTCCAAAATGCATCATCTCATGTTTGTCTGGCTTAAATTCCATCTGCTGTTCCTCTGTCCAAGCCTCCAGCCTATCAATATCTTGACAATTCTCTAGTCCTCTGGGACTTGTCCTCCTGTGACTAAAGAGGATACAGGATTTCATAAAAGGTCTCTATTTCCTCCCTCACCTCCCTCAATATTCTGACAGATTTCTTCAGGTCCTTGGATTTGTTTTTCAACGCTCCCAACATTACCATCTTTTATGTCAAATAGAGCCATAGAGATGTACAGCATAGAAACCAATCCCTCAGTCCCACTCATCCATGCTGACCGGATATTCTAATCTAAATCCATTTGCCACCACTTGGCCCATATACGTATAAACCCTTCCTATTCATACACACATCCAGATGCCTTTTAAATGTTTGTGATTTTTGCTCTTTGTTCATTTGTCTTGTCGCACTCTGATGTCCAGAAATACTTGAACTCAAACAACAAAGACAATAGCCATGCGGATTCCCTGTCTGAGTTTTTCAACATATCCTTCTGTTTTGTGAATACTGATGTTAAGTGTTCGTTAAGGACCTCACCCACTTCTGGCTCCATGCATAAATTCCCTCCTTTATCCCTCGGTGGACCTACCATTTCCCTTGCTCCTTCTGGAAATTCTAAAATATATTGACATTTTTCTTAAGTCTGCTTGCCAAAGACATTTCAGTGCACCTTTTTTTTTAGCCGCCTTAACTCCTTGTTCTTTCCTGCTTTTTTAAAATATTATTTCTGTCTGTCTTCAGTTTATTAAGCCTTTTATGTATGTCGCCTTTTTCTTCACTTAGCTCTCAATTTTTCTTGTCTTCCAAGGTTCTCGGAATCTTGTCATTCTTATCCTTAATCTTCACAGGACCATGCTGATCCTGAACTCTAGTCAATTTGCCTTTAAAGGATTCCCATATGACAGATATGGATTTGTCTTTAAACAACCAGCCCTATGTTCACCATTCCTTTCTAATATTGTTGTAGCTTTCCCCAAATTCAGTACTTTCTCCAAAGAGCTACTCTTCTTTATCTAGAAGTAGCTTAAACCTTACAGAATTGCGATCATTTTGCCAAAATGATTCCCCATTAAAACTTTGATAACCTGACTGAGCTCATCCCCCAGTACCAGATCTGGTATAGCCCCTACTACCCTAGATGGACTATTAACTCCTACTACCCTACTACCCTAGATGGACTATTGCTCCAAGAAACCCTCCTGGATGCACCTAACAAATTCTATCTCCAAAGCATCCTCCCTCTAAAGTTGTGATTATTCTCTCTAATGCACAACTTAACACTCCTACCTTTTTTCGTTTTAATATCTCTTTCTACCATGCTTGAAACATATAAATCCCAGAATGTTAAGCTGCCAGTCTTGTCTTGTCCACATCTCAATCAAGTTTCTGTAATGGCTGCAACATCCTAGATATCCTTTTTTGTTTTTCTAACCATTGGCCAATGTGTTTCTATTTCCCTCTTGACCTCTTTCTTAAAAGCCTTTGCAGAAATGATATTTTTAATGTTGTGTTTTTTTTGGGGGGTTAAATGAGGATATAATTGTAATTCTAGACTAATAGATGTTCAAAAGTTGACACCTTTTGTTCTTTGAGTGGGTTTTGTTCTGTAATGAACTCAATCTAGTTAGCTTAAGAAGCTTGGTGAAAGCCTCCTCTTATACTATTATCCAGAATAAAATGGAACCAATTATCCATTTTGATTGAATCAAAATGTTTGTACTAATTATGTGACTTGTGAAGTATTGGGGTTTGATTACCAGCAAATTACTCCTGTCAGAGTTTTAACAACAAGGACTGTGGATAGAACTTTATACAATAGTGCAGCAATGGTGCTTTTGTCTGTTCTTCAAATGTATATATTTCAGATACTGCCTCTTTGTCCAAATATGTGCTTTATACTGCAGCAAATGCATTTAAATCAGGAAGTCATTTTTATCTCTTCTTTCTGACTTGTTCACTATTCTGATGCCTAAGAATATTAAGTTCAATGCCCTATAGTGTTGCCTCAACCAGCTTAAGTGTTTAGCCATTCAAGTATAGAAAGGAAAAGAGCTTAAATTGCCTGGCTTCCAAATATAAACCAGTCCAGCTGTTGTGATTCCAAGCCAAGAATATGACAAATGACAGTGCTTTTTAATTTAAATTTTAATTAAATATATTGGAGCTTTTCCTTTGTCAATGAAATATTTTGAGTTAATTTTAATCATAGTTGTTGTAATTTCTGCTAAAGTGTGTCAAGTCTGTCGTCCAAATTGCTCACTTATTTTGTCGAAATATAATAAATGTAGTTTCTAACATGAATATTTAGAGGGAGGCATGTTGATTAAAATTTTATTTTAAATGGGGAAGAATGGAAAATAATTCTTCATAATGGTTATCTTATTAAAGTTCTATCTTCTCTGATAATAACAAAACTTAACTGGGAGTAGATCAGTATGATAGTTTTGGGCAGAAGCATATGCCCAAAATGTTGATTTTCCTGCTCCTCCTCCTGCCTGACCTACTGTGCTTTTCCAACACCACACTCACTCTCTGCTCTGATCTCCAGCATCTGCATTCTTCACTTTCTTCTAGATCAATATGACTTTTAGTTTCTTAGAGCAAAACATGCAATTTCAAGCTTTCATTGAATTAAGACTAATTATTCTGTGCATGTGTGCATATATTGAGTAGATTTTGTATTATGCTGCAATAGCAGCCAGAGAAATCTAAGATAAACAATTAGTTTAACACTTTCTGAAACACGTGTGTGTATATATGTACAGTTCCTTCAAGATTAGAAAAATCTTTCTATTGAAGTTAGAGTAAGGACTGTTCACTTCAAAGTGTCATTGAAGTGACTGCCATTGCATTTTTGTGAAGGAAGAATAGAAAAACATTTTTGGAGTGGAAGAATATACAAGGTCTGCAAAAAGAGCAGGGTACTGATTAGATTTTGAATTGTTGGACCCCCACTGGCCACATGAACTCTGTGAAATTCTGTAGTTCTAAAATGTGCCGTCTTTGTATTTTACACTTTTTACAGACTATACCACCAATAGGTCAAATTCTGCTTAATATTAGAAGTTTTTTTTTCATTCGGTAATCTGAAGATTGAGGAAGTTTCCATGTATGCACTAAATGGAGCACTCATCAATGCCCACATGCAAGAAAGAGAAAATAAATCCAACAGCCTCCAATAACTGAAATATGGTGAATTTTGTAAATCAAATCTACAAATATAACCTCGCTGACTCCCACAATATCTTTTTGGCTCCACTTACTCAAACCTTGCTTTTGGTAGACTTCTATTGTTCCATTCTCTCAGTTTCTCCATTCTCTTCAAATTTGCACTGAAGGTGCAACCTTCTGTGTCAGCACTTCGGCTGTCTTTCACTTTCCTAAGCCAAATATTAAACTGTGTCTGCCAAGTATATTCCATGCATCTCACCCCTTCCCTCCCCTCCCTTCCTGAAATCCATAATAGGGTTCCCCTTTTACCCTCACCTTGTGCTTCACCAGCCTCCTGATTACCATATCCTCTGCCACTTCTACCATTTTTCAGCATAAGCAGACCACAAAATACATCTTTCCTTCCACTTAACACATTTCATCTAGACAAAAGGTGAATGTTCCATTACATTCCTTACATTATTTATCTTTTTGTAGATGGTTAGCTTTGGAAATCAGGAACTGTTACTCACCACAGAATTCTCAGCCTGTTCTGGTAACCACTAGTTAATGCTCTCCATCCATCCACCAAACTTGCCCTCCTAATATTAGAAGATCCCACCCATGCGTTTATTCATGACAAAACAAATGTTTTGAAATTGTACTCTGCTTACTATGATTATTCACTTTATTACTGAATGTACTCCTCTCAATTTAGCATGAAAAACCCAGTAGCTTGACGGCTGTTAGATTAGCAACCAAAAAGAGATTAGCCTATGATTTGGGGTCTTAAACCTAATAGTGCGGGATAAGACTTTGATCATGTGATCCCTAATTTTCAAATATGCTGACTTTCAAAGAAACGTGAACCCAAATTATAAATCGGCAACTTAACAGCAGTTGGATTATTTCCAATGATTGCAGTGGGAGAATTCCTTGAACTGAAGACAGGATATTTGAACTGCTTTTTATGCAGATAAGTGCTCATTTATTTTTGGATGTTGAAGAGTTAATCACAAAGTCTCTCTAATTAAATGCAGGATTGAAATTTTAAATTTTCAGTGAGCTAATGTGTTATATATGATGTTGAGGGTGGGTTTTTTTGTGTGAATGTCTCATGGGATTTCTTTTTTTTAAAAAAAACTTCATTTGGAATGCAGCCAATTTTGACAAGTCTTCAGAATGAACATTTTTCAGAAACAAAGATAATTAATAGCTGAGATGCTACAAAAAGTTAAAAATGAATGAATGAATCCTTAAGTCAATAGTGATTTGAAAATACTTAATAGTTCTGCTAGTCTGGACGCATAAGGGACGCAATGTCTTAGTGTTATTATCGCTGGACTCTTTAAATCCAGAGTCTAAAAGTGTGGCACTGGAGAAGCACAATGGGTCATGCTGTATCCAAGGAGCAGGAGAGTTGACGTTTCGGGCATAAGCCCTTCATTGGAAATGTGAGGGGTTGGGGAGTGGGATGAAGGGAGCTGAGAGATAAGTAGGGGTGGGGCTGGGGCAGAAGGTAACTTGGAAGGCGATAGGTAGATGTAAATGAGGTTTGATCATAATAGCGTGGAGTAGATAGATTAGATTAGACTTAGTGTGGAAACAGGCCCTTCGGCCCAACAAGTCCACACCGACTCGCCGAAGCGCAACCCACCCATACCCCTACATTTACCCCTTGCCTAACACTACGGGCAATTTAGCTTAGCCAATTCACCTGACCCGCACATCTTTGGACTGTGGGAGGAAACCGGAGCACCCGGAGGAAACCCACGCAGACACGGGGAGAACGTGCAAACTCCACACAGTCAGTCGCCTGAGTCGGGAATTGAACCTGGGTCTACGTGGTGGGATGGAAGATGGACAGGTCAAGAGGATGGTGCTGAATTGGAAGGATGGATCTGGGATGAGGAAACTGGTGAAATCAGCATTTGATACAGTGTGTTTGGCGGATCCCAAGGTGGAGGATGAGGCATTCTTCTAGGTGTTGGGTGGCTAGGATTTGGCGGTGGAGGAGGCCCAGGACTTGCGTGTCCTTGGTGGAGTGGGAGGGGGAGTTGAAGTGGTTGGCCACAGGGCGGTGGGGTTGTTTGGTGCGTGTCCCAGAAATGTTCTCTGAAAGGTTCCCCACATTGGTGTCCTGCCTCCCCAATGTAGAGGAGACCACATCGAGAGCAATGGATGCAATCGAGGAGGGGTTTTGGATGTACAGGAAAATCTCCGCCAAACGTGGATGAATCCTTTTTGGGGTCTTGGATTGGAGATGAGGGAGGAGGTGTGGGTGCAGGTCTTACACCTCCTTGCAGTGGCAAGGGAAGGTGCTAGGAGTGAATGGTGGGTTGGTGGGGGGATGGGCCTCACAAAGTAGTCTGGAGAGAATGGTCTCTGCGGAATGCTGATGGGGTGGAGAGTGAAATATATCTCTGGTGGGGTCTGACTGCAGGTGTCGGAAATGGTGGAGGATGATGCATTGTATCTAGAGATTAGTGAGATGGAAGGTGAGCACAATGGGGGTTCTGTCCTTGTTATGGTTGGTAGGGTTAGGTTCAAGGGTGGAGGTCCAGGATATATTTTCCTCCCCACCCCATCAGCATTCTGCAGAGACTGTTCCCTCCATGACTCCCTCAGTAGGTCCTGCCACCAACCCTGAACAATGTGTTGCTAGAAAAGCGCAGCAGGTCACGCAGCATCCAAGGAGCAGGAGAATCGACGTTTCAGGCATAAGCCCTTCTTCAGGAATGAGGAAGGTGTGCCAAGCAGGCTAAGATAAAAGGTAGGGAGGAGGGACTTTGGGGAGGGGTGTTGGGAATGCCATAGGTGGAAAAAGGTTAAGGTGAGGGTGATAGGCCGGAGAGGGATTGGGGGCGGAAAGGTCGGGAAGAAGATTGCAGGTCAAGAAGGCGGTGCTGAGTCCGAGGGTTGGGACTGAGATAAGGTGGGGGGAGGGGAAATGAAGCTGGAGAAATCTGCATTCATCCCTTGTGGTTGAAGGGTTCCTAGGCGGAAGATGAGGTGCTCTTCCTCCAGGCGTCGTGTTGCCATGGTCTGGCGATGGAGGAGGCCAAGGACCTGCATGTCCTTGGCGGAGTGGGAGGGGGAGTTAGTGTTCAGCCATGGGTGGTTGGGTTGGTTGGTGCGGGTGTCCCAGAGGTGTTCTCTGAAACGTTCCGCAAGTAGGCGGCCTGTCTCCCCAATGTCGAGGAGGCCACATCGGGTGCGGCGGATGCAGTAAATGATGTGTGTGGAGGTGCAGGAGGGGAGGGAAATATATCCTTGGTGGTGGGGTCTGTTTGGTCCCCTATCAGTGTTCCAGGAAGACCACTCCCTTCGCGACTCCCTCGTCAGGTCCACACCAACCCCCCCCACCAACCCAATCTCCAATCCCGGCACCTTTCCCCTGCAACCGCAAGAAATGCAAAACTTGCGCCCATACCTCCCCCCACACTTCCCTCCAAGGCCCAAAGGGATCCTTCCATATCCTTGGCCTCCTCCATCGCCAGACCATGGCAACATGACGCCTGGAGGAAGAGCGCCTCATCTTCCGCCTAGGAACCCTCCAACCACAAGGGATGAATGCAGAATTCTCCAGCTTCCTCGTTTCCCCTCCCCCACCTTATCTCAGTCCCAACCCTTGGACACAGCACCACCTTCTTGACCTGCAATCTTCTTCCAGATCTCTCAGCCCCCACCCCCTCTCCGGCCTATCGCCCTCACCTTGACCACCTCTCACCTATCACTTTCCCAACGTCCCTCCCCCAAGTCCCTCCTCCCTACCTTTTATCTTAGCCATCTTGGCACACCTTCCTTATTCCTGAAGAAGGGCTTATGCCCGAAACTTCGATTTTCCTGCTCCTTGGATGCTGCCTGACCTGCGCTTTTCCAGCAATACCTTTTTCGGTTCTGATCTCCAGCATCTGCAGTCCTCACTTCCTGTCACCAACCCACCCTCCACTCATGGCATCTTTCCCATGCCACCACAAGGGGTGTAAAACCTGCACCCACACCTTTCCATTCAGCTTCATCCAAGGCCTCAAAGGAGTCTTCCACATCTGGCAGTGATTTTCCTGCACATCCAAACACTATCTACTGTGTCCATTGCTCTCCATGTGGTCCCCACTTGAACCGTCTCACCTGTCCATTTTTCTCCCCACCTATCTGCTTCACCCTCCACTCCAACCTATCACCATCACCCCCACCTGCAGTTACGTATAACACTCCAAGCTACCTTCACTCACCCCCACCCACGTTCCTATTGAAAGGCTGATGCCTGAAACATGACTATCCTGCTTCTCTGATGCTGCCTGACCTACTGTAGTTTTCCAGTGCCAAACTTTTTTTTTGACTGTGATCTCTGCTATCTGTCCTTCCCTTTCTTCTGTTTAGTCTCGAGACCAAGGTAGTATTCTGGAGACGTGGGATTGAATCCCACCATGGCAGATTTTGAAATTTGAATTCAATAAGTTTTTTTGATTGCTAGTAAATATCATCTAGTATGTCCGTTGTCGATTGTGGGAAAAGCCCAAGTGGCTCACTAATGTCCTTCAGAGACAAAAAAGTGCCACCTTTACCAGGTCTGGTCTACATGTGACTCCAGACTCCATGGCAGTGGTTGATTCTTGACTGCCCTCTGGGCAGTTAGGGTTGGGGTAATAATTGCTGGCCTCCCTAGTTATGCCCTCATCCGGTGAATGATTCATTTTAAAGTTGTTCAGTTGAAGCTGTTTTGTTTCAAATGCAGTGCATAATGTCATGGATGAGGAAAGCCACTCACAGAAATGACCATGCAGCGAAGGAAGCTGAAGTGCTTGTTCCTTTTTTTAAAAGAGCTATCCAATTACATCACTACTTTGTTTTCCTGTAACCCAATGAATCTTTCTTTTCCAAATATTTATCTAATTTACATTTCTTGACACTGCTTTCAACATGCTTTTGGATAATACATACCAGATCTCTGTAACATGCTGCAGTTATATTTTTAAAGTCATTTTTTGTTTAGTTTGCAAATCGCCTTTTTTAAATGTGTACCTGTTCATTGCTGACCCTTTACTCGGCCCTCCGAGATAGAGAACACCTTATGAAAAGCCCCTTTACATTTCCTGCTTTAAGGAGAATAAACCAAGTTTCTCTAGTCTGCACATATGTCTGAAGTCCCTCATTCTTCTGACAAATTGTCATGCAATTAATCCTTCATAAAATTTGTATTTGGAACTTACACTTCAGATCGCACTAGAGTGTGTGTGTGTGTGTGTGTGTGTGTGTGTGCGCGCGCGCGGTGTTCCTTTTGTTACGGACTGGGCCAGACCCTGTCAAAATATGTCAAGAAAGTCACCGGAACCCTAACTTTGTTAGTTGTTCTACGCAGGTGTACAGTGTCCAGCAGTGATGCAGCTAGCCAAACCACTTAATTTTAACTAAGCAGAATTTATTTGCAACATTACTGAATGGAACAAAAACAGAAGAGAACAGAATACAGAATCACCTTTTAACCTATCCAAAAACCCAATAAATTATCCCCACTTAATGATGCTGATCCAAATACTCAACAATCCCTTTAAACACCACTATGCACAAAAGCTAAAATCAAACACAGGGTTTTGCAGAAGAGCGATGGCAGAGATTCAGCATGGACCACTTTCCACGTAGCTGTTTCTTGAGGACCAACAGCCTGAAAACTGACTGCTTTCAGTGAATAGCCAGACTGCTTAAAAAATCAAACCAAGCCAGAGAAAAGCTGAGCTGGGGGAATTTGCCACTACCCTTTCATTGTGTAGGTGCTCTTTAAACTTCAAAGCATTCTCAAGTAGCTGAACCCAGACTTTTTAAAATCGCTGTTTTTACAACCTCTCTGAAAGAAAGCTAAGGACCATATAACCTTGTTAAAGGAGCAGCGTTGTCACACTTCATAATATATGTAAGCCAGCAATCTGTCTATATTGTGAACTTTAGGTTACAGCATGTTCTACTGATATGTTTGGTTTTTGCCCAGTATTGGTAGTGGGCCTTTCTTGCAAAGCTTTTTCAATTGGGGTAACTCAGAGTTCAAGAATGTCTGGACAGTCAATTTTGGTTAATTGTAGTCTGGATTAATTTCTTAAGAAGCAATGGCCATTTTGCCCCTTTTTTTAAAAAAAAATATTCTCAGAGTTGAACCCTTGTTAGGCCATTGCAACTTGTGGAGGATCCCGAAGAACTATTTCAAATACTGATTCACTCCCCCTTGAAAATAAACTTTAGCCAGCCACAACCAATCCACACCCTAGCACTAGCATCTTATGCGTGCAGCATGACTTCCGGCACCATCAATATTTTGGGACAGTCTGTATACAATAAATTTTCTCTTGGGTTTAACCTTGACAAAAGTACTGTTTTTAAAATAACACTCTAATCTGATTTGGGCTTTTTTTTTGTGTATCTCCTGACAAGAAAGCGAGCATTAAGTTAGTGGGTGGTAGAACGTAGACTGGCCAAGTGTACTTTGGTATTAATGTTGATATCTCTGGATACGACATGAATGAGCTCCATTAACAGATGACCTGAGGTAGGGGAGGGCTTGGGCAATAGTACAGAAGTAGAAGAAGGAAGTGGTTGGAAGCTCAACTCCAGGTCTGATGTGCGTTTTGAATGCATATGGCTGGTTCAACTTCAAGGTATTGTTAGAGAAAGGGATACAGTCAGAGGATAGTATGTATAGTTTGGAGCAGGGGGCCAGAAGACTCTGGTTTCGTACCTCCCACTGTTTAATTTGGAGGGAATTTCTGCTCCAGTAATAACCTGAAGCAGTCTGTTGAATTAGACACTGGGATCAAGAGTTGTTGTGATGAGGAAGGGCTGTGTGCATTTAGACTTAATATAGAAATGGATCTTGTGCCCAGCAAGATCCAGAATTCTGCTCCATGCATAATCACAACTATTTTTACATGTTTCTGGGTTTTCTTTTCCACCTAACTATCTGGATTTTTATTCCTTTACTATGTGAAGACTTCTGTTATCAGCTGTAAAGTTTTATTTCCTCATTGTTCTGCCCTTGCACTTTAAATTCAGAACATTACATACATTCTTTGTTTTGTATAACACTAGTCATTTGTTAGATTTCTTTTTTATTCTCATTGACCAACCCAGGTTTCTCCTATCTTTCCTCAGAACTCAGATTTTCAAAGCTAGTGACCATTTATGCTTCACACACCACAACTGTTTACCATATTCAATTGCTGCTGACGAGACGTTCTTATTTCATTGTACCTTTTCTGACTTGTATCCTTTTTATTGATTGCACTCAGGATTGCTTAGGCAAACTTAAGATCACAAACTGTTTCTTCTTGCAATTTGGTGTGCATACTATCCAGCCCTGATTGATTTGATTGACTGGCTTGTTCAAATTTTTTTTTGGCCCATCTTATAACTTCTGTTTCCGTTACATCAGTGTTATTTGTGTTGGGAAGGTTTGTTTTAACACGTGTCTTATGTAATTGACTTTTCAGCATCTTAATTACAGTATAAAAAACTTGCGTATGAAAGCATCTCATTTAGATACGTTTCTCGTTTTTGGTTACAAATCTTTCTGCTTAAGCTCCATAAAAAAGGAAATAAGTTCTCTTAACATGTGCACACATAAAGATTTGGAACTATTAACCTGAGCCCACAATTTCTCAAATGATATTTGGTCTACTGAAATTCAATCCTCGCTCTGCCGGTGGCCTGGCACAACATCTTTTACCAAAGCTACTGGTGTTTCTGCTTGTTCACCATCTTCTTTCCATTCAAATCAGTTTAATTGTGTCTGATACAATCATAATTTTCTTTTATGATTTAATAAAACTGGCTGTCTTTGATATAAAAGTCCTTATTTCTAATTGATTCACAGTTGATTAGTATTGTCTAGTTATCTTTGCTCCTTTTTATTTTGTTATATTGCCTTTCACTGCATCATTTTGGCTGAACTATTGCAGTTCTCTGTACATTGAAATCTATTCCGATCTTTTGTGGAAAGAAGTAGTCCAGAGACAGTATATTCCTGTCAGGGTGAAAGGAAAGGCTGGTAGGTGTAGGGAATACTGGACGACCAAAGAAATTAAGGGTTTGATTAAGAAAAAGAAGGAAGCAGATGTCAGGTATAGACAGGAGAGATCGAGTGAATCCTTCGAGTATAAATGAAGTAGGAGTATACTTGAGGGAAATCAGGAGGGCAAAAAGGGGACATGATAGCTTTAGCAAATATAAATAAGGAGAATTCAAAGGGTTTTTACAAATACATTTTAGGACAAAAGGGTAAGTACGGAGAGAATAGGGCCCCTCAAAGACCAGCAAGGCGGCCTTTGTGTGGAAACACAGGAGATGGGGGAGATACCAAATGAGTGTTTTGCATCAGCTTTTATGGTGGAAAAGGACAAGGAAGGTATAAAATGTAAGGAAATAGATGGTGGCATCTTGACAAATGTCCACATTAGAAGAGTAAGTGCTGGATGTCTTGAAACACAAAAGTGGATAAATCCCCAGGACCTGATCAGGTGTACCCTAGAACTCTATCGGAAGCTAGGGAAGTGATTGCTGGGCCTCTTACTGAGAAAGCAAATCTTAGCAGGACTTATACACTTAATGGTAAGGTCCTGGGGAGTGTTGCTGAACAAAGAGATCTTGGAGTGCAGGTTCATAGATCCTTGAAAGTAGAGTCGCAGGTAGATAGGATAGTGAAGGAAACATTTGGTATTCTTCCCTTTTTATTGGTCAGAGTATTGAGTATAGAATTGGGAGGCCATTGTTGCAGCTGTACAAGACGTTGTTTTGGCCACTTTTGGAATATTGCATGCAATTCTGGTCTCCTTCCTATCGGAGAGATGTTGTGAAACTTGAAAGGGTTCAGAAAAGATTTACAAGGATATTGGCTTTGGAAGCTGAGGTGTGACCTTAGAGGTTAACAAAATTATGAGGGGCATGGATAGGGTAAATAGACAAAGTCTTTTCCCTGGGGTTGGGGAGTCCAGAACTAGAGGGCATAGGTTTAGGGTGACAGGGGAAAGATGTAACAAAGACCTATGGGGCAACCTTTTCATGCAGAGGGTGGTACATGTATGGAATGAGCTGCCAGAGGAAGTGGTGGAGGCTGGTACAGTTGCAACATTTTAAAAGTCATTTAGATGGGTATATGAATAGGAAGGGTTTGGAAGGATATGGGTTGGACGCTGGCAGATGGGACTAGAGTGGGTTGGGATTTGTCTTCGACATGGATGGGTTGGACCGAAGGGTCTGTTTCTCTGCTGTACATCTCTATGACTGTATGACTAAGCAGTGAAAAAAGGAAGTGTGAAAAAACAAAGTACAGTAAGAAAAAATACGATAAGGAGGACTGTGGACCCATTGAAGGCAAGCAGATGATACTTCAATGAATAATAAGGAAATGACTACAGACTTGTGAAATGAATGCTTTATATCTATTCTTTTAACTGATGAGGAGGGCAAAATACAGCAGTAGAAAGGAACTTAGAGTCATCGAGACGAGCAGCATGAAAACAGACCCTTTGGCCCAACCCGTCCAAGCCGACCCAATCTAGTCCCACCTGCCAGCATCCGGCCCACATCTCTCCAATCCCTTCCTATTCATATACTCATCCAAATGCCTCTTAAATGTTGCAATCGTACCAGCATCCACCACTTCCTCTGGCAGCTCATTCCAAAAGTCTAGGTGAACAGCTGGCTAAACTAATTAATAACTTCCCAATGTGGCACCAATTATGTTATTTCTCTGGGATCTACAATCCATCTCAACTTTTAACAATGCCAATCAGTGACTTGTATGAAAAAATAGTGAGTTGTGCATTTTAGTTTTGAAGTTAAGCAGATTGAATTGTGTAGATGAAAGCAGCTAATTAGAGACAATAGATTGAGGGGGCAGAAACAATTTTTGTAGATGAAGTTCAGAGGGGCAAAGCATATTATCTGGGACTATTCTTGAAATGTTTTGCCCAGATCAACAGGAAAATGCTGGCATGGGGCTCAGCTTTGTTCCTTTTTTTTATTATTGAGCTATAATTAGAACAACTAAATGAACACTTGCATGTACAATTTTTTGTTCTACCAACTTATCCCAACTTTACCAAAAGCTTCTACAAATCTTAACAACATGTATGTTCAAAGGCCTGATTAGAACATATTTTGTCCATTTTTTTTTCAATTTGCTTGCGAGAAAGTTCAGATCTGCAGTACAGTGCTTCAAATTGAATGTACAGTATTTGTCAAAAAACATGATCTTTCAGATATTGGAAGAACTAACAAAGGTATTCCCAAAGTTAAGTACAAATATATCTCCATAGTTGCCATTCCAGTTTAGATAACCTGCTTTCACAGCACAATGCTGCTTTTCAATTTGAGGTCTACTCTCATCATCCTGGATCACCTGGGAGATTCTGAAGAGCTGCCTTACAAAACCTCAGTCACCAAGCCTAAATACTTAACTTGAAATGCTATCTGATAAAACTGTTTTGCTGTTCTTGGTGTGACTTTGAGCCTTTGTACCTTATTAGAATGCTCAGATTTTAGTTGGCTGCTGAATTTGCTGTTGCCGAATTCTTCGTAGTGCTCATCACCGTGTTCCAAGTTTTTTTTTTGTAATCATTCTGAGAACATCTGTATATCTGAGGGGAATAGGAATTGGGCGTTTATTCCAAAGGCAGCCTTTGCTACACTGGACATTTTGAAAAAAACTACTGTCTGGAATGCAGCCCTTTTTATTTCTGATCTGATAATTTTTTTTTCGATTTTAATTTGCATTATGACTCTGCATGGCTTGAATCTAAAGCAATTCCAGTGATGGCTGTCTGATGTTTCATAGGTCGATCACAAGATGTAAAAGCAGAAGTAGGCTATTCATCCCAATGGATCTGGCCACTATTCAGTTAGGTCATGGTTGATCGGATAATCCTGAACTCCACTTTGATGCTTTAACTCCATAACCCTTGATTTCCTTACTGATTTTAACAATATTGATCTCTGTCTTGAATATGCTTAACAATGTGGCCTCCATAGAGTTCCACAAACTCTCAACCCTCAGAAGAAATTCCTCCTCCTCTCTCTTTTAAATGAGCAGTCCCTAACTCTGAGATTATGCCCTCCAGCCTTTGACTTTCCCACAAGGGGAATCAACCTTTTCACATCTGCCCTTTTTATCATCCTAAGAATCTTGTATACTTTTAAATTATAGATTTTAAATTATTCTCAAATGATTATTATAAACTTCGATGAATACATGTCCAACCAATTTTCATGAGAAAATCCTTCCTTCAGTATCTGGAATAAACCTTGTAAATCTCCTTTTGGACACCTTCCCTGCCAGTGTACCTTGACTGAAACTGTGCACGGTATATCAGATGTGATCTGACTAGTTCCTTTATGTATGTTTTTAATAAACTTAATTTTTAATAGTGCGATAAGTCTTGATTGTTGCTGAGCAATGCCTCCCCGGCACTGAATTTATTTTTTTATGGAATCTCATCACTGGACCATTGGAATATTAAGCATTAGCAGCAGAAGTGAGCAAATCAGCCCTTTTTAGCTTGTGTCACTACTTAACATCAGCATGGCTGATCTTAATCTGGTCTTAACTCCACACTCTTGCCTGTTCCCTATAGCCCTTAATCTTGTTTTTCATCATAAACCTATATTTATTTATTTATTTATTACTTTTGAATGGATTGATTGCTGCTGCCTCCATTGCATTCTGGGGAAGTAAGTTCCACAGCTTCACAATCCTCAGAAAAAGAGTTTTCATCATCTCAACTTTTGAACCTACCTCCTCTCACTCTATATCTATGACCTCTTGTTCTAGTCTGTCCGTCCATCTTTTCAGTCTGCTTTTAGCATTTTATATATTTCAATCGGATGATCTCATCGTCTGAACTCCCAGTAAGTACAAGCCAAAGCTATCCAACTGCTCCTTGTAAAGTTCATTTTATAAAATATATCTTTGACAAGTTACAAAGTAATTTTGAGATTCTGTTTGAAAATGTGTATCAGGTATAAGCAGGTATGGAAAGAGATAAGTTTTGAGTTTTGTGAAACAAGAGGTTCAGCTGAGCATGACAGATCAGTTAAGAACTTGCAGTTAACAATGGGTGCTAGAGGCAAGGGCAATGGATTAACAAGGTGGAAAGACATTCATTTATGTAGAGCTATTTAACAATGTGGCAAGCATTCAGTATGTAAGGCTAGCTTAACAGGTGAAAAAGATGTCAGTTAAGGTTAAGAATGTTCATTGTCTAACAGCAGATGGCTTAATCTTCTCTATTGCCACTCACTGATTGTAATGGTCACTCAATCTATATGTATGTAGCCTTATCTGGGTGGTCCTCCCTATAAAATGACTGTATAATTAAGAAACTGCTATTCCAGAGAAGACGGAGAGCTCATGTCTCTGTGCACAAGGTGACCATTCTCTCTCCCTCCAGGGCCCGGAATAAAGATGAAGGAGGTAAAACTATACTATGTCTCTGAGCGTTTTGCTTCGACTAAGAGGGAAATGGCACGATGTTTAGTCTCCGCAGCTTGAGCAGTTTAGAGGCACAATTTAATCAATGAGTTATCATGCTTCTTGCAAACACTGAAGAAGGCAAAAGTGTTATTTCTTGTCAGGAATTATCCAAGAATACGTAGGTCATAGGTGCAGAAATAGTTTCTAGAAATCGTATTTTAGTGTTGAAAGGGAGTGTGCTGGAGAACTGGAAAGTGAATGATCTTCAAAACACTAACACAAAATGAAACATTGTAACTATTGTCCAGTTACTTCAAATTAGTCCTGGAAAATATATGGATACACTTTACCAAAATCGTGAGAAGGTTAAAAAGGCAGTCTAGGATTTTGGAAAAAGATTGTTTCTCTAATCTAAATGTTCATTAAGTTGATAATATGGGGAAAATACATTGACAATAGTGAGGACCTTTTTGAAAGCCTTTTACAGGACACTGAAGAAGAGAATATTAGTGGGTATAGAATTAGAGTAACAAATTGGATCAGTTTATAAACACCAAATTATGGTATATGGCATATTTGCTTTTGACATTGCATAGATTGCATTGAAAATAATTATGAATACCAAGGATGCTGAATGGGGATATTGGTATGATGACACTGAGGAAATTAGCACTTCGGATTTCAATGCCGTCATGGGTATATTTTGGAGTAAAAACCATTACAGGTCAGGGGCAGGTTTGATGTGGAAAGGCATGTAAAATGTCAGTACAACCAAAATGGGATGCATTTGTCTAGTTCCTGTGTTCCTGATATTAGCAAGTTGCTTGAGGCAATAAAGAGCAGATGCACTAGCATACTGTCTTTGCATTAACTAACAAAGAAAGATAGGACATTGTTTCTTGGAGGTCATACCACTGCCAGAATGGTAGTGTTGAACCTATCACTTTGTGGTTTTTGGTTTGGAATTAAGAGCTGAGTATCAAATTTTGAATTTTCACAGGAACATTTTGCTTTCTAAAAGAAAAGAACAAACGCATTGTTTGCATATGGAAACTGGCCTTGCACGATAATTACAGGTTAATTATTTTTTAAGAGCACTGCAGACATTTCAGTTCCAGGGTGTGTTATGCTGAAGAACTGACAGATGGTTGAAATGGTCTATTGATGGATGTTGCATGGTCAATCAAGAGGAGGCTGTTACAGGCCGTCTGATCAGAGTATTGAAAGAGAAACCATTGATTGAACTGATTATGGCGAGGTTTGTTTTTGGGCAGACGGTTGTATGCTTGGACTGGGGAGATGTGTTTTGAGTTTTACTCTCTCTAGTTTTGTATCCAGTTAGAGTTATTGAATGCTTTGAGAAAAGAACTCTGGTTTATAAGAAATAAGTGGATATTCAATGGAGCCTGCTGCAATTTATTTGCATTGATTGGTGACTTAAGAATTTGAGCAAGATACAATTCCATTTCAAAGATTCCATAAAGAGCTGGAATTCATCATTGAAATGGTTAACAAACTGACAAATTACAACTCTCATTTTCTTTTCAGTTTAAACCTTTAATTCTGAATATTCGATTGTTAAATCATCAACCTTAAATAGTTCACCTTTACCTATTTTTGCTCTGCTAAAGTTATTATGTTAATAACAAACTTAATTTCTGGTTCAGCTATAAACCTGATGTCTGATATGTATTAGGAACAGTTAGTTTGCTTTGGCCTTGCAATCCCTGTGTCACAACAGTGGTTTGAGTGCATCCCTATGTATTAGCTCACGCATCGCATTTGACATTAATGGATTGTACGGGATGGATGTCTTCAAATTTATTTAGGAACACTAACCATTTACCCTGTTATGATATCTCCTGGCTTGCACAAGGTCTAGTTTCTGTGCTTACTGACTATTGCTGTTATATTGCATATCTGAATGCTTACACTGACTCTGTACTGAGTAGGAGTGACTGAAAGTGGCAGCTTTCTTGTTTTTATAAATATATTGCAGTGTCATATATCTAATGTCATGTGCCCATCTGGTCTAGAATCTAAGCTATAAAGCAACATACCTTCCATTCTTCCTTTGATTGGAAATGTTCCTACTCTTTCAATGTGGAAATAGATTGACTATATCTATGTAAATCTACACAGTGACATGATGCCTTGGTGTATGTACTCTATAACTTGATCTTTTCGTTGATACAGTTATCGCAACTCAACAATATAGCTTCATTATGCATTGTGCTGTCTGTCAGAAATAGGCATGTATCACTTGCAGCTGTGTAATTGCTGCCTGGTATGATAGCTTTAGTATTTGAGTCATCAGCTTATGGGGGATGACTGCACATAGTTCAGATATGTCACCTTTTTCTTAATAGAAGTTGACCATTGCTCATTGCAACATATCACCTAAGGCTTGAAATAATGACATACCATTTTCCCACAAATCCATGTGTTTGAATGAAAATCTCCAAATGCTCCTTTGCTTTGTCTTGTTTCAAGTTTGAATAATTGCCTGTCTGCAAGGTCATTGATCAAATTCTTATACTACTTTCTCCCTTCTTTCCAACAATGCACTGTGCATGTTGTGATTGGATGGTGAGAACATGGAAAGATTAGAACATTTGGATCTGTCTTCTAAATGGAGAGCTACTGGTGAAGATAAACCAATGTCTTGAGTAGCATGTCAGTAGACTTTAGCATGGGTTCTGAAGAAGGTTGAAAGTCACTTAAATTGACATTATGAACAGGGCTTTCTTCGAGACCTTTTAAAATACACCCACCAATATGCATGTATACCTTGATGTAGAGTTTATGGAATTACCACCAATTAGGTTTTAAATTATATTCATGAGATTGTCTGATCAGAATGACTGTGCTGTGATTCTGTACGCCAAGCTGGGAATTAGTGTTGCAGATGTTTCGACCCCTGTCTAGCTCCTCAGTGCTTGGGAGCCTCCTGTGAAGCGCTTCTGTGATCTTTCCTCCGGCATTTGTAGCGGTTTGAATCTGCCGCTTCCGGTTGTCAGTTTCAGCTGTCAGCTGCAGTGGTTGGTATATTGGGTCCAGGTCGAATTGCTTATTGATTGAATCTGAATCTGTGGATGAGTGCCATGCCTCTAGGAATTCCCTGGCTGTTCTCTGTTTGGCTTGTCCTATAAGCACATCGACCTGGACCCAATATACCGACCCGACCACTGCAGCGGACAGCTGAAACTGACAGCCGGAAGCGGCACATCCAAACCACCACAAATGCCGGAGGAAAGATCACAGAAGCGCCTCACAGGAGGCTCCCAAGCACTGAGGATGTCACCTAGAAAGGGGACAAAACGTCTGCAATACAAATTCCCAGCTCGGCGAACGGAATCACAACAACGAGCACCCGAGCTACAAATCTTCTCCCAAGGGTCCTCCAAACCTGAGCCGATCCAAATGTCCTGTCCATCAATTCCTAAGCATCTGTGTCCCTCTACTCCCCACCTACTCATGCATTTATCCAGGCCCATCTTAAATTAATCTACCGTGCCTGCCTCAACCACCTCTGCTGGCAACGTATTCCAAGCGCCCACCACGCTCTGTGTGAAGTACTTGCCGCATGTATCGCCCTTAAACTTTCTATTTCTCCCCTTGAAAGTGTGACCTTTGGGTTGGTGATGTCACTTCCTGTGGTGAAGTCACTTCCTGTTCCTTTTTTTCAGGGCGTGGTAGATGGGGTCTGGCTCTGTGTGTTTGTTGATAGAGTTTGTATATGTTGTTGGACTGTGGCTGAGCCGACAGTTCATTCAAATGGGAGGTAATCGCCTATAAATCCACGAATGCAGGGGACTAGGTTTCAAATCCTGCCGTGGCAGATGATGGAATTTGAGTTCAAATTTTGTTTTTTAAAGACCTGGAATTAGGAATCCACTGACCAAGAAACCATTGTCGATTGTCTGATTCACTAATGTCCTTCAGGGAAGGAAATCTTCCATCCTCACTTGGTCTGGCCTACGTGTGACTCCAGACCAAAAGCAATTGGTTGACTCTTACTGAACTCTGAAATGGGCTAGCAAGCCATTCACTACAAAATAGCTATGACCATTACTGATAAGAGACAATCTAATCACTGTCCCTTGACATTCAGTGGTGTTACCATCACTGAATGCCCCATTATTAACAGCCTGAGGATTACCATTGACCAGAAAGTCAACTGGACTCAACATAAACAGTGGCTACAAGAGTAGGTCCAGAGGCTGGAAATGCTGTGATGACTTAACTCTCCTCCTGCGTACCCAAAACCTATCCAACATCTGAAAGTTGCAATTCAGGAGTGTGATGGAATACTCCCACCTGCCTGGATGTTCAAGCTTGATGACATCCAGTACAAAGCAGCTCTATCCACACCCTCCTTCACTGATGTTCAGTAGCAGCAGTGTGTACTACCTATAAAATGCATTGTAAAAATTCACCAAAGATCCTTAGATGCACCTTTTCAATCTCCCAGCCACTTCCATCTAGAAGGACATGGACAGCAAATGTATGGGAACACCACCTTTTTATTTATTTATTTATTTATTTATTTATATATATATATATATATATACACACACACACACACACACACACACACACACACACACACACACACACACACACACACACACACCTCCCTCTCTACTTCTACCCTCCCCCCGCCCCTTTCAAAAGCCACTTACCATCTTGACTCTGGCAAATCTTGTTGTTCCTTCACTTCACTTCACTTTGTTTTGCTGAGTCGAAATTCTGGACTTTCCTCCCTCATGGCCTTGTGGGTCAACCTACAGTGGGTGGACTGCAGCAGTTCAAAAAGGCTGGACTAGAGGAACTAGGGCTAGGCAATAAATACTGGCAAGCCAGCGATGCCATGATCCCACAATTAATTTTTTTTTTAAATCTAAGGAAGTGACATTTAGTACGATATATGTTCTAAAAAATTGTCAGTTCTTGTGATTCTAGGGAAAGATGCAAGGATCAATATTCATTCATGGCAACAAACTTGAAAAATTGTTTGGAATTAAATTTAGGTGTTTATTCCAAGCAGTTGTATTGATGTTGGAAAAGGAGAATACTAATGTATCGGATATCAGACCTGTTGTAACCAGTACCTTGTATGTGGGCCACCATATGTCGCCAGTTTCCTATATACACCCCATCTAAGGTGCATAAAGAATTTATACTTGTACCAGTGTCTATCTTGACATAATACATGTCCATTCCTTTTGGGTACATCACTTGGACAGAGGTAAAAGTTTCAATTTTTGCATGTCCATGTGGTGTGTCCAAATTGATCACTGCTATTGTCTGTCTGACTGGGGTCTGTAAATGGTGATGTTGCAAATATCTCTTGGACGTTTATAATGGAGCACTCCGTGATGGTACATCATTGAATGTCAAGGGGCAGTGGTTAGATTGTCTTTTATCAGTAATGATCATAGCTACTTTGTAGTGAATGACTTGCTAGCTCATTTCAGAGGGCAGTAAGAGTCAACCAATTGCTATAGGTCTGGAGTAACTCTGTCCAATGGATTAAGCTTGAAAAACATTGTCATTGTTCCTTGGTTGACTTTTCTTATACCACTCCATCTTTGATTTCCATTGGCAATTGGATTTCTTGCAAGTTTTATTCTGGTGTTAGCTTCTAGAACTTAGCTTGCATGTGTCACGAAATGGAGAATATCTTGGTAGGTGAGCCCAACCATCTGTTGAATATGTTGATGGCTGCAATAATCATTTGTAGAGTTCAGAACCTGAAGGTGTTGCTAACTCCCATCAGTTGTTTCATACTGACATCCTCCTCCTCGCACTGTTGAGGTGGGTTTGTTTTTGGGAGGTTTTGTTCAGCGGTGCTTTTCTGAAGGCCTTTAGCTAAGGTGACTTTGGTGAAATCGCATCTACACCTTTTTTCAAATGTTGAGACCTGCTTCTAAATTGATTGGTTGTTCGTTTAACCCTGGTTGTTGTCAGCATGACATGAATTCAAGGCTGAGTATTCTACAATTTATTGTAACTTAAAGCTGATCTTCTGAAGCCCTGAAAACATTTTTGGAAGAATCTTTTTGGCAATCGCCAGAAGCATCGGGTGTTTTGACTCCTCTTAGTCTTTCAGTACCAAAGCAATAATGAATTTGATAACTTGTTTTTACTTCCTGTATCAACAAAGAAAAAAAACTTTCCTCCGTCAAAATAAATGAAATTCTGGCAATGTTCATGCAGGGCCTACCCATACTGCATTATTTGCTTTCCATCCTTTTTATAGTTATGTGCACTTTAAAATAGCAACATAAGATTCTATTTTGCAGTGTAATGCTTTTTCTGATTTAACGTTTTTTTTTCGTTTTGGTTTTGTTACTTGGTGCTTTAAAGGTTATCTTTTTTTTAAATTCCTCCTTTTTCTTTTTGACATGAATCAGTTGAGCAGTGCCTCTGGTCTCATGAAAAGAAAATAACGTTATGTTTGCCCTTTTTTTTCTGCCCTCATGTTGTTTCCATGGGAAACACATTGCAGAATCGACTGCATACAGGTCAGATCTTATTGATATGAGACTTTTTGTTTTACACATTTCCTGGCTGCACTGCCTTCTAGATTCCTTTTGCCAGTTCTGAGCCATCCTGGACCTCAAACTTTTAAAACATTTGGACGGACCTTGGCCTTTGAAATAGAGCATATGTATTTTTAAACTGTGCATCTGTATAGTTTTAACCCAGTCTTTGGTTGTAGTTGCAAGCTTTGCTAAACAAATCTTCGAGTGCTACTCTATCACCTTTTCCTAACACCAAAGAGCCACAGCTACTGAGCTACCACCATGGTGTGGTTATTTGGGTCAAACACCATTGCCACTATATGGCATGAGAGCTTCATTATGCTCTGGCCTATATAACACATACAGCAAAAACTGTTCTTGTTGAGGCAGTCTATCTTGATGTTCATTTAACAACACAAACTATTTACACAGTTGTCTGACTTGTACTGAGTTCTGTGCTCACTGATTATTGTATTGCATATACATAACTGGCTTTTAACACATTACATTGCCTGCCTCAGTGCAGTGGAATCAGTGATCTGAAAGTGAAAAATATTTTAAGCCCGAGCATTACAAACAATGTTGTTATGTAACAGTCTTAAAGTTTAACCACTTGTCTGGTATAGGATCTATGAAATAATGCAACAGCGCCTTGCAATGTAAAATTTTGAGCTGTTTTTGTTGTAAAGCGAGCACTAAAAGTTGATTTGATGAAAATGTTAAAATGATGACTGGCACAATAGTGTGAATCAAAACAATCTGTTAGTTTTGCATTCAATTTCTGCTTTGAAACTTTGGCTCAAAGCTTTGTGATTAAGTAATCTAAAACAAGATTTTATAATTTTTAAGAAAACAAGATTGTGAAATGTACCATTGGAGTTATTGATTTTAAAGCAGAGAACTGTGAAATTATTAACAAGTTGGTTAGGCAGGATTGAAGGAGGGGAAATGCAAGTCTACTAGAAATGGACGCACATACTGGGCAAAAATTTAATTGCATAGACGATAAATATTAATTATCTGCCAGTACTTTCTATTTCTAACCTGTAACTCCCGTATTAGGAGTTTATTGAATGTTGGCTAAATTTATGATGGGTGAGAAGTGTCTTACAAACTCAATTGAGTTATTTTCACGAATACTCAAATATTGCGCTGCCTGGGGATGTTATTTATATGGACTGGAAAAATTTTCACCTAAGATTCAAGAGAAGATACCCAATATCAAATTAGCAAAAATTGGATAGGAGACCGATTTAAGGATAATTTGCCAAAATTGGTAGGATTAAACAGTGATTCTCCCTCAGAATCTGAATCTGATGTTTTTTCTTCATTAAAAATGACTTGGATTATGGTATTAAGAGCCATAATCTCAGTTTACTGATGACCTTCATTTAGTTGGAATGGTAAGCAGGGTAGATAGAAGCTGAATGTTTCCAAGGGACACTGAACACCATCTATCAGTTTGGTCCTCACTATCTAGGTGCCTATATGTACTGTGAACTATTTTGTACCCAAAAAGGGGATCAGAGCATTTTCTAAGTTTGAGAAACGAGAAGAACTGAGAGATTTAGTACTTCATAGAAGAAATCTGAAAACTGGTGAACGAGAACTTTTTTTAAAAAAAATTATTTCTCACTAACCTCCTAGGCAAGCGACTGAAACCCAAGAAATGCTCAACCTGTCACTATCACCAGCCAGATTAGTAGTTTTAATCGTGATATTGCAAAAACTCTGTCAACTTGCTTCAGAATTCAAATGCAATATTTAAAGCAGATCATCTTCTCCAGTGTATTAAAATAAAAATCAACAATGTTCCCATTGAACATAAAAAATATCAACAACTCCATACTTAAATAGATAACACGTTGCAAGTTTCAAAGACTTGTATTTCTTTAATAGAATTATGTGATGATCTATTTGGATATTTAGGGGAGCTAAAGGAACTTGAGTAAGAGAGAAACTATTTTGTCTTGATGGTAGAACCTAGATCAAAGAGTGTAAGAAAATTTAGAACTAGGGTATTCAAGAATCATGTAAAAAGGGACATTGTCACAAAGTGTATTGGAAATTTGGAGCTGTGTCAAAATGTTGAGCCTGGAGGGCTCAGTTGAAAAGATTAACTACTCATGTCAAACAGAATAATAATGAAAAAGCTCAAACATACATAGAGTTAAAATAAAGATCAGCTATGATCTCAATCAAAAGTAGAGCAGATTCAAGATGTTAATGGCCAAGTCCTGTTCTGATGTGAAGCTCTTAATAGCAGTCATGTTAGCAAAGCTTGTTTTATGCATTACTCTCATTTAGTGAATAAGTAGTAGCTGCTTGTATCAAAATTCATGATCAAGAACCAAGCATTTACCTCAAAATGTTGTTGTATTATGGATTTGAATCTGGTTCAAACCAGTCCATAACTGAACTTTTCAAATGCAGCTTTAAATATAATAAAATTCATGCTTTTCTTCAAAAATATGACCAACCGAAATACTTCTAATTTTATGTGCAATATGCAACACTTATTGGCTCTTTTGTTAAGAGTATAAATTCATTTGGTCAAGAATCTTAATAAATCAGACCTGGAGCATATGGAAAAGTTAGGCACAGTTTTTGAAATTCACATTTAAACAGTTGTCAATTATACATTTTTGTAATGAACAGGGACATTATCCAGATCATTAAAAAGAAGAAAAATCTGCTAAAGGGTGCTTTAAAAATTGAATTTGAATTCTGAAGCTATTTGACAGCAGATTGTTTTCTTGCAATAATGCATTGTTTAGTGTATTGTTGAAAATCCACGTAATCTGGACGGTAGTGACAACAGCTGTGTATGTTGAGCTTTTTTTTGTTTAGATTGTTTGTTTAAAAGGGTCAGTTTAGCTCTTTGACTGGATGGCTGGTTGTTAATGCAGCATGGGCTCAATTCCTGCACCAGCTGAGGTTACTATGAAGGATTCTCCTCTCAACTTCTCTTTCTCTCTCACTCACATGTGAGGGCAGCCCTATCATCTGGTAAAACTATGGCATCTTTGCCTTTTAAGTGTGGAAAGCATTCCAATTTTGCAGCAATATACTTTTTGGAAGTGAATTTAATTATGCAGTATAGAAAGCATTATTTATTGCAAATTCACTTGGCTGCTTTATTTAATCATGTCGCATTTTGACAAACTTTCAGAATGCTATTGTTTTCCTTTCACACAGGCTTATACGTTTTATGGTATTTCAACTAAATGCTGCTGATTTACAGAATGTTACTTTATTTGTGGACAATTTTTATTAAAGCCAACTTTGGAGAGTTGTGACTATATTGACCACTTCCATTGTTAGCAAAAAGTCACTGATTTGAACCAAGGAAACTGAGGAAGATGTTTGCAGGTTTTTTAAAAAAGTTACCACAACTTGTGTGTACAATCTACATTTGCTCTATTCAAACAGTGAGGATGAAGCTTGACATATTAGCTCCATGGGTATTTGTACTGGGCAGTTTTATTTGGTGACTGACGTTTTTTTTCTGTTTTTGGTTTTTCAACCAGGGCTAGGTATGTGTTTAGATGTTCTCTGGTCTTAATATCAACTTTTTTTTTGGTTTGGTTTGCTTCTTGGACGAGTGGCTGCACCTTTTTTTCTGTGTTTTGAACAATGCAGCAGAAACATTTTGACCTGTGAAGGAGAAAATCTGTCCCTATCTTGCACTCTTCCACTGTCTGTGTCTCCCCCTTTTTCCCTATCCTCTCCTTCCCTTTTGAGTAATGAAAGAAATTTTCAAACAGTTAGCTGTTCTGTCTCTGTAAATTTTCTTCTTGAAAGGGAAAATCACCTTTAGAGACAGTGAAAAGGTGAGTCTTTAACCAGTGAATGTAAAAGTGAGAACAATGTGTCCACGACCTCATGCCCACCTTGAAGGCACCAGAAGGGAACTAAAGGAAAGTATTTCATTTGATGTCTATCATCTGGACTGATGTCCGAACTATGACTATTTTTTTGTTCCTTCCCTGTCCATAATATTTGTCTTGTCTCTGCTTGCATGTGAATGGGAATATTTTTAAATTGGTAGTGTATTTGTCAACTATTTGCTTTTCTGCCATTGGTTAAAAATATGTTTGAAATAAACAGCTATTTCCTTCTTAAATACAGAAACCTAATTTTTTTTTTACCTGGCTGCCAAATTCAGGTTAAATTGGTAGTTCAGATAGTTTGATTAAATCTTTTTGATGTTTGTGATGGCTCTGGGAATAATGAGGCTTGATTTCTACTGCCATCTGGTATATCAGAACAGAAATGTTTTAATAGCCCATATCTTACTAAGGTGGTAAGATGGGAGATTGATATTGATGTTTGAATGGTTGAATTTATAATAAATAATCCCTCCTTTTTTTTAGATTTTTAATTAGACTGTGCCGTAAGTACCAGGTATTCTTCAATCATCAGCATACTCTCTTCTAAATCAGAAGGTTGTAGATTCAATTCAATTCCATTCCTGTGCTGGGGAAATGTATGCTTTCGGAGATGCCATCCTGCAATATGTTAAGTTATGGCAATTCAGATGGATGTAAAACATCCCATGCCATTATTTCAAAGACGAGCAAGCGTGTTATGCCTTTTATCCTGGTAAACAACTATCCCTCAATTGACACCACAAAAGCAAATTACCTGGTTATTGGTACATTATTATCAGTATATTGTGAACAAATTGACTCTCCTGTTTCTGATTGATGTTTGGGAACGGCACTCTGGAGCAAAAGTCACAGGAAAGAATGACATGCCGTGAGGTTTCTCCTTGCCAATGCTTCCACCACAGGAAGATGCAGGCAATTAAAACATTTTGTGTTACACACTTGATAGCAAACTAGAAACCAGAGTCATTACAAATTTGAAATGATTTAATCAAACTGGTTCCCATCCACCTTCTAAATTAGTTTAAATCTTCTTCATCCTTAGTAGCAGATTATCACATCAAGACATTGAACCCGCCTGTGTTGCACAGATTGGGAGAGCAATAGAAGTGTGATGTAGTATTTAGTATGTTTTAAATAAAGTTGGTAAGCTGCAGGTGCAAGTATTGTATTTCTGTCATGGCAACAGAACTGATGCATAAAAGGGCAGGACAGTGTATAAAATATTCCTGCATCCAAGGTGTTTAAGAAAGGGGGGGCAGGATAGGTAGCACTTTGAGGATGTTAGTGCTGGAGAGATGATATGATCTCTGCTTATAGTAATACTGAGCAAATCTGAAATCCGAGTAAAACCTTGCTTAATGGGCTGTAAACTTTATTTTGTTTTTATGTTCATCATAGAAGTCAGTCAATAAATGTATTCGCCAGAGACTGCCAATATACTTTTTAATAAAATAATTTGAGTTTCTGACACATGATATTATTCTACAGGAGAACTATTTGAAATCTTTTCATTAGAAAGAAAGCTTCAATCATTTTGCCCAAACAATAACTAAAAGGCACCAATATCTGAGTCATGTGTCACTCCTGTCTCCGTGATAAAACTCCTTGTTCAACTGGTATGACTAATCTAATCTATTTCCGTTTCTCAAATTTTATGTGCTCATTTGATGTTTTCTTTCATTAACATGTCTCCCTCTGCCTTTTAAACAAGCTGCTAGCTCTGATTTCTTTCTACTTAACATGAGTTCCTTAACCTTGTCAGAAAGGAATATATTCTACAAATTTGACACCTCCACAGCCTGTTTCTAGCTTGCTTCTAAGCAGCTCTAAACTTTTTGCACCCCTTACCTTGCCATTCCCCTGACTGCTACTCTAATTCCCTTTCTGTCTCGTTGCTCATGGCATTTCTTTCTGCACAGCTTGTCACTTCACTTGGAGTGGGCTAACCAGTGAGGCAGCAAATGACGGCTCTTTAAATGTTCCACTGGGTCAATGACCTCTAATTTCAGGGTCACCTTTTTATATGGGTACAGTACTGCAAGTTTAATAAAACCAGATACTGATAAGTCAAAACTGCCATACTGCAATGACTGTTGATTTTCATTGAGCTGATACTTAGGAGTTTGACTGCATATGTGTCACATCATCTAGTGGTGCTGTTAGGTATTTAAATACAGCCTTTTCCCTAGCCATGACTATTCTGACTTCTACTAACACGACATCTCGTGATCAGGAACTCTTCTCTGAATGAACTTGCATCTGGGCTGCCTCTCTCTCCTCGTCTTGGGTTGTAAAACTCAGCAAAAACTACAGCAATGGTTTCCTGAGATGGCTTGCTTATATTTTGTCCAAAGCCAAATGATTTGAAAGAAATGCTACTTTTTAAACAACTATTATAAATGATCACCTGAGCTTTGCTTTTCTTTAAACTTCTCCAATCCATTTTACCTCCATTGTTGAACCAAAGTTCCCAAATAAGAATAAGATGTTATGAAACTTCATCATATGTCCCGGAAAGGTCAATGACAGATGCAGTTTAGTTTATGCAAAAGTGATGCCATTGCAGTGCCGGCGTGTGAATTATTCAGTTGATACAGTTATGCATATGAGGATGTCCAAATTAAGAAATGGCCTGGAAATAGTCATTGGATGAGGATAAATCTCTAGTGTCCTACTGCATCTCTGCTAACCACATGTATCAGAAAT
This sequence comes from Hemiscyllium ocellatum, assembly GCF_020745735.1. Lineage (NCBI taxonomy): Eukaryota > Metazoa > Chordata > Chondrichthyes > Orectolobiformes > Hemiscylliidae > Hemiscyllium > Hemiscyllium ocellatum. Next base: position 34,979,985 of record NC_083434.1, read on the forward strand.
AAAACTTGAGACTTAAAACTGAAATGTTGAATCTCTTGTGTGCACTCTTCCAGGTGCTCATGATTTCCCTCCAACGTCCAACTTTCTAAAGGAAGTCTACAAGAAGCTTAAGAAATCAGAGTAGGAGTTAGCCATATGGATCTTCTTGTCTATTCTGCCATTCAGGAAAACAATTATTTGTCTTGTTACTGAATCCATCTTTGCATTATACCCACATCCCTTTTGATTCCTTTAGAACTTAATGGGGTTTTGCTATCCTGAACTTACATAGCAACTGAGCATTGTTAGCTCTCTGGGGTTGAGACTTCCAATGCTGCAGAGCTGTTTTTATACGGAGAAATTTTGCATCTCATTCAAAATCATTGACCCCTTTTATTCAGCAACAATATTTATAGACTTCCTAGCCAAGCAAACATCCTCATAGTATCTATTCTTAAGAGTTCAAATGTTTCATTGAAATCACATCTCAATTTTCTCTTTTTCTCCCTCTTTTCTCATCCCCCACCCCATCACCCAACACAACAGTGCTACAGTAACAATTGATGTGGTGTTGTTTTTAAATGCGTGCATTCAAATAGCACACAAATGCTTATTGACCTGAAATGTTGATTTTTTTTTTCTCTCTCTTGCTTCACGGATGCTGCTTGAGTTTTTATAGCATTCTTGGTAGAGACAGTAATTTATATACAGGAAGAAGAACTGCAATATAGAATAAGTCAGAGTCAGCATGGATTTATGAAGGGGAAATCATGCTTGACTAATCTTCTGGAATGTTTTGAGGATGTAACTCTGAAGATGGACAAAGGAGATCCAGTGGATGTAGTGTACCTGGACTTTCAGAAAGCTTTTGATAAAGTCCCACATAGGAGGTTAGTGAGCAAGACTAGGGCGAGTGGTATTGGGGGCAAAGTCCTAACTTAGATTGAAAGTTGGTTGGCTGACAGGAAACAAAGAGTAGTGATAAACAGCTCCATTTCGGAATGGCAGGCAGAGACCAGTGGGGTACCGCAGGGATCAGTGCTGGGACCGCAGCTTTTTACAATATATATTAATGATATAGAAGATGGTATTAATAATCACATTAGCAAATTTGTTGACGATATTAAACTGGTGGCAGGGTGAAATGTGAGGAGGATGTTAGGAGATTACAGGGTGACCTGGACAAGTTAGGTGAGTGGTCAGATGCATGGCTGATGCAGTTTAATGTGGATAAATGTATGGTTGTCCACTTTGGTGGCAAGAACAGGAAGGCAGATTACTACCTAAATGAAATCAATTTAGGTAAAGGGGCAATACAGAGATCTGGGTACACCAGTCAATGAAGGTAAGCATGCAGGTACAGCAGGTAGTGAAGAAGGCTAATAGCATGCTGGCCTTCATAACAAGAGGGATTGGTATAGAAGCAAAGAGGTGCTTCTGCAGCTGTACAGGGCCCTGGTGAGACCACACCTGGAGTACTGTGTGCAGTTCTGGTCTCCAAATTTGAGGAAAGACATTCTGGCTATTGAGGGAGTGCAGCGTAGATTCCCGAGGTCAATTCCTGGAATGGCGGGACTACCTTATGCTGAAAGACTGGAGCGACTGGGCTTGTATACCCTTGAGTTTAGAAGACGGAGAGGGGATCTGATTGAGACGTAAGATTATTAAAGGATTGGACACCCTGGAGGCAGGAAACATGTTTCCGCTGATGGGTGAGTGCCGAACCAGAGGAGACAGCTTGAAAATACAAGGTAGACCATTTAGGATAGAGATGAGGAGAAACTTCTTCATCCAGAGTGTGGTGGCTGTGTGGAATGCTCTGCCCCAGAGGGCAGTGGAGGCCCAGTCTCTGGATTCTTTTAGGAAAGAGTTGGATAGAGCGCTCGAGGATTGTGGAATCAAGGGTTATGGAGATAAGGCAGGATCAATACTGATTAAGGATGATCAGCCATGATCATATTGAATGGTAGTGCAGGCTCGAAGGGCAGAATGGCCTACTCCTGCACCTATTGTCTATTGTCTAATATTAAATCTAAAAGGTTTAAAACAAGGATAGGACAACCCTTTCAAACACTAGTGTGGATTAATGGAATTCACTTTCTGACTTCCTACTTTAGAAGGTTATTTCAGAAGTTGAGATTAGATTGATAGGTGAAAGAATTTAAAGTAATTAAATGAATGTAAAAACCAAGTGGGTAAGTTTTTTGATCTGGAGCAATATCCTTATGTGGATGGTGAATATTAACAAGGGCTGAATGGCTTCCTTCTGTGTTGTCTTGCTTTTGTATGAACTGTGATCAGACTTATATCGTACACATAATATTCATAGATTATTTGAGACTCCGATCTGACCTCTGACAATACTCTACTGCAGACTAATTGAGAAGGATGTGAGAAAGTGTGTAAGATATGAGCAGATAGGGAAAGAGTTAAGTTTGGGATTGCTTGAACACGCTCCACTCACATGACTTTGACCAGATAAGACCTTGCAGTAAACCAGTGAGGTGCTGGAGTCAAGGGTAGTGTTTTGATGAGGTGAAGAACATCTGTTGTGTGATACCAGATGGCTTAATCTTCACTGATGCTTACTGATTGACTGGGTGACCATTACACTATAGATGTTGCCTTATTTGGATGCTGTTCCCTGTAAGTGACTGTGTAATTCCTTCAGAATCTGCTGTTTTAGAGCAGACCGAGAACTCAGGTCTTTGTGTACATGGGCAATCACTCTGTCTCCAGGGCTCATAATAAAGATGAAGGTAGAGCCATACTATGTCTCTGAGCGTTTGCTTTGACTGATGTGGAAAACAGGAAGATAAATGGGCGAAGAAAAAGTTTGTACAACGCAATCTGTGTAATCTGAAACTGTCATCTGGGTTCTTTTGATAATTCCACTATTCATCAGAGTGGTGTTTTTTGCAGTTCCAAAATATTGTATTGCAATATTTCAGTCTTGTTCCTGTCTAAACTCCAGACAATTATAGTGATTTCCTACACTTGTAATTATTTTTTCAGCAGTAAATCGAGTATTGATGCTACTAGGACTGCCTTATTCCGTCATTAGAGCCATTCCTTCTGTTGTCCCAACTTACTGCTGAAGTATAACTCCAACTATTGTCCACATGCTGAATTTGGCCACTGTCACAGATTTGAATGAAAACCATGGTTGAGCAGATTTAAGAGAGAGAGAGAAAAATAGAATTAACACTTCAAGACTGCCAGACTTAAGTGTCTTCAGTGTTGTCAATTTTTATTTCAGACTCCTAGAATTTTGTTCCTGTAACTGTCAATAACTGCTTGTTTCCATTTGCTACCCATCATGTCGCGGTCACAATGTCTGCCATGTATTTTTTTTGTATTCCATTCCCTCTACTGAAGGCAAGTCCTGATCACTTCCTGACAGCTTCTTTTAGGTTTGTCAGCATATTAAACTCCCAGCAGAATGTAAGGAATAGCAGTAGCTTTTTCCCAGAAATCCTTCACAAGAATACATGAGTCAGCTGGATTTTCATAAATCATATTTGAGTTTATTGTGCATTACTTTTTTGATGGTATTCAATCTTGGATCTGTCATTCTGGGACACTATTGATCAGGCAAATTAGTTATCAAAGAGTAGACTAAGCTTTGTGCTTCTGATTTACTGAATTACCTAAATGTAAATCAACTTTCACGTAACTTTGTACAAACACAAGGATCCAAGGGAGTAAGTCTATCTTAAGTGAAACTATGTTCAGTTGCCCTCCAGAAAAGGTAAAAAGGAAGTTATGAAGGTAAATCTATAAATACTTTCTTTTTGTTTCCAAAATTAATAAGTTATATTTAATCTGTTCAAAATTGTTATGACATACTTCTGGTATGGGTGATCTGTTAATTCTTCCAGAATTCTCTAGCTTTAAGTAGTGGTTTCAGATAAGTCGATGATCACCCAGACATTTGAAGGAAAATGCTTTTATGAGTAGCAACAAAGCATAATTTGGATATCGATTATTTTAAATCCTAAAGGAAGTTGAGTGTGGGATTGAATCCCTTTTTTAAAAGCGAGCATGTAAAGCGCTAATTACGTTTTCAAAACTACAGAGGGGATTGGATGAAATGCTTCAAGTTAAAGGAGGCAAATACTATGTCACTATGGTCAAGGATTCAGTTTTTTTTTAGTGGTGTAGAAGTGTTTAAAAGCAAAGGGGTAAGTTTTGGAATGGGAAACTTGAGGGATATGGTGAGAGGACAATTTTTTTGGGGGGATTAGGAGGTGAATAATGACATGTTTCTCAAAGAGCAAAATTGTACTGATGTTTTCCTGTCCTGTATAATTCTATTCTCCAGTGCTAGGTTGGTGATTCATGATTATCACCAAAAAATGTTGAACATTTCGGGGTTGAGATACTTTCCTACTGCTAAAAATCGTTGTATTTTTATTGTACAATATGTTATATTCAGCAACTGTCTATCTGCAAACTACTGCATGTCCAGTGCATGGCTTTTACACATAATAACAACATCAGATCTCATACATTTGTTATAATCCTGTTATACTTCATTGAAATGTCAGATACAATTCTAGACTTGGTCATTTACCAGAATAGTTCTTCTATAATTGAAACAGTAGAGAGAAACCTTTTATTATAGCGCAAAAGTTGTAGCATGTTCTGTATCACTGATTCCATTGTTTCCTGATTTAATAGGTAGAGAGAATTGTGGCCAAGAGGAAAAATAAAAAAGGCCGAACAGAATACTTGGTCCGGTGGAAAGGTTACAACAGCGACGATGACACATGGGAACCAGAACATCATCTGGTGAACTGTGAGGAATATATTCTGGAGTTTAACAGGCAGCACAGTGATAAACAGAAAGATGGACCTTTCTCCAGGGCAAACAAACACACTCTAAACAATGCTCGAAAGCAGATTTCCCGGTCGACCAACAGTTCTCTGTCAAAGTCTCCCAGATCCCCAGGAGTTGGTAAAGACTGTGACTCAAAAGGCTCCAACCAATTCTTATCAAGTCACCAGAAATATCGAAAAACCAACTCTCAGACTTTCTCCAGTAGGAAGACGATGGACCTTACTAAATCTGGCATCAAAATCCTAGTCCCCAGGAGCCCACTAAAGAATAGGATAGTTGTTGATGGTTTTCAGGATACCTCATCAGATAGGTTAGAGCAAATGACACACAATCCTGACTCTGTAGCACCAGACTTGGCTATTGAAAAGCCATTTGGAGCTTTGCTTGTCCATGGAGCAGAGAGAGCCAGAATGGGAACTAGGCCAAGGACGCAACCATTATCACCCCAGATGCAACTGCCAGTGACAGGAGCAACAGCCTCAGCATTATCATTTAATGGGAAAGGTGAGTGTGAATGTGTTTGTATTGTTGTATATTTTAATAAAAGTTGAATAATTGACCATGAGCTATTACAAATTTTTCAATCTGAATTTTTGATTTATTTACAAGCCTTTAAGTTGCATATAGTAAACCTACAAAACAATGGAAATGTTGTGGATCAGATTTCAATCAGTCAAACTCTCCATTCTGATTTTACCCAATCTTTCATCTGTTGCAAAGTTGGCATCTAATCGTTGGAAGTAAAATTTTGGTTTTGGCATCCTGGAATGTATGTAGAAATCTTCTTGAAAATCAAAATTCTCATCCACAAGAATAAACTCTGTATTTTTGTCAAAGTCTTTTGAATGACCTACCATTCATGTGATTAGTATGATTTATATTATTTGACCAATGGATGTACAGTTTGGAATATAAAAAAATCTAGTTTTCTAACCCGATTTCCTGCTGTGTTGAAATATGTCGGGACTTTGAAGTATTGTGCTGAACATTTCATGCATTTATATTCAGAAGATTTAGAGCAAGTTTTTTTTTATTACTTTTGTTTTTTGGGTAATTGTTCTTTAATACAATGTACCCACAGGTCATTTGACATTCAAGGAACATTGAATTTTACACCATACCTTAGTGCAGGCAGATTGCCAAAAGATTGGTGTGAGAGTTGGCTGTTGCTGTTCTTGCAAGGGTAAAATATAATATAAAATTGCTGCTTTTTGTGAAAGATGCTTCGTCCTGTGTGCATTTTGCCAAAATAATTTTAAAGATATTCTTTTCAGTGCTGGAAATTGCCAATGTAATCATTTTAATTTTGATTTCAATATTGAACCTGATCAGGTATTTTGACCAGTGATATGTATTTGAACAAATAGTACAGCTTATTAAGTCAATGTAAATGCATTTTGAATTAAGATATTATGTTGTAATTAATTTCAAAAATTGCCTTAAATCTAACAATTTTTAAATGTATAATCTATTGATTTCCCACTTAATGTAAAGATCCAAGCTGTAGTGTCCACACCATTTTCTATCCTGCACATTCCTTTCTCATTTTCCTAGATCCATTGTTGTTCCTCCCCATGCCCATTCACTGTACTGAACTTAGTTTGTATATTTTGCTTTCCTGTTTATTAAATGTTTGACTTTAACTACTTTTTTAATGACTCCAAGCCTTTCACTACCCTAACTCCCAATTTCAACTTCAGGTCCTGTTCATCTCACTTCATGAAAGTTGTCTGTTTTTCTTTTAAATGAACTTATTTTCCTTTAGCTCTCTAATGTTTGTAAAACAAAAATGTGCTTCACTTCACTTGGACCACATTTAAGATGTGGAAAAATATGTACTTTGATCATTGTTAGCAAGATTTAGTACTATCCTGGATTGTGTGTGTGTGTGTGTGTGTGTGTGTGTGTTCAAGCTTCTGTGATTCTGTGACTCTTCACTGTTTTGCCTATTATTCTACTTTAATATAAAATGATATTTTGCTAATTCACCACATCTCATTAAACTAGCACAGTATCCTTTTCATCTCCAAGGATTTTCACTTAAATCTAATCTCCAAAGATGGGTGTAGTTTTGTTTTACTGCAAGGTTTCTCATTCAAATGAACTTGGACAGTATTGGCCTGAGATGTCTTATAGATGGTAGTCATGATGTGGAGGTGCCAGTGTTGGACTGGGGTGGACAAAGTTTGAAAATCGCACAGCACCAGTTTATACAGCTACCTGATGAAGGAACCATGCTCTGAAATCCAGTACTTCCAAATAAACCTGTTGGACTGGTGTTGGGTGACTTTTAACTGAGTGTTTAAGTAGTGCAGAGATTTGGAACACTTGCTCATAAATGAGTTTCCCATGCTCATTACTGCAGCAATTTCAAATACCTTCACTTACAATGCAAGTGCAAAGCTGAAAGTAAAAATAAACAGGTTAGAACATAGAACATAGAAAAATACAGCGCAGTACAGGCCCTTTGGCCCTCGATGTTGCACTGACCCAAGCCCACCTAACTACATTAGCCCACTATCCTCCAAATGCCTATCCAATGCCCGTTTAAATGCCCATAAAGAGGGAGAGTCCACCACTGTTACTGGCAGGGCGTTCTATGAATTCACGACTCGCTGAGTAAAGAATCTACCCCTAACATCTGTCCTATACCTACCTCCCCTTAATTTAAAGCTATGCCCCCTTGTAATAGCTGACTCCATACGTGGAAAATGGTTCTCATTGTCAACCTTATCTAAACCCCTAATCATCATGTACACCTTTATCAAGTCACCCCTAAACCTTCTTTTCTCCAATGAAAACAGCCCCAAGTGCCTCAGCCTTTCCTCATACGATCTCCCTACCATACCAGGCTGGCAAGTAAATTTTAATACTATTCCCATAACACTTGGCAAACTTGAACAGTTAAATAAGTTGAATTGCCAATGATATGGAGATTCCATTGTACTCTTTAAGCTCCAAGTCTTGTGACAAACTGTAATCAGGTGATCTGTTAATAGAACTTTTCCAAATTCCTCTTTGGCTCACCACCAACAGGATATCACAGTATAATCGTATCCTGTGTCTGTGATCATACTGCCTCCACACTCCGCGCACCCGCCCCCCCCGCCCCTCCTCCCAGAGTCTCAATGTGACTAAATTTCAGATGAACAGAGTCGGGTGAGGCTTGATGCCTATCTAACCCCTCAATAGCTTGATATACAGTATGTTATAGATAGCTTAATTAACTGACAGTCCGGATACAATTGTATCCTGTAAGTATTGCTTAAGGAAGTCAGTTTCTTAGATTAGATTAGATTCCATATAGTGTGGAAACCGGCCCTTCGGCCCAACAAGTCCTTCTGACCCTCCAAAGAGCAACCCACCCAGACCCATTCCCCTACACTTACCCCTTCATCTAACACTGCAGGCAATTTAGCATGGCCAATTCACCTAACCTGCACATCTTTGGACTCCCAAATGCATTTACACTATTTTAGGTTATACCCAATGTTGTTCAGCATTTTTTTTTGACCTGCTAACATTTTTCAAAGAATTCTACTTGAGACTGGAAATAGCTGGACTATTTTAGAAAAACACCTTTCAGTTTATCTTGGGGAAGCTGGCTACAAATTATATTGCGCAGTCTACAAACAGAATTGCCTGAAATTCATGTAAAAATAACCACATAAAATCACTGATGTGGTTATTTAAAGCAAATAATTTTAAAAAGTTTTTAAAAATATCGGTGGATGCTAGCTTTCCTATTTAAGTGTGTGTAGTACTTTTTTTTTCCCCCCCAAAAAAATAGAGCACTTTATTGTCTGTACTGGACACCCATACAATGATTCCTTTTGTAGTGTACTTTTTGGAATATCCGAGATCGTGTATACATTTTCAGTGCAAAATTACCAACCATACAAATTTAAGATACGATTCAGGGTAGCTTTGTGCTCCAGATTTTGAATTTCACTTCAGTGGTACGTTATAAGCCAAATGGAATCATTTTTAAAAAACATTTACTGATTTGAAATGATCATGGCAAGTGCTGAGAAGAAAGAAACTCAAAGATACATTTGTCCTTAAAACAAATTTAGCTATGCCATTCAGTGGAGTACATTTGGTCGATTATCTTAATACATTATGAAGCTTGAGAATTTTTTTTATGTCAGAAGTTACACGACACCAGGTTTTATTCCAACAGGTTCATTTGAAATCACAAGCTTTTGGACCACTGCTGCTTCATGAGATGTCACTGGTGTCATGTAGTTTCTGACTTTGTCCATCCCAGTCCAACACCAGGATCTCCACATCATAATTTATTGTAATGGATCTGATTCATGAAATTGTTGGACTAGATAAAGAGGCCATTTGGCCCATCCTAGCTATGCAAACTCTTTCAAAGTTATCTAATGTTTTACTTCCCACAATTTTTCCCCACAACTCTGCAATTTTCTCCTTTTTCTGTGCGTTTTTGTTTTAATAATTAGAATCCCTATAGCATGGAAACAGTCCTTCAGCCCAACAAGTCCACACTGACCCTCCAAAGAGTATCCCATCCAGACCTATTCCCCTACCCTATATTTACTCCTGACTAATGCACATGACACTATGGACAATTTTTAGCATGGCCAATTCACCTGACCTGCACATCTTTGGATTGTGGGAGGAAACTGGTGTACCCGGAGGAAACCCACGCAGAATATGCAAACTCCACACACAGTTGCTCAAGTGGGAGTTGAACCCGGGCCTCTGGTGTTGTGAAGCAGCAGTGCTAACCACTGAGTCACTGCGCCATCCCGGTTTTCTTCCTGTTTTGTTTTGTTTTATTTTGCACATTGTAACTTAATCTGCTACCCCATTGTTTTCAAGTAAGACATTTCCAATCATGACTCCTATGCAAAGAATAAAAATTATTCACCTGCCTCCAGTTTCTTTGCCAATTACCTGAGATCTCTGCAATGTAGTTAAGGAACCCTCTGCTACTGGAAATACTTCCTCAATTATTTATCAAAATCCTTCATCAGTCTCAAATTGTCTTTCACCCTGGCCTTTTCTGCTATAATAATAATCTTAATCATTCTCTTTCTCATATAAAATCCTCTTTCTTTCCATTTACTTCTGTCATCATGCCAACATATTGAATGATGGAGCAGGCTTGAGGATTCAAATGGCCATATTCATAAGATCACGACTGATCTATTTTGTGTATAAAATCCCATACGGGAGGGATCCAAGATGGCGGCGACCCAGCAAGTCTGAGTCTATAGTGCTCTTCCCAAGACTTGGGCAAAGTGGGTCACCCACCCCCACCACACTCACCAAATCATTCATAATAGCTGTTAACTTTAAAAAGCTGCTTAGTACTACATTTAAATAATCTAACATTTAGTGAAAAATGACCAAAGGGAAAGGAGCCCGCAGCTCTCAACAAGCAGGACCCCCTCCCCCACCTTCTCCCTCTTCAGCTGCAGCAGAGGCGTCCACAGCTACCCCGGGGGACTTACTGACGGTAACAAGCCTTGTGGAGATGATCACCAAGCTGGACGCGAAGATCGACGCCTTTATCGAGGAGTCCCGACATCACTGGGAATCACTCTCGGCCGCGCTGCAGAAGCACGGCCGAGACATCCAGGAACTTGAGCGCCGAGTCGGAGGGGCAGAGTTAAAGGCCGCGACCTCCGAAACTGCAGCTCAATCAGCCGCCGATCAGGTCCAGACTCTCGAGCAGCGAGTCCGGACCTTAGAAAATTATATTGACGACCTCGATAATCAAGGTCGTCGAAAAAATATTTGTTTGCTGGGCCTTCCCGAACGGGAAGAGGAAGGCCAGCTTACAGCATTCCTGGAACAGTGGTTGCCACAGCTTTTAGATCTGCATGCTGGATTAGGCCAGGTAAGGGTGGAATGGGCCTACCGAGTCGCAATACGTGGGCCCGGCTCAAACCAGCACCCACGCCAGGTCCTGTTCCAGCTGCAGAGCTATAGGGAGAGGCAGATGCTCCTGGAAGCCTCAAGAAATCTCGGAAAAGATCCCCAAGCCATGATCTATAAAGGATCCAAGATCATGCTATTCCAGGACTTTTCCCCAGCTCTGGTCCGAAAGAGGAAGGCATTCGATGAGGTAAAGAAGTGTTTAAGGGACTTAAATACTCAGTACTCCTTACGTTATCCAGCGACGCTACGCTTTAACCACGAAGGATCCAGATATAACTTCGGATCACCAGAGAAGGCTAAGGAATTCTTGGACTCTCTTAAATAAACTGTAAGAGATAGTGGATGTTGGTTTGCCTTTCCCTCTACTTTGGTTTACATCCCCACCTTTTTTGTTTCTCTTTTTTTTTCTTACCTTTATTGTTTAATATTATCATAGGGGCGGGGAGAGGGATTTGATTTTCTCCCCCCCCCCCCGCGCGTGGGTTTGTTTCCTTTTATTACTTTATGTATGTATGTATGTATATACATGTTGGGGCGTTTGGTTAATGTTGGTGGGGGGAGGTGGTTACCTTATTCTATTTTACTTCTGTCTTTAGGAGCGGGGTTGTTTTTCCCCTGTTATTTTGTATTATTATATTTAATTATTACTTTGTTGAGATTGTAATTTTATAGTTATATATTTATATGTGGTATTAACATTCCCAAATATATTCAGGTATTGGTGTGGGTGGGGGTAGGGTGCTCACTGTTAACTCTAGCTTTGTATTATATTTGAATTCTCCTCATTTTATTGAGGAGCACCTGGGTCAAGGGTGGGGCATTGGTTGGGAGAGGATAAGATGGACTTTTGGAGAGGAAGTGACGCTCCCTGGGAACAAGGGGGAAAATCTCCATTTAGGTATGTTTTTTATATTTTTTTTATTTAGAAATAGTTTTTTATTATATTGTTTTGAGTGTATTAGAGAGCCTTTATTTTTGTAAATTTTATATGCTCCATGCTCGGGATGTTCCAGATAGGGTTTCCCCTCCCGAGGGGTCTCGGATCTGCCCAGATGATTATGGTTGATCAGTCGGTTAAGTGGTGCACCTGGAATGTCAGGGGGAGTAATTCGCCAGTTAAAAGGAAGAAAATATTATCAAATCTTAAGAAAGAAAGAGTTGATATAGCTCTCCTACAGGAGACACACCTGTCGGATAAAGAACACTTAAAATTACGGCAGGGTGGATTTGATCAGGCCTTTTTCTCTTCTTTTAGCTCAAAAAGCAGGGGAGTTGTTATTCTTGTTCGGAAGAATTTCCCTTTCAAAATTCTAAATCAGATAAAAGACGAATCTGGACGAGATATTTTGATTAAAGCCCTCGTAAATGGAGAGGAATATGGGATTCTAAATTTGTACTCTTCCCCCGGCACACCCCTTTAAATTTATAATGGAAGCTTTTTCAAAATTGATGGCCTTTGGTGCCCGTCATACAATTTTATAGGGGGAGACTTTAATTGTATTATGGATCCGGAAATAGATAGGATTCCCAAGAGTGCTGCTGGAGTATCTCCCAGATCTAGACAACTGGCGGATCTGAATAAAGAATTAGGATTGGTAGATGTATGGAGATGTCTTCATCCACAGGGTAGAGATTTTTCTTTATACTCTAATCCACATAAATGTCATACAAGAATTGATATGTTTTTTGCCCCATCGATTTTTTTTTTAAATTCCATATCATCCTGTAAAATAGGTACTATAGCAATTTCTGACCACGCCGCTGTATATTTGGAAACGAAGGCAAGGAACAATGGGACATCCGCTCAGCATTGGCGTATGGACCCCTTCCTGATAAAAGATAGTAAATTTGTAAAGTACTTCTCCCAAGAATTTAAAACTTTTTTAGAAATTAATTCAGGTACGGCTAGCAACCCATCAATGATGTGGGAGACCATCAAAGCTTATGCACGAAGTTTGATCATCTCCTACTCAGCGACCCAGAGAAAACTGAAGGGAGAGCAACAGCGCCTGCTCAAAGCACGCTTAAAAGCAGCTGAAACAGCATATGCTGATAGACCTTCTATTATAAAATTGCAGAGGATTACGGCTCTTAGGACAGCTCTAAACACTACGCTTACTCAAACGGCTAAGAGGGAAATATTATTTCCAAAACAAAGGTTATATGAATATGGCGATAAACCGGGTAGATACTTAGCATTTCTTGCAAAGAAAAAGAAGGCCCCTCAGACTATTACGTCTATCAAGGAAAGTACAGGTACTCTGACTCATGATCATAAAAAGATTAATGCGATCTTTAGAGAATTTTATTCTGAGTTATATAAATCGCAGGATTGTGAAGATAGGACTATGAGGATGCAGTCATTTTTTAAAAATTTGACCTTTCCAGGCTTGACTCAAGAACAGGTATCGGTCCTAAATGCTCCTCTAACAGTCCAAGAAATACTTCATGCAATTAGGCAACTCCAGAGCGGAAAGTCACCGGGCCCAGATGGTTTTCAAGCTGAATTCTATAAAGAATTTACAGAAATATTGGCTGATCAACTTATGGACATGTATAACTATGCATATAGTCAGGGCTGTCTCCCGCCTTCACTGAAAGAGGCAAATATCTCTCTTATCCTTAAAAAAGGAAAAGATCCAGAAGACTGTACATCATATAGACCAATATCCTTGCTAAATGTAGATTTTAAAATCCTCTCTAAATTGTTAGCACTGAGACTAGAAAGGGTACTGCCATATATTATAAAGGAGGATCAGACGGGATTTATTAAGGGCCGTAGATCATCCAATAATATTAGAAGGGTTTTGAACATGATCCAAGCCTGTCATCAGGGAAAGATACCAGGAGTAGTAGTCTCATTAGATGTGGAAAAGGCTTTCGATAGGGTTGAATGGTCATATTTGTTTTACACATCGGAAAGGTTTGGCATTGGACAGGTGTTTACCAAATGGGTCTCAACATTGTATAGTGATCCCAAAGCAGTTGTGATTACCAATGGATTAGGTTTGGATAGCTTCAGTGTGGGTAGGGGCTGCCGTCAAGGATGTCCTCTCTCACCATTATTATTTACGCTAATAATTGAACCACTAGCAGAAGCTATACGGACTGATCCTAATATAACGGCCCCGAGGATTGGTACAGGTAAACGCAAAATTACCCTTTATGCAGATGATGTTCTTTTATTCCTCAATAATCCTCTGATGTCCGTACCTCGTCTAATTCAAGTTATTAATACATTTAGTGCATTCTCAGGCTATAAAATTAATTGTTTAAAATCGGAGGCTATGCCAATGGGTGGCCTGGTTATGACACCCCACTTAGTGGACGGATCCCTTTTTCCCTTTCGTTGGTCCCTGGAGGGTTTCTTATATTTAGGTATTTTTATTACTCCAGTATTTGGTCAGTTGTATAAGGCGAATTTTGTGCAATTACTGGAAAGGAGAAGGTAGGACCTCCAGCGATGGGGAGACCTTCCAATTTCCTGGTTGGGTAGAATAGCACTAATTAAAATGAATGTTCTGCCCCGTCTCCTATATCCTATGAGGATGCTGCCAAGGATGGCCCTACGTAAATTATATGGCTGGCTGGGTTCCTTTATTTGGAATCATAGACGGCCCCTCATTAAGCTGAAGAAGCTACAGCTTCCACAGGCAATGGGAGGACTGGACTTCCCAGACTTTAGGAAATATCAGTTAAGTTCCCTACTAAGTTACATAGCTGATTGGGTCTTGTCCGACCCACAATCAATCTGGCTGGACATCGAGGCCTCTCAAGTAAAATACCCACTTATTAACCTCTTATTTTCAGACAAGAGGAAAATCATTACAGATCACTGTAAAAACCCCATAATACTAAACACTATTAAGGCCTGGAATATAATGCGGCAAAATGAGGGTAATTTACATAAAACATCCCCCTATGCACCGATAGTAGGGGTATGGGGATTCCAACCGGGGTTTACAGATGCCACTTTTAAACTCTGGAGATCCAGGGGTATCTCATGTTTAGAGGACCTATTTAAAGATGGGGTCCTGATGTCTTTTGAACAGCTGCGTCAGAAATTCGGATTACCCAATGGAGACCTCTTTCGATACTTCCAAATTCGAGATTATATACAGAAGAAGACTACGTTAATAGATAGTTTTTATAAATCAGAGAATGTAATGTCCTACGACCAGTGGGGGTATCCTCCGTCATTACTATTTATCATTTACTACATGATGAAGTATCGGGAGATATGGACAATCTGCTTAAAACATGGGATCAAGATTTGGGACTAGAAACCTCCTATAGAAATGTGGAGTGATATTTGGGAAAATGCTAGAAGAATTACTATCTGTAACAGAACCCAGGCTATCCAGCTGAAGATACTTCATAGGGCCCATATAGCACCGGCTCAATTGGCAAAATTTAAGGCAGGAGTATCCCCAATGTGTCCCAAATGCAAAATAGAGGTGGGCACTCTTGTACATTGCCTATGGACTTGTCATAAGATCCGTAGATATTGGATTAAAGTAGCAAGTACCCTGACAGAAATTTTAGGAACGGAAATTAGAGTGGACCCTGTATCTCTCCTTTTGGGCTTTTCGAACTTTTCCTCCCTGGATATGCACGGGAAGAGACTATTTTCTATTCTCTCTTTCTGTGCAAGGAAGAATATTTTTTGGTGAACTGGGTGGCTGAGGGCCCCCCTGGATTTTCAAATTGGCACAGATTAATTATGGAATGTATTCCCCTTGACTTCCTGACAAATATGGTGCACCGGAAGACTGAATTATTTTCTAAAGTATGGCAGCCCTTTTTGAATTACATAAATGCAGATATTTCGGCCATCCTAACAAGGGCTTTTATTCAATGAAGATCACAAACCTGGCTGCTCCGGGGCCCCTTAGGAGAGGAATCCCGCACGAATACGGGTTTTATTACATTTGATGTTATTACATTCCGAGCATGTAAGAGACTTAAGTATGCACTCTGGTTAGTTATAGGTTAGATTAGTAGAAAGTTGAGTTTTGTTTTTTTTTTATTTTGGTAATTTTTTTTTCCTTTGTTAAATTTTGACTATTGTATATTTGATTTAATTGTACATCAATGTTTGTATTTGAGAGTTTTGTTTATTTTTGTAAACTTGTAAAAATGTTAAATTTCTAATAAAAATATCTATTAACCAGTAAAAAAAATTCCATACACCGATCTACTCCCAATAACCTTGTGCAGTAGTGTTGCACACAAATTAAACTACTTTATTCTCTCATGTAACTGAAGTCCAGCATCCATGATTCCATTCTTGTAAATATTCTTTATACTTTCTCAAAATCTGTTAAAACCTTGTCCTCATTCTGTGATCTTCTGTGAAATTTGGCCCTTGAATTTGGGTAGAAAGTGAGGACTGCAGATGCTGGAGATCAGAGCTGAAAATGTGTTGCTGGAAAAGCGCAGCAGGTCAGGCAGCATCCAAGGAATAGGAGAATCGACTTTCCGGGCATGAGCCCTTCAGGAATGAGGAAAGTCTGTCCAGCAGGCTAAGATAAAAGGTAGGGAGAAGGGACTTGGGGGAGGGGCATTGGAAATGCGATAGGTGGAAGGAGGTCAAGGTGAGGGTGATAGGCCGGAGTGGGGGTGGGGGCGGAGAGGTCAGGAAGAAGATTGCAGAGCACCTCATCTTCCGCCTAGGAACCCTCCAGCCACAAGGGATGAACTCAGATTTCTCCAGTTTCCTCATTTCCCCTCCCCCCACCTTGTCTCTGTCAAATCCCTCGAACTCAGCACCGCCTTTCTAACCTGCAATCTTCTTCCTGACCTCTCCGCCCCACCCCCACTCTGGCCTATCACCTCACCTTGACTTCCTTCCACCTATCGCATTTCCAACGCCCCTCCCCCAAGTCCCTACCTTTTATCTTAGCCTCTTGGACACACTTTCCTCATTCCTGAAGGAGGGCTCATGCCCGAAACATCAATTCTCCTGGCTCCTTTGGATGCTGCCTGACCTGCTGCGCTTTTCCAGCAACACGTTTTCAGCCCTTAAATTTGGATACAATACACCATTGAGGCCTAGCCAGTGTTCTATGAAGGCTTCGACTGATTTTCTTGCTTTTGTACTCTGTTCCTGGATTGTATATGTTCTTCTAATAAATCTTTGAAGATGACATGGCAGTTAAGAAGTTTATGTACAAGCAGTCCCCAGATTGCAAATAGGTGCTATTATGGAGTCTATTCACAAGTTGGTTCATTTACATGTCTGATACAAGACTGAGCACAATGAAAGGCAATACAAATCGTAAGTACAGCAAATGTTCGTATGTAAGGTCTTTAAAATTACACCACTGAATGGGATCACATTCACATGTACAAGTGTTCTTAAGTCAGCCATACATAAATCAGCGAATCCCTGTAGATGCAGCCTGAAGTGTGTCTATTCCTCCAACTACTTGCAAATTTGTGCAATTTAGTTTGCATCGCATTTTAATGATTTTTCTTTCAAAATGTTATTTCATACTTCTCCACAATAAATTTCATCTGTCATGTCTGCCTATTTCATCAGTCTTTCAACATCCCTCCTGAAATCTGACAGTAGCCCCCTTGCCATCCCCAATATTTGAATTTCATTTCTTCCACAACATTTTAAATTTATATTCTGTTTACCCAAATCTAGGCCATCTTAAATGTATCAAATACACAGCAGTTTGATGCTAATCCCTATATGCAGCCTCCCACTAGTCTCTGCTTCTCACAAATAACTTCATTATGCTACCACAATGTCCCTTTAAGTCTTTCTCATTTTTTATGCTGATTTGGTTCATGCAATTCTTTATTGAACATCTTTTGCAAGCCTGTGCACACATCAATCTTTCAAAAGAATCTTCAACCTTTTTCTGTCAATGAAAATCATGCCTGTTATTTAATAGCCTATTTCTTTTCTAAATGTCAATTTTGCCTTTAGCAGGTAAAATTTCAGAATAATCGAATGTTATGTTTGCTGGCTTTTCCTTTTTTTTTGAGCAGCAATGATAAAAACACACTTCCAACCTTCTGACGCCATTCGAGAGTGGAAAGATTATGTCCAGAGCATCTACCATCTTCAACCATACTTTTCCCACTAACCTATGACGCATCCTATTGGGGCTATATGTTCTTTTTAACTTTGAGTTTTGCCAAACATTTAGATGTTACACTGTTCCACCTGCCCCTTTGCCCAATTTCATCTTTTTACAATGTTTCTATTACTTTTGCTGCAGTGAAAGGGAGAAATGAAATATTCACTGTTCATGCAATTTTGTCTGTAGGTTCAAAAGCAAAACATTATGGATATTAGAAGTATAAATAGAAGGATAAAACGCTAGAAGTACACTGTAGATCTGGCAGCCTCAATGGCGAAAGAGTTAGTGTTTCAGTATTTTATTTTTGTTGCTTCAGTAGCTTAACTTTATTTATAATCTCTCTACTGTTTGATTCAGCTATTAGTTATCTCATGAGAATAATGAAGTACTTAAGAACATGATCTCATGCAGGGGTGTAATTTTAAAGATTCAACCTACAAATGTTTCCAGGTGGCTACTTTTATCTTGACCTTCACTGTGTTCTGACTTGTGTACAAATTAACTTGTGAACAGACTCGAGAATGGAACCCATTTACAACATGGGACTGCCTGTAATCTGTTCTAGTCCAGTTTGTTTTTCAAAACTTTGTCAACCCATGGTACAGTGCCATCTTTGGATTGTTATGAGCAAATAAATAGTATAGTTGAGTTGTCGGCGCTCTAATCTGTATAGTTGCACCTTTCACTTTCAACCACACATCTCTCAATTTTTTTGTATTAATGTCAGGTAAGTAGTATGGCAACTCTTTCAGTATATTGATTTAACACTTGATTGAATAAAACCATATGTTGTGCACAGTCCAGTGACTCTAGATAGGCTGTACACTTTTTTTCTTGTAGGAATATGTCTGACAGGTTGCCCTTAGGTACCCTTCGAGAGCTATGTTTCATGTGAAAATTTATGCAGAATGAGGACTGATTCAGATCAGTTATGTCTCCTGCCTAGATCCCATGTACTTAGTGAGTTTTGAGAAGATTTGGAGCTCAGGTTGAGATTTTAGATGTAGGTTTGCTAGCTGAGCTGAAAGGTTCATTTCCACACGTTTTGTTACCTTACCAGGTAACATCTTCAGTGGACCTCATGCGAAGCAATGCCGAAAATTCCTGCTTTCTATTTAGATGTTTGGGTTTCTTTGGGTTGGTGATGTTATTTCTTGTGGTGAAGTTGATTTCTGTTCCTTTTCTCAGGGGGTGGTAGATGGGTTCTAACTTGATTTGTTTGTTGATAGAGTTCTGGTTGGAATGCCATGCTTCTAGGAATTCTCGTGTGTGCCTTTGTTTGGCTTGTCATAGGATGGATGTATTGTCCCAGTCGAAATGATGTCCTTCCTCATCCGTATGTGAGGATACTAGTGAGAGAATGTCAAGTCTTTTTGTGGCTAGCTGGTGTTCATGTATCCTGGTGACTAGTTGTCTGCCTGTTTGTCCAATGTAGTGTTTTGTTACAGTCCTTGAATGGTATTTTGTAAATGACAACATTAGTTTTGCTTGTTGTCTGTATAGGGTCTTTTAGCTGCTGTTTTTAGTATGTTGATGGGTTTGTGGGCTACCATGATGCCTAGGGGTCGGAGTAGTCTGGCAGTCATTTCTAAGATGTCTTTGATGTAGGGGAGAGTGGCTAGGGTTTCTGGACGTGTTTTGTCTGCTTGTTTTGGTTTGTTGCTGAGAAATCGGCGGACTGTGTTCATTGGGTACCCGTTCTTTTTGAATACATGGTCTAGGTGATTTTCCTCTGCTCTGCTTAGCTCCTCTGTGCTGCAGTGTAGGGTGGCTCATTGAAATAATGTTCTGATGCAGCTACGTTTGTGGGTGTTGGGATGATTGCTTCTGTAGTTCAATATTTGGTCTGCATGTGTTGGTTTTCTGTAGACGCTGGTTTGAAACCCATAAATCTGAATCCGAGAGAGCTGGGCACACCCATTCAGGCGGTTTATTAATAAAAAAAACCCAAGGCCCCTCAAGTTGTTTACATTAATCGTCTTCAGTAGCAACTTCAGCACTCTGGTTTACAACCTTCCTTCAAAAAAAGGGCAAAACTTCTTAAAATGTGACAAAGGCCAAGATTCATTTTGATATCCCACGGTCAAATTTTAAATGCTTCAGTACCAAGTCTTTTTGTTAAGGATATGCTTTTGACTGCATTTTAATTTTGTTTTGATTTTTGGCTGCTAAATTGTTGCACGTTGAATGTTACACTCATTTCTAGGAGGTAAGACTTAGTTTTATTCTATTCTATAGTTTCATACCTTCTATTAACACAAGATAGATTGGTAGACATTGTCTACAGGGACTTTGCCAAGGACTTTGACATGATTCTGCTTGATAGACTGGTTAGTAAAGTTAATCACATGGGGTCAAGGCACAGCTAGCCAATTAGATACAAAATTCGCTTAACAGGCCAGGAGACGGTGGTGGTAGAGAGTTGTTTTTCAGTCTGGAAGACTGTGGCCAGTGTTGTTCCATAGGCTTGGTGCTGAGTCCACAGTCGTTTGGCATTTATATAAATGATCTGGATGACAATATAGATTAAGTCTGCAGATGACACCAATATTGGGTGGTATAGTCGACGGGAGAAAGTGAAGACTGCAGATGCTGGAGATCAGAGTCGAGTGTCTGATGCTGGAAAGGCACAGCAGGTCAGACAGCATCTGAGGAGCTGGAGAATCAACATTTTGGGCATCCACCCTGCGTCCTGATGCTGCTGTGCTTTTCTAGCACCACACTATCGACTCTAGTATTGTAGGCAGTGAAGAAGGTTATCTTAAGATTACAAAAGGGTCTTGATCAAATGAGTCAGTGAGCTGAGGAGTAGCAGATTTAATTTGGAGGTATTGCATGCTTGCCTTAATTGCTTATTCCTTTTGAGTACAGCAGTCGGGACGTCATGTTGAGGTTGTACAGGATGTTGGTGAGGCCTCTTACTGGTGTACTGTGTGCAATTTTAGTTGTCCTGCTATAGGAATGGTGATATTAAATTGGAGAGGGTTCAGAAATGCTTTACCAGGAATGGAGGGTTTGAGTTATAAAAGTAAGCTGAATAGACTTTTTTTTTTCATTGGAATATAAGAGGTTGAGGGGTGGTCTTTATTGAGGTTTATAAAATCATGAGACACATTGATAACATGAATGACAAGTCTTTCCACTAGGTGGGAGAATTCAAAACTAGGGACTCACTTTTAAAAGTGAAAAGAGGAAGTTTTGAAAAGGACATGAGCGTCAACTTTCTTGCACAGTGATTAGTGTGTGGAATGAACTGCCAGAGGAAGTAGTGATGCAGGTACAGTTGCAACATTTAAAATACACACTTGGATAAGTACATGAATACAAAACATTTGGAGGGATATTGGCCAAGGACAGGCAATAGTTTAATTTGAGAACATGGTCTGCATGGACTAGTAGGCCTGAAGGGTCTGTTTCTATGCTGTACAACTGTATGACTCTATATAACTGTATCTAACTCCTTCTTGAAAATGTTAATTGTTTTGGCCCCCACCATTTCCTTGTGACTCTGAATTCCACAGGCACACCACTCTTTGGGTTAGTTAGTCCTGTTAGTCCTGCCAGTCACAGCCAGAACACCCATTCTCAGATAAGGAGACCAAAACTACACACATTTCTCCAGATATCACCAGGCACCTGTACAATTGCAGCAAGACATCTTGCTCCTGTACTCAAATCCACTCTCAATGAAGGTGATCATACTATTTGTTGCCTTCCATGCTAAATATGGTACCTCATTAGTCACTGGCTACCATGTAGAAAAAGACCTGTTTACATTTTCCTGTCTGCCAATTGTCTATTCATGTCAATGCACTACCCACAATCTTTAACTTTGCAAGATAATCACTTACATGGGACCTTGTCAAAAGCCTTCTGGAAGTCCAAGTAAACCATATCCAACAGGTCTCCCTTATCAACGGAGTTATATTCTTGAAATTCCAATATATTTGTCAAGCATGATTTTCCCCCTCATAAATCCATACTGACTCTGACTAATCCTATGACCTTTTTTTCCCCAAATGGTCTGTATTAACTATTTTATTTTGGGCTCTGCAAAGGGCATCCCTCCTGCTGATGTTAGGCTAATTATTCTATAATGCTGTTTTCTCTATACCTCCTTTTTTTAAAATAGTAGAATTACATTGGGGAGTAGCTAATCATAACTGTTCCAGAGTCTTACAACATTTTGAAAGATGACCATCAATGCATGTATTATTTCTACAGCCGCCTCTTTAAGTACTCTGTGCATAGATTATCTGGATGTGGGAATTTATTGGTCTTTTAATCCCATCAATTTATCCAACACATTTCCCTCCCAGTTCTGATTTCCTTCATCATCTTCTCTAAACTCTGTTCCCCAACATTTTTGGGATGTTATTTGTGTCCTTTGTAAAGATAGAACAAAAATATGTATTTAATTGGTCTGCCATCTTTGTTCCCATTATAATTTGCACTGTTTGATTTAGCAATTGCATCAAATACATCCTAATTATACAGATAATGCAAAGATAGCATAGTCAGATGGTAGTTGAAAGTGGGTTTTCACTTTTTTTCTACATTACAGAATCTTGTCAAGACTGATCATGATTAAATGTATTTAATACTGTAGGTTCTTGTCATTTCCTGAATCGATTGAGAATTCCTTATCTTATACAGAAATTATCATTTGGACTAAAGATCTCTATCTACTTTATCACCAGACGTATGAGTAACAAACTATTGGACCTGAACTTACTTTGTTTAATTGAAATGTATATCTTAACCAAGAAATTAGGTTTTGTTAGAATTAAAAGTAGATTCTTTTTAATGTGAGAACCACTTTTTAATTGCGGTGAAAGATTTTTGCTTTTTGTTTTGCTTGGTGGTATTTTCTGCCTAAATCTCTGCTCAATACATATTTAAATGTTGTATTAAAAAATGTAATATACCAAACAGATTGAGGTGAAGAGGGAAATGTCTGTTTGACGGTAATGCAGAATGTCCAAGACTTTTTAATGGGAAATTGATTTCTGTGAATGGCGCAGTGTCTGGAATATCAGCAGTCTGTTGGTATGTCTTGATAAATCCAAAGAAAACCCTTTTCAGTCAGATTGAGTGACGTTTATGCACTTTCTCAAATGAGGCAGGATGAATGAGTGAAAGCATGTATTTGACTTATCTATGCTGTTTAACTATCCGATCTGCCTGTATTGCTCGCAAGACAAAGCTTTTCACTGTGCCTTAGTACACGTAACAAAAAATTCAATTGCTGGGGCCTTGGGATACAAAAATGTGAATGTAGAATGGAGATGACACCTGGATAAGGATTAGCAACGGACATTAATTTGTGTTGCCAGATTTTTAGAGCAGGTAGATCACTTGAGCTGATGGTCGCAAGTTTGAACAGCTGAGACGGTCTTAAACAACAGGAACAATGACCCGTACTGCGCTTTTTTTTTCCCAGCCTGCCTCAAACCCGCATTTCTTAACATAGTCGTACAGGTTGTTCTCCTATAATGTGTGTTTCTGTAACGCAGTTGATGGATTGGCTAACAATTTTTCTTAAGCGCGAACTCCTATTGGCTGTTATGAGAGTCCATCCCTGGTTGCTTTAAGTCCATTCTCTGTGTTTACTTCAAGCAAAAGAGGCTGGATAATGGGACAATTTTTTTTCTGACCTTGTTCTTGATGATTTAGAGGATGTGTTTAGAAATGATATTGTAGGAAAAAAAATTTCTATTTCAAGATTCTACTAATTGTAGACAATGTACCAAGCTATCCTACCATCATGGGTGAGCTTTCTGAAAAACTCAAAATGCTATTTCTACCTCCGAACACAACCTTTCTTCAATCCATGGACTAGGGTACAATAGCAGCTTTTAAAGCTTGTTATTTAAGGCACACATGCAGGAAGTTGATTGTAGCTACGGAGGGGATAATGAGAACAGTGTCCTTCAATTTTTGGAAGAGCTTTAATATTAAGAATGTTATTGATATCATTGTGGAGGCCTGGGATGATGTCAGTAAGGACTGCTTGTGTGCAGTTTGGTGCAAGCTTCTTCCAGATTTTCTTCATGATTGTAAAGGGATTGAACTGTCAGAGGAGCTTCCAGCAATCAAAGAACATTGTGTAATTCTTGGAAAGCAAATTAAAGAACTGGAGGCTGATCTGTAACGACTTGTTGCTGCAGGGGAAATTGAAGCTCGAGATGAAGATTATGAAGTCCAGGATGCAGCACCACAAGAACTTTCCACTTCTCTTTTGTCTTCCACCCTGAGGGAAGTGGGGAACCAGCTTCAGCCCTTAGACAGTGACTACAATGCAGAACACAACAGGATAGCACTTTGTGGCATAAAGTCTCTTATTTAGCAGCCTTATTTGTGAAAGAATAAGATGACAAGGCAGCAAAAGCTAGATGCCTTTTTTTAAGCCAACCCCCAAGAAATTGTCTGAGGACAATGATCTACAGTCATCCACTTCTGGGCTAAATATTTTCTTTCAATATAATCCTGCACTCGGAACTGCACCTGAAAGAAATTATGCTGATGATGACTCTTAGCCCCTGTCTTAATATAGTACTGTCACTCAAACTCCTTTTTAAGGTGTTAAATTTATTGTATTCCTTTATTAAAATATGCGTTTAACATTTACTTAGGCAGTGCTATCATTTGTGTTGGGCTATTTTCGTTTCAGTTTTTACTGATATTTTTGGTGGTTCACCCCAATTCTGTTTTTCCCGTAAGCCCTGTTATTTCTATTGTGCAATTCTCCATAACACTGGATAGCACAAAAATATAACTACTGCATTATAGCAGAACACACTACACTTTTTTTGTGCTAATTGACTTCTGGCTGTTGTATAAAGTCTAGATGTTTCTAGTGTTTATCTAGTTGTTTCAAGTTTTAACAGGGATTGAAGTGATAGGTGCTGGAGTGCTTTCTGCTGACTTCAAACTGATTGCTGCCAATCCTGGGTAAACTTGTAAGCCTTCATTTTGGAGTAAACATGATGTATGAATCAGCAGAGTCCACACAGTGCAAATAATCTGTTGGAAGAGGACTGAGAAGGAAGCCATATTTTGGTTAGGGAGCAATTCTCTTCCTCCTAGAACTTCAAGGAACTGTGTATGAGATGACTGCATTTCAGTAAGGTCCTTAGTGAAATCTACCAACTGCTACAGCCACCATTCCAAATTCTGAGCTACGCAAGGGCTGCATTAACACTAACCTTTCTGAAGAAGCTAGGAACTTGTATGCTTCAGACTCCCACCAGGCTGCTGCTGGATACACCAGCATCCGTTTGCTGTCCAATGTTGCAAATGCCAAGTAAATATGTCGTCTTTTCATTCCTGAATGATAGAGGGTTCCATTCTGAACTATGTCAAACAAGTGAGAGTTGCTCTTCAGCTTGTACTTGATCATAAACAGCTTATGCTCAAGCAAACAACTGTGCCAACTGTATTTCGTCCACCATAGCCACTATATTCACAGGAATCTAGAAGAAAGACTCATGAAATCGAAGACCTATAAAATTCTAACCAGTCTAGACAGGGTAAACACAGGAAGATGTTCCTGATGACTAGGGAGTCCAGAAGCAGGTTGCAGTTTAAGGATGCAAGGCAGATCATTTGGGACTAATGAGAAATTTGTTCACCCAGTGTGGTGAACCTATAAAGTTCTGTTACAAAAAGCAGTTGAGGCTAAAACATGGAATGTATTTGAAGGAATGAAATGTTGTTGTTAGGGCTAAAGGGATCAGAACAAAGGGGAAAAGGTGGGAACAGGGTACTACGTTGGATGATCAGCTGTATCAAATGGCAGAGCAGGCGTGAAGGGCCAAGTGATCTACTTGTGCTCTAATTTTGTTTTCAAATCAAGAAAATCCACTGACATTACTATCAAGAAGGGAATTATGGGAAATGTCTTGCTGACTTTTGAGGTCATATGCTTAATTGGCTATGTTTTCATCTGTTAACACTCACGACATTGACAAAGCTGACTGTGAACACAAGTGTCTACGTTATGAATACTGCATATGCAGTACACAATAAGTGTTATGTTACAAAAGAAAAACCAGAGCAGATCAATGATTCTGCCTGGAGGAATCTTTTAGGACTGGGCTTGATCTGATTTGAAGATTCCTTGTATCATGACTGCCCTTACAAACTACTGCGTAGCAGACTGAGGAGCATGAACATGCAAAAAAAAAGTGAAAGTGTATACTAGCATATTGATTTTGGATTTTTGCTGTTATTGAACTGTGCTTCAATGTTGGCTACATGCGATAATCATGTGGACGTACCAGTTACAAAGGCCCAACAAGGTCTCCTCTTCAGGCAGCTGAGGAAATTTGGCATGATGGTGAATACCCTTGCCAACGAGAGCATTCTGTCTGGATGTATCACTACCTGGTATGACAACTGTACCAGTCAAGATTGGAGACAGTTACAGAGAGTGATGAACTCTGCCTGGACAATTACAAAGGCTAACCTCCCATCTATATAATCTATCAACCAGGCCTGCTGTCAAGGAAAGGCTGCGAGCATTCTCATAGATCCATCCCACCTTGGCAATGCTTTTCTACAATCTCTACCATCAGGGAGATGGTACAGAAGCCTGAACATGTACCAGCCAGTTTATAAACAGTTTCTACCCTACTGTTGTTAAAATACTGAATGGACTGAAAAAGTCTTAACATTCACCTGTGCCTGTATTTTTGTTTTTGCCACTGTTTACCTCTTATTGATTTATTTATGCTATTTAACTCTTGTGATCTGCCTGTATTGCTCGAAAGACAAAGCTTTTCACTGTGCCTCTGTACATGTGACAATAAATTCAATGCATTTCAATCCTCTGAATGATCTGCCTTAAAAAAAACTTTAATTATTTAATCAGATTCACCCTACCCTTCATTCAAATCTGAGTTTCGGTCATCAGCTTATACTTATACAAAGGTACAATTACCTGTATGTCTGATCATACTTGTGCACAAGTTATTAGAATCTAACACTAAATTGTGGCAAGCTTTGTAATTTTCTAGTATTTCTCTTCTTTCCTCCTTAAATATTAATAGAATGATGTTTACATTTCTAATCAAAAATACCATCCCTAATCTGGAAGATATATATAACTTGTGCATCTGCAATTTTCTCAACTGTCCTTCCTATCTTAAAGCACACATTATTTACTCCATTGTTTGTCTTATCTGTATTAAATATAAAATGTTACTCTCCTTGATTTACTACTTAAGTTACCTTATCGTTGAAGTTTGTTGCATTGAAACTTCCATTGAAAGTATATACAAGTACTGTATTTCATCTGCAAGTCTAGTATTTTCATGGTCTATTTTGTTTGAGTGCTTTTGTATGTTATGAGTCCCCCAGTCCACATCATTCTCTTTCTCATAAAATATTTACAAGGTTATATTAGCTCTGACCATCCTCTGCAAGTTTTTTCACCATCCATCCTTTCTTAGCACACCCTAATACATTATGTTCCTTTTAGCTTTTTATGAATGTCCTTGTATGTTTGATTTCCACTTGGAGTTCTTTTTCTCGTTTAACTTTGACAAGTCTTTTACCCACCTGTCTTTTCACTATTAATGTTCAATTTCTCAAGAAATTTTTGCCAAGTATGGTTTTGTATTGCACATAAATAATCTTCGCATAAATGTTCTTGTCAACAATTCAGTGCAAGCAGTAATCAATTAGTTTTCGTCCTTCAAGCTCTGTATCTCACATTTTAGTTAATGACTCTCCAGCATATAGCACTAGAAATAGGAGCAAAAACTTGGACCTTCAAGCCTTCTCTGTCATTCAATAAGATAATGCTGATTTGACTGTAGCCTTAACTCCCATTTTTCCAAGCTGCTTTCCCATAACTCTCAAGACCCTTATAACCTGACTCGGCATGAATACAACTCTCAGAGGCTAATATCAAAAATCTTTTTGATTTAGTCTGACAATTTTGATTTTATTATGCTGTGGATGACATGAAGCAAGCGACCTGCTGCTAAGCTGCCAATGTGAAACTGGAAGTACACTAGCAGCGAGGACAAGATTTCACTTTAAAGAAATAATTAATCTTGCCCATGTGAGATTGTTCTGCTCTATTTTGGATGCTGTGATTTTGTTTAACTTCATTCACCGGTTGTGGGCATCGCTGGTTAGGCCAGTATTTATTGCCCATCCCAATTACCCAGAGGCAAGTTAAGAATCACCATATTAGTTGTGGATCTAGAGACCTATATAGACCTCTTTTCCTTCCCTAAAGGGCAATAGTGAATAATTGTGGGAACAGCTTTAAAACCGACTCGGTGAGCTTGCCAGTTAACACGGACACTGCTTTTTGATGCTCCAGCCTAGTGTACACTGACCACAAATGACTACATTGCACTGAAGCACTCATGTTGCTGTTGTACAATTTTATAGACCCATCATTTTGTGTAATAGTGGCTATTCTATGACTGCACTACAGTTTTATTCGAGAGGTCACAGTTAAGTTTCAATTCTGTGCTCACTGATGTACCATGTGCCTGTACCCTTAAACTTTGCCAAAGTGTCTGGTTCTTTTTCTAATCTTCAATAAAATCATAGGCATCAACTAAGTGCTCAAAGTGAGTTTGACAATCTGTCTACCTATTAGTCTGATTTAGAGTACAGATGTCTGTTAATATCAAGCTTGAATATACTTAATGACTGAGCCACTCAAACTTCAGAGAAGACATAAGAACGAACATTTTTCATTTCTCAATAAAATTCATTTTCATTATTATCAGAGGTGTTAGAAATGATAAAGATCAACTTTCAGATTAAATGAAAGTCCAATGACGACTGTTAAATTCAGTAATTAATATGACTATTCCCTTGCTGTCAAATTGTTAACTAATTCTGGTTTGTCAGATCTAATGTTCTTTGGTGTTTCTAGAACACATTTGTTCCAAAAACAAATTGAGAGTTCCAGCTGGTAGCAGTCTTGTCTCACTCCACGTTTTGAGCAATAAAACGAAAGTTTGCACTCCAGTGTTATAGTGAGGGAATGCTGCACTGTTGTTGATGCTATCTTTCAGATCCGTCTGTGAAAAAAAAATGCTTGCATATATGAAGAAAAATAGGGGAATTATCCAGTATTTTTTACTCAGTATTTGTCTTTCAATTTGCATCGCAAAGTTAGATAATCTAGTAATTTTCACATTGCTTTTTGTGGAATTTGTGTGCAAAATTGACTGCATTTCCTGCAGAATAATAATGCATTTATTTAACATATTTCATCAACCAATGACTAACAATGTCTCAAAGTATTTTGCTGTCAGTTAAGTAGTTTTGAAGCAAGTTTCTTTTTACTAATTGAATTGATCTGAAAATTAAATTCTCCCATTTATTCTTTCCCAAGTGCTTCTTTTAAACTGATTGTCCTGAATTACTTTTTTCTCCAATTTTTATTTTTTCGAAATGATTCAGTAACAGCATACTCAATTCCACATCATGGCTGAAATGTAGTAGCCATGTAGATCTAGCTGCAACATAATTGATAAAATAACCTGTATTCCGAACCAATTTATTTTATTTCTTGTGCTACGTGTACATGCATTTGTAAGTGTAGCGCCTATTTTGGTAGCTTCTCATCTCTAAATCCTTGATGGTGTGTTTTTGGTATTTGGCTTTTATTTTTGCTATTGCTGTGTACATTAATATATAGGTAATTTAATGTTTATTATTTAGCTTATTCTTGGTTGTCACTTTATTTTTAACAGGATTCTTGAGTTGAAGAAAAGTTCAAGAACCATTTCTGTTATCTTTCACGATATTGTTCATTGATCTTTTACTCTTTGCTCCTGTTTTCTTTATCTTTAGGTTGCTATACTTCTATCCAGATCCTCCTCTCCTCCTTCCCTCTCTTGTCAGTTTGGAGTAACCTTCATAATACATTGGACCAATGGGTGAGTCCGAGGTCCAAATCACCCAAGTAAATCTATTCAGGAGGATGACTAATCAGACGGCACCCCTCTAAATAGCATGGAAAGAAATGGCAAGGAGTTGCTCCTTCAGTCACAGACTGATTCTTTCCCATGCTTTCAGTTGCAAATGTGGGAGAAAAGCAACCTCTGAACTCAGGACCAATAGACAGTTGGTAAAGTTGGTAATTGATTTTATTTATTATTGTCACATATTGAGACACCGTGAAAAGTACTATTTTTGCATGCTATCAAGGCAAATCATACCTTAAGTACATCAGGGTAATAACCATGTAGTATATAGTATTACAGGTATAGACAAGGTGCAGAAAAAGATTGACTTCAAATGAGAGGTCTGTTCAAAAGTCTGATAACGATGGGGAAGAATCTATTGGTACATGCTTTCGCGCTTTTATACCTTCCCATTGGAAGAAGGTGGAAGAGAATAATACGGGGGTGGGAGGGGTCTTTGATTATGTTGGCTGCATTCCTGAGGCACCAGCAAGGAGAGGGGAGTGAATGGGAGGAAGGTTGATTTGCATAATAGACTGGGCTACATTCACAATTCTCTAATTTCTTGGGCAAAGCAGTTCCCATACCACGCTGTAATGCATCCAGATAGGATGCTTTCTACGCAGCGTCTGTAAAAATTAGTAAGACTAATTGTGAACATGTGAAATTTCCTTTAAACTTCTGAGGAAGTAGTGAAATTGATGTGCTTTCTTAACTGTAATGTCATCATGCAGTAATATTTGCAGGTGTTACATTATTTGATCCATTTCCCCACTACTTTTAGTTTAAACCCATCTCCACTCGTTAGTACAGTTGGTTCTGCTATAATGTGAATTGGCTTTAATGTGATTGAAGAACTGAGACCATTATTTGTAGAACATGAACTTTCCTTACCTGTACTGGCTATATTGTGATATCGGCCCCATTAGTTTAAATGTTGTGGTTGTTGCGTGACATTTTCTTAACACAAGATTGCATAGGAACACAACTACTGCTTTATATCAGAATCGAATGTATGCAGTTTGCAAGAATGCTGGTCCCACCCTGGTTCAGGTGTAACCTGTCCCAGTAATGCAACCACTGGTGTTAGAATTAACTAAATAATGAGAGATTGAGTTCTGAGATGTAATGGGATCTGGGTGTACGAGTGCATGAATTTAAAAGGTTGCAGATTCAGGACGTAATGAGGAGCGCTCCTTGCTAGAGAGTATGACCATCTACCCATGACAGGTTTTCCATAGACTTCCCAGTTGACTCATAAGCTTTGGTCAGATTGATTTAAGGCCATTTGTAGAGTGGTTCGTCTTGTTCCTGGCATGTTTCTTGACTGTTGAGCAGTAAAAATCATGTCCATAATTCCATGGTTTGATTGTAAATCCCACTGCCTTTCTTGTAGAATTTTTTCAGTGATGGGA
This sequence comes from Hemiscyllium ocellatum, assembly GCF_020745735.1. Taxonomy (NCBI): domain Eukaryota; kingdom Metazoa; phylum Chordata; class Chondrichthyes; order Orectolobiformes; family Hemiscylliidae; genus Hemiscyllium; species Hemiscyllium ocellatum. The sequence continues at coordinate 35,011,183 of NC_083434.1, forward strand.
AGAATATGGTAGCAAGAACTTGGGCAGTGATCTCTCAGATGCTGGAAAGTAGGGAAACTCCTTGGTAGTTCCCACTGTCCATTTTGTCTCCTTTCTTGAAGAAGATGACAATGGCAATGGCAGCATTCTGGAGATCACCAGGGATTTTTTTTTGTCCAAGGTTTTCAGCAATGGTTGATGAATATAGAATCATAGGTGGACAGCATGGAAACAGACTTTTCGGTCCAACTCGTCCACACTGACCAAATATCCGAACCTAATCTAGTCCCATTTGCCAGCACTGCCCATATCCCTTTAAACCCTTCCTATTCATATACCCATCCAGATAAGCTCTGGTCCTCCAAGTTTAAAAACCTCCATTGGTATCCTTTCTATTTCTGTAGGTTTTCCATTTTACATCTGTTTATATGTGCCACGCTAGATAGTGGCCCAAGATCATCATTTGGAAGTTGGGGAATTTCCTGAAACTTGTTCTCATCTACAATTGTGGTTTAGAATTTTTTTTGAAGTGCCTTATCTGCCTCTCAAAAGGGTTCTATTCTTAGTCTGCATTGGTTTGAGGCCAAGGGTGTTAGGTCTTTCTGTTACCTTCGTGGCACTGAAGAAGCTGGATGTCGTGCTTGTCGCCGATGGGCTGCAACTCTTTAGTTTTCCTAGTCCACCATTAGTTCTAAATTTCCCTACTACTTTTGTAACTCTGCCTTTGTTGTTTGATTTCACCTCTTTGCCTTGCTGGTGATGTTGTTTTGGCAGGCATAAGGAACCTGCCTCCTTTTGCTGAGGTTTTAAATAATTTGGTCATTCTTGTTAAACCAGTCTTGGCGTTTCCTGGTCTCGTAGCCGATTAGGTCCTTCACAGCATGAAATGATGACGGTCTTCGGCTCTTCCCAGATTGCTTCCACTCCAGCAAAATTAACACTTTTTTGGAGATTTTTGGTGAAGGCATTGTTGGAAGTTTCCAAACTTGCTTGGCTCTTGGAACAGTTCAATGTTGATTTTTTTCTGAACTGTTTCTTCATATTCAACTATTTCTGGTGGCATTTGGGCAGAGAGTGGATGAGTCAGTGGTCTGTCCAGCAGTCATCACTTTGGTAATGAGAGTATCCTTTTGGTCTTGGAATCAAAAAATGGTTGGACACATGGCAGCGGGTTGCTCCAAGAAGTTTTGAATGTGTCTTTTTGACAGAACAAGCGATGATGATGACCAGCTGTTGTTTCAGAATTTTTGATAAGAATGAAAATCTCCTTTCCAGAATTGAGAGTTGATTTCAACGCTGGCTGTGAAGTCCCCAAGGAGGATAATCTGTCTCCCTTTAATATGTTAGTGAGTATGATGTCCAGGCTGGAGTAAAGGCGTTCTCTAGACTCATTGATGGCATCAAGGGTTGGAGAGTAGGCTTTCACAATTGAGTAAGCTGTACGTGGAGAGTCATGAGACAATTGTTGATGCCAACAGGAGCTCAGAGTTTATGTTTGAGTTTGTTTCAGATTATGAATCCAATTCCATGTCTCCCGGGTTAATCCTCTGGTTTTCTCCTTGAGAACAAGGCATAACCACTACCTTCATCCCCTAGCTACTCTTTTGCCTGTTCTTCGGTCTCTTGCAGGGCAGTGATGTCACTGTTACGGGAAGCATGGATAGTTCTCCATTCCTCCTGACTGTTTTGCTTCTTATCTAAGAGAATGCATGCATACCAAGTTCTGAGATTGGCTTTGACTTTCAGGTGCAGGTAGATCAGTCCAGTGGATGCAGTTTTCCAGCTAAGCTTGTGATGGAACTGAATTTTAGGACACTGCTTCTAGTCCTTTCCAGATATGGAGCAAACAGTGCAGAGCCTGAGGAGGGCACTCTGTGAAGAAAATTGCTGAAATGCTCACATGTTCCTCTTCCAAGACAGAAATGACCTGAGTCAAACTCCACTAACTACGTGTGAAAAGTGAGGTCTGCAGATGCTGGAGATCAGAGCTGAAAATGTGTTGCTGGTTAAAGCGCAGCAGGTCAGGCAGCATCCAAGGAACAGGAGATTCGACGTTTCGGGCAAAAGCCCTTCATCAGGAATCATTAACCAGCAACACATTTTCAGCTCCACTAACTACGTGCCAGCCTGAAGCTAAGGTCTTCCAGATCTCTGTCCTATCCCCATCACCCCGCTCCAATTGCTGACGGGCATGTGTTTTATTTTGTGGGGGGCTGGTTGCGGGTGCAGGGTCGAATTCCTCTAAGTAAACCTCTTGCAATTTTTATGAAAAGCTCGTGAAAAGTCTGGGGTGTTGAGATGGGTGGCAAGAATGTGGAGTCTACAGTCAAGACAAGATCTTAAGACTGCTTTCCCATTCAATAAAGGATCAAATGGGTCTACCCTTGCTCTTCATTTGTGTTGGTAAATATGTTCATATCCCCTTTTAATGGGACTGTCAAATTCCAACAGCTCCAGATTCCTGATGGCAGATGGGAAATGCTCAGCCACATGGATTTTGATGCAACAGAAGTAGGTCGGTGCAACATTGAGGGTTGAAGGGCCTGTACTGCGCTGTTATGTTCTAGAAGTACTTACCCTCTTCGTGCAAAAGCTGCTTTTGAGTTTGACAAGATGCTGTTTATAGGATTAAGCAAATCCTGTAGGGCCCATTGGTTTCAGTATAAGTGAAGGTGTAAGCCATTAATTTATTTCCCACGGAAGAAGCAGACTAACAAATGGCTTGGTACATGCAGTGATTATTAGCCTGGATTTTACAGTATGCACTTGCTGCCACTTTTGCCTCTGAAACTGAGCAGCTTCTGGAGTTTCCACATGCACAGTTAAAAGTGGAAATCCAGAAGTTGCAATGAGTAATTCCATCTTTCTCAATAGGTGTGCTGATGAATTCTCTGCAGCATACAATTCAAGATTCTGAAACTGACAAAATAAATGATTCATGCACTAATATTACAGTTTGAAGAAATAAACTAAAGTGTGCTTTGTTAATGAGGTGTCATGAGATTTTCAATGCCACAAGTCATAACTGCTGTTGAGGATCCTCCTTGGTCCTGGAACTGCAATGTTTAAAAGATGAAGGGTAATTGTGATCTTGACTTCCTGGTTTGTTGTGAGAGAATTTCTGCTAATAGGGATACACAGTCCTTTATCTAAAATCCTTGGGACAGTTGTTTTTCAGATTTCAGAATAAATGACATTTTCGGTGTAAAAAATATACTTAGTGAACAGCCACCCATGTATGACTAGTACGAGCGCTGAGACACAGTTGACGCCTGCCAGTGCTGGGCCACACCGCCATGTCACATCTGAGTGAAGTGGTTTGAGTCAGTGTGGAGTTGGGTCACCTGTTCGCACGCCAAACAACCTTGTTATGCAGAAAAAAACTTTACAAAAACACTTTGGAACTTCTCAGATTTCAGAATTTTGGATCAAGGACTGTACTGCTTAAGAGTCCACTTGACTTCACTGCATACTCAAACTAACATAAGTAAAGGTTAAATCTAGGCCAACAGATTGATGCATCTTTGTTGGTAGCTTCCTTTGTTGGTTATGAACACCATCACATCACCACTGTTTAACAAATTGAGGCCTTTACTCAGTTCTATTGATATGTCTTTATGCAGGCAAACTACAGCTATTCAAGTCTCCAACTCAAATCCACTTCATATGACTGGATGCTTGTACAAACTCGTAGCTGTTATAGGATTGTGTATTTTTGAGTCAGCATGATGTAATGCTTACAATGCACTCTGACCTTTTACGAATCTGAATACATTATTTGTTTAAAAACTGAAACTGATGATTGAAGTAAATCTTAAACAATCCAGTGAAAGAAAAATACATTTGGGTGTCAAATACCAAACTGCACTCTTGGAATCTATGAAGATATTGAGATCATGTTCTATGTTTTAAATTGGATTTGTCCCTAATAGCAGTAAACAGACAAATGTACTGATCTGTTGTGAGAAAAGGCTGTGATATGCTCTTTGATTATTCCTGATAATTAAAGTTCTCCGTATTAGGTGGTAATTTTTGATTTTGATTGCTCTGGAGCCTTTTTTTAAGAGCAGCCAGTCAGTTGTTAAATCTGCGTATCCTAAACAAATATTAGTAGAAGATATCCACTTGCTCATTTTTGATAGGTTTAACAACAAAAAAAATCTTTCTTTTTCCTTGCAGGTACTCCTACTTTCTTGGATGCTTTGGGAGCTAATGGTACAGCTAATATTCAAAGTTCAGTAACAGGAGTTGCAGGACACAAAAGGAAATTTATAGATGACAGACGGGACCAACCTTTTGATAAGAGACTAAGATTCAGTGTAAGACAAACAGAAAGTGCCTACCGATACAGGGATATTGTTGTCAGGAAACAAGACGGGTTTACGCACATTTTACTTTCCACCAAGTCATCAGAAAATAATTCTTTGAATCCAGAGGTGAGTAACATTTGTATTTTCTTTATTTTTGTTGGAAGAACCACAAATATGTTCCAAATACTGTTGCTTCCTCATTAAGTTATTTTGTAGCACAGGAGATTTAGTTAATGAAAGACCTGTGATTTTTTTTTGTTTTTCACAACAGGATATCCAAAAACATCTTACTAAAATATTTTTGAAGTCTAGTCACCGTTTGTTAATTTAAGTAATGTGAAAGTCAGTTTGCACACAGCAAGTTCCCACAACAGCAATTTGTTTGTGATAAGTGAAGGATAAATATTGATTCTGACAAGGCATAATTCCTCACTTATTTGGAACAGTACCATGAGCAAACAGGGCCTCAACTTGTCATCACATCCAAAGAAAGTTGCATGCACATTCATTCATGATTATTACGTTTCTAATTATAAGTTTCTGTTAGCTGAGTCTTCCTCATGCAATTAAAATTATGAGAATAATATGGCAGTTGGATATCCTTTCAAGGGAATGTACAAATGATGAGGGAAATGCTGTGGTATGCATGAACCCTAAGGATTAGTCTGTCTGGTTTTAGTTTTATGCACCACCTGGAGGTCAAACTATGATATTAAACAGTATTTAAGGAAAAAAAAGTTCCTTTGAAATATTTAGATGTCTATTTTCTGGTAGGAAGTCTTTGGGTTCAGCAGATATTGAATTGTCAAAACTCTGCAACATCCAAATCTTGGCATTTTGTTCTACAGAAACATTCAAATAGCATGTAAACACGAAGTACAAATAGGCCCTTGTTTATCAAGTACTACTGTTTTGATAAGTCCTTTTGATATCCTTTTGAGGAAGGAAATCTATCATCGTTAGTAGGACTGGCTTACATTTAACTCCAGATTTGTAACAGTGTGGTTGTTTCTTCACTGCCATCTGAAATGGCTGAACAAGCATCTCCGTTTAAGAAAGTTAAGTTTACTCAGTGAATGCTAGCCTTGCCAATGATGCCCATGAAAGAATGAAGTTTTAATAATTACATCATGGGAAATGAAGATGGTGGGAATAAATAGTAAAGATAGACGATCAAACATGATCTATTTGAAAGGTGCACCAGATTGAGTGGGCTGAAAGGCTTCTATCTCCTGTGCTCCTAAGTACTTGTGTATTTGTCACAGCTCAATTTTTATTTTCTGCCTTTTGTTTATATAACTCGCTTACCTCTAAAATCTCTCACCACTGCAACTAACCATTCCTTGAATTCTGATTTGTTGAGCCTCACCTTTCTACCTCCAACTTTCTTTCACCCCAGCACTGACTGGATGCCACATCCTAAAGATTCCCCCTCATTCTCTCTAATCCCTCACCTATTGGTATTGATTTACAAGGATGTTGCATACTGAGACAAGCACCTGGCCCATATCCCTCCAAACCCTTCCTCTCATATACCCACCCAGATGCCTTTTAAATGCTGCAATTGTACTAGCCTCCACCATTTCCTCTGGCAGCTCATTCCATTCACATACCACCCTCTGAGTGAAAAAGTTGCTCCTCAGGTCTCTTTTATATCTTTTCCCCCTCACCCGAAATCAATCTATGCCCTCTCGTTCTGGACTCCCCGACCCCAGGGAAAAGACTTTGCCTATTTATCCTATCCATGCCTCTCATGACCTTATAAACTTCTATAAGGTCACCCCTCAGCCTCTGATGCTCCAGGGAAACAGCCCCAGCCTATTCAGCCTCTCCTGATAGCTCAAATCCTCCAACGCTGGCAACATGTAAATCTTTTCTGAAACCTTTCAAGTTTCACAACATCCTTCCGGTAGGAAGAAGACCAGAATTGAGTGCAATAGTCTAACAGTGGCCTAACCAATGTCCCGTACAGCAGCAATATGACCTCCCACCTCCTGTACTCAATACTCTGACCAATAAAGGAAAGCATATCGAATGTAGTCTTCACTATCCTATCTATCTGTGGCTCCACTTTCAAGGAGCTATGAGCCTGCACTCCAAGGTCTCTTTGTCCAGCAACACTCCCCAGGACCTTACCATTAAGTGTAAAAGTCCTGCTAAGATTTGCTTTCCCAACATCTTGCGTTTATCTAAATTAGACTCCATCTGCCACTTCTCAGCCCACTGGCCCATCTGATCAAGATCCCATTGTAATCTGAGATAACCTTCTTCGCTGTCCACAATACCTCCAATTTTGGTGTCATCTGCAAATTTATTAACGATCCCTCTTCATGCTCCCATCCAAATCATTTATATAAATGATGAAAAGTAGTGGATCCAGCACCGATCCTTGTGGCACACCACTGGTCACAGGGCACTGGTCTGAAAAGCAACCCTCCACCATCACCCTCTGTCTTCCACCTTTTGAGCCAGTTCTGTATTCAAATAGCCACTTCTCCCTGTTTTCTATGAGATCTAACCTTGCTAACTAATCTCCCATGAGGAACCTTGTCGGATGCCTTACTGAAATCCCTATAGGTAACGTCCAATTCTCTGCCCTCATCAGTTCTCTTCATTACATCAAAATACTCAATCAAGTTCGTGAGACATGATTTCCCACACACAAAGCGATATTACTACCCCTAATCAGTCCTTGCCTTTCCAAATATGTATAAATCCTGTCCCTCAACTTGACCACCACTGATGTCTGGCTCACTGGTCTATAGTTCCCTGGCTTATCCTTACGACCTTTCTTAAACATTGACACCACATTAGCCAACCTCCAGTCTCTAGCACCTCACCTGTGACTACCGAAGATACAAAAATCTCAGCAAGGGGCCCAGCAATCACTTCCCTACCTTCTGATCAGCTCCTGGGGAATTATCCACTTTTGTGTTTCAAGATTTTTCAAGATGTCCCGATCTATTTCCCCACAATCTATATAGAGTCATAGAGATGTACAGCATGGAATCTTCCATGTTCTTCTTCACAGTAAATACTGATTCAAAATACTCGTTTAGTATCTCCCCCAACTCTCGTGACTACACACATGGGCTGTCTTGCTGATCTTTGAGGGGTCCTAGTCTCTTCCTAGTTACCCTTTTGTCCTTAATGTATTTATAAAATCTCTTTGGGTTTTCCTTTTAATGCTGTTTGCCAAAGCTATCTCCTGTCCTCTTTTTGCCCTCCTAACTGCCGCCTTAAGTATACTCCTACTACCTTTGTACACTTCTAAGGACTGAATTGATGTCCCCTGTCTATACCTGACACATGCTTACTTTTTCTTAGTCAAAACTTTAATTTCTCTAGTAATCCAGCTTTCCTTACACCTACCGCCTTTCCTTTCGCCCTAACAGGAATATACTGTCTCTGGACTCCCCGTTATCTCATTTCTGAAGGCAATAGCATTATGGTGGCTGGCCCTAAAGTGCTACCCTAGTGACACCTCCAGTCACCTGCCCTGCCTTATTTCCCAAGAGTAGGTCAAGTTTTGCAAAGTGATGGAAGGTGTCATCAACAGTGCTATTGAACAGCACCTGCTTAACAGCAACCTGCTCACTGAAACCCATTTTGGGTTCCACCAGGGACCATTTGGCTCCTGATATCATTACAGCCTTGCTTCAAACATGGATTAAAGGGCTGAATTCCAGAAGTGAGGTGAGAATGACAGCCCATCACAGAAATTAACTGGTTGGAGTTGTACCTGGCACGTCGGAAGATGGTTATCATTGTTGGAGGGCAGACATCCCTCTGCAGAACTTGCTAAGGGTAGTGTCCTCTGCTTAACCATCAGCCGCTTTATTAGTGACGTTCCCTCTGTTGTAAGGTGAGGATGTTTACTGATGACAGCACATTGTTCAGCACCATTCACAACTCTTCAGATACTCTTGATTAAGTGCAACAAAATCTGGATAGGCTTGGGCTGACAAGTGGCAACCATAAGTGCCAGACAATTACCACCTTCACAAGAGATAATCTAATTACTGCCCCTTGACATCAGTGGTATTACCGTTATTGAATCCTCGTTATCAACATCGTGGGGGTTACTATTTACCAGGGACTCTAACATGAATACAGTGGCTTACAAAAGCAGATCAGATGCTAGGAATACCGCGATGAGTATGTCACCACCTGATTTGCTGAAGTCTCGCCGTTATCTACAAGGCACATATCAAAAGGGGTGAGAGGGGAAAGATATTAAAACCACCCTAAGGGGCAACTTTTTCACACAGAGGGTACGTGTATGGAATGAGCTGCCAGAGGATGTGGTGGAGGCTGGTACACTTGCAACATTTAAGAGGCATTTGAATGGGTATATGAGTAGGAGGGGTTTGGTGGGATATGGGCTGGGTGCTGGCAGGTGGGATTAGATTGGGTTGGGATATCTGGTCGGCATGGACAGGTTGGACCGAAGGGTCTGTTTCCATGCTGTCCATCTCTATGACTCTATGATACACCCCTTTCGCCTGGACAAGTGCCGCTCCAATAATACAAGAAGCTTTTCACCATCCAGGTCAAAGCAGCCTGCTTGATTGACACAACATCCACTTCCTCTTCCACCACTGCTCAGTAAAGCAGCATGAACTGCAGTGATCTTTTAGATAGCATCTTGCATCTTCCAAACCCATGATCACTGCCATTTAGAAGGACAAGGACAGCAGATACAAGGGAAGTTGTACCTGCCCACAAGCCACTCACCGTCTTAACTTTGAAATATTTTGTTGTTCCTTCACATTTGCTTGGAATTCCCTCCCTAAGGACATTGCAGGTCAAACCTACGGCACACTACAGTAGTTCAAAAAGGTAGGTCACTACCACCTTCTCAGGGGCAATTAGGGATGAGTAATCCTGTAAATGCTGATGAGCCAGAAATACCCATGTCTCACAAGTGATTTTTTTAAAGTCTTGAGACACTGATTTTTAAATATAATTTAAAATTGGATCCTTGGTATTGGATAGGTTATTCATAGTTCAATGTACCTACACCCCATACGTTGCAATTCTTGAAGGCAACTCTCTACCATCACCTTAAATGTAATTAGTAATGGACAATAAATGCTGCCCCAGCCAGTTTTGCCCACACTTTCTTTTTAAAGAATACACTTAAAATGCATTTTGCATATGCATTGGGTGCTTCGGCATATCCTGTCAAATCATCTGCTATTTTTAAATGATATAGCTTTGGGCTTGGTCATAAATTTCCTGATGAGTGTTCCCCTTCTTTTGTTATAAGAGTAGGAGATGCTTGAGACTATATTTGGAATTTGGGGAGTCTCCTCAGAAAATACCTTGCCCTGGATTTACAAAGTTGCCACAAAATTTGCAGCTCTGCATATTGCAGTGTCAGAAGGCTGCAGTCTTTTGCAGGAAATATTTCAACTGAAAGCATGCAATTCTTTTCCACCAGTGAAGCACCACTGTTTGTACCAGTTAGTGTCATCAGTGTCTTGAACTTCTTTCAATTAGTTGCTTTAAGGGACGAAGTACAAGTCTCTTTAGGAAACCAGCAAAACAAGTTTTTAAATGTTGAATGGAATCATCTAAGTGTCTATGCAATTAAGGTTTTATGTTGGCTAAATTCAGTTAAGGTTTTTGTATTTTTTTTACAGGTAATGAAGGAAATGCAAAGTGCCCTGAACACTGCAGCAGCTGATGATAGTAAATTGGTTTTACTGAGTGCTGTAGGAAGTGTCTTTTGTTGTGGTCTTGATTTTATTTATTTCATTCGACGCTTAACAGATGACCGAAAGAGGGAGAGTACAAAAATGACTGAATCCATCAGGTATGTGTTTCTAAGATAAAAACAGAAAATGCTGGACTCAGTCGGCAGTATCTGTGAAATGTTAATATTTTAGGTTGATTGATCTTCAGTACCGGAAGAAATTATAAATATCTGTAGGTGAAACATCAAAGGATTGGAGGTCTGTGAATATTTTACCATTATGTAAAAGGAGTTAGGGATAGACCAAATAATTATAGGCCAGTCAATCGGATCTCAACATCAAACAAAAGCAGAAATTGTTCGAGAAATTCAGCAGGTCTGGCAGCATCTGTGGAGAGAAACGAAGACCTGTGATCCTTCAGAACTAGAAACAACTAGGAAAGATGGTATTTATGCTGATCCTGGGGATGGCGTAAAGGAATGAGTAGATGGGTGAAGAGGGTGTTTAAAGAGTGAGAAGGATGAGCATACAAAGGGATTGTTGATAGTAAATCAGGAAGAAAATAAATAGTTGGTGTTGAGGACTACGTTTTTGAGAATGGATTGGACGTTATTATGACAGTACTGGGCTGTGGGTGTAGGTAATAGACAAGGAAAGGTGTGTTTGTGCTTTGAAATGACCAAACTCCATTATCAACCCATCAATTTAAGTCCTTTTTTGAAGTTGTAAGGTGCTTAAGTGGAAGTTGCAGGGGGTGTTCATCTAGTTTGTGTCAAGCTTCACTGGAGCACAGCAGCAGGCCTGAGACAGAAATGTTGGCATGGATACATTTATTGAAGTGGCAGCCTCTCTCCACTTATCTGCCACTCCTCACTTCCCTCTTTCTCCACCACCATCACCATAAATACCACCTTTTCTTAGTTGTTTCTAGATTTGAACTGGGGATACAGGGCTTAAAACATCAAGATTTCTCTCCATAGATGCTGCCAGAGCTGCTAAGTTTCTTCCAGTAGTTTTTGTTTTTGTTTATTTCAGATCTCCAGCATCTGTAGTTCTTTGTTTTATTTTTGTTTGACTTCTATAATGGATACATTACTGGAATCTGTACAGGGAGATAGAACTAACTGTTTGGATTAGTTAGTCCAAAGTTTTAAAAGAAGGTAATTCTTTGCTAATATTTTTTTTGAGAAACTTAAGAGTTTTGGGCTCTGGACCAGCCTTAATTTTGAGACTGCTAGAAGGGGGTTTGGTGCAAAGCCAGCAGGTCATCCTGCTCTGATCCAGAATCTAGGTACTCTTTGTAATTCTAGTCCTGGCCAATGCTGACACTGACACTGGGCTACAGAGCTGTCAGACAAACTAGCCAACAGTTCCCTGAGGCATGAATTATGCCTGGGTTGAAGGTGCTGGAATTTCTGTTTCCAGCCAATTAATAATTCCTGGAGAATGAAATGGCTGTGTAGCTTCTGTGATTAATGGAGATACATTTTCTGCTGAATCTTCAGGTGGCAGGGCAGGAGACAGTGCCATCTGAAAAATCCTGCGTACCTGCGCAGATACTAACTGGTGAGGAGAGTGTTTCTAGTGTGTTCTGCTTTTCTTCAAAAGTTCCTACATCCTTAGTATTTTTTTTGTAGTGTATATACCTTCTGAAAATCCATTGCACAACATTGTCATTGAAGTTGTGCATTTCGCATGTAAAGAAAGGTACAAATCTGGTCAATTAAAACTGTACATTGGAAATAACTGCGTTGATCTGAGGTTTTTGTGCTGTATTATGAAACCACTTGATTGATTTAGCGGTTCTTTCAAATGATGGGCAAATTTGGAATTTTAAGAGCTTGATTTAGAATAGCTTTTCTTTGAAAATAGATAATGTATGTCTGAGATCTTTGACAGAATTAGACACTGAATTAACCCAAGGATTGATCTACCCATTTTTTAAAAAATCATCAATATTTTTAAAATTCTAGAGTTTTGAGACATCTGTTAAATATTTTTAAATTTTGCTCATTTGTGCTTAGGTCAATGGTCTTTAACCCAACCATTTACTAACCAATACACAAATTGGCATATCTGGAAACCATTCAAAGACTTTGTTTTATTTTTGTTTAGGAGTTTTGTCAATACATTTATTCAGTTTAAGAAACCAATTATAGTAGCTGTGAATGGTCCTGCAATTGGTCTTGGAGCCTCCATATTACCTCTTTGTGATGTGGTGTGGGCTAATGAGAAAGCATGGTTTCAGACTCCCTACACTACTTTCGGACAGACGCCAGATGGATGTTCATCACTGACGTTTCCCAGAATTATGGGGTTAGCTTCGGTAAGTTGCTAATTATTCTACAATCATCAAAAATACTTAGAAGCTTGCAACACTGAGCATTTATGATGTATAGATTTAAAAGAAATAAAAGGATAAAGTAAAATAAAACACTATTCAACTTTTAAATGGGTCTTAAGTGTAGAATGGAAATTATGGTTAATGTTACCCGAGTTACATTTTGACCTACTTATTCCCTGTATAGCTTTTTAAAATATAATAACCTTTTATGGTGGGTAACTGTCACTTTTTTTATTATTAAATTATATTTTGTCATAACTGTTGGTTTTAAAATCTGAAATTGGCTGAGCAACAGGAAGGATATTATTAAATTGGAGAGTGTACAGAAAATGTTCACAAGAATACTGCCAGGTTTGGAGGGTTTGAGTTTGAGAGGCTGGATAAGTTAGATTTTTTTTCATTAGCGTGGAAGTGGTTATAGGATGAGCTTTTATAGTGTTTTGTAAAATAATGAGTGGCATAGATAAGGTCAATAGCCAAGGTCCTTTTCCCTAGGATAAGGGAATTCAAAACTAGAGGGCATTGGTTTAAGGTGGGGTGGGGAACTTAAAAGGGATCTAAAGGGCCCTTTAACACAAAAGGTGATGCATGTATGAAATGAGCTGCAGGAGAAGGTGGGTACAATTGACATTTAAAAAGTACATGAAAAGGTTTCGAGGGATATGGGCTAAATGCCGGCAAATGGGATGAGTTGAGTTTAGGAAACTTGGTCGGCACGGATGAATTGGACTGAAGGTTCTATTTCCATGCAATATGACTGAGTGTTAAGAGAAATAATCTATAAGAAATGCCTGAGTATATCTGTTTTTTTTTTTAACTAGATACTGCAAACATTTTTGAAAACAGGCAGTGTCTTTATAGCCTGTTGTGATTTTAAAATTAGACTCCAACAACTTGGGAAAGATTAAAAACATGTATTATAATAATGGCTTGCATATATGGGAGAAATATTTGGGGAGGGAATGGCTCTGGTATTACAACTGGTCTATTAATTCAGAAGTCCCAGATAATATTCTGGGAACCCAAGTTTGAATCCCACTATGGCAGAAGGTGGAATTTTTAATTCAATAGAAATCTTTAAATTAGGTGTCCATTGAATCCACTGATTGTTGGAAAAACCCATCTCATTCACTAATGTCCTTTTTGGAAGGAAATTGCCATCCTTAATTTGTCTGGGCTATGTGACTCCAAGCCAAAGCACTGTGGTTGACTCTTAACTGCCCTATCGGTTGGGCAATAAATATTGGCCTAGTCAGCGACACTCTCATCTTGGTGGATAGTGCCGTTAAGAAGGTATGTTAGGTTTCATTCGTAGTGGGATTGAGTTCCGGAGCCACAATTTCATGCTACAACTATACAAAACACTGGTGTGGCCTCACTTGGAATATTGCATACAGTTCTGGTCCCCATATTCCAGGAAGGATTTGGAAGCATTGGAAATGGTGCAGAAGAGATTTACCAGGATGTTACCTGGTCTGGAGGGAAGGTCTTCTGAAGAAAGGCTGAGAGACCTGAACCTGTTTTCATTGGCAAGAAGAAGGCTAAGAGGGGATTTGATAGAGACATACAAGATGATCAGAGGATTAGATAGGGTAGACCGTGAAAGTCTTTTTCCTAGGGTGATGACGTCAGCTTGTATGAGGGGGCATAACTACAAATTGAGGGGTGATAGATTTAAGACAGATGTCAGAGCCAAGTTCTTTAGGCAGAGAGTGATATGGGTGTGGAAGCCCTACCTTCCACTGCCTTTCACGGAAGAATGTAGTCAACTCAGCCACATTAGGGAGATTTAAACAATCCTTAGATAAGCACATGGATGACTTTGGGGTAGTGTAGGGGGCCGAGTTGAGAATAATTCACAGATTGGCGCAACATCGAGGGCTGAAGGATATGTTCTGCACTGTATTGTTCTATGTTCTAAAGTTTCTGAGTGTCGACCATCCTTCCCCATTTTGGATCCAACTGGCAAATAATTCCACAGGTTTTATCTTCAGTACCCAATATAATCTTGTTTTGATAAATTTCTGTAAAAAGATTAACTTCCCGCGAAGCGCTCTCTTTCCCTTTTCAATTGTTTTGCTGGATTGGATCAGTAACTAGTATCCCTAATTTTCCTAAAAAAGTGTTATATAGCACATTAGAGTGTCATCCCTGTTTATCAATTTTTAAAATTCATTGTTTTTAATTCATTGTCATTTGTCCAACTTGTTGACTTGTATTAATAAACTCCATCTGAAGATGCATGTTTTATATTCTGTGATGTGCCAATAGTTTTTAGGAATTTGAAACTGTTATTGAAAACTACAACATTGGTTTGAAATTTTTGAAAAACTAAACTACAAGTGTTCCCTACTTCGAAGTAGGCACACCTTTTATCAGTTGTCACATTTCATTGATAACTAGCAAGAAAGAATGCTGCCCTTTTTTTATATTGATAATTTCACTGAAGCTGTTTTATACATTTTTGATGGGGGGGGAAGAGAGAGAGAAAATACAATTTTTCCTATAAATCTGCTTTTAACTACAATTTTCATGGGTAGTAAAGACCAGTACTATTCCATGCCTTTATATTTATTTACCATTTGCACTTGAGCAAGCATGAGCTGAGCAGACTCTATAAAAGAGCTGTGAAATAAAACAAAACAAAGAACTGCAGATACTAGAAATAGGAAATAAAAACAAAGTGCTGGAAAAACTCAGCAGATCTGGAAGCATCTGTAGAGAGAAAAAACAGAGTTAATGTTTCAAGTGCAGTGACCCTTTCTCAGAACAATGAAGAGTCAGTGGATTTGAAATATTTCCAGTTTCTCTCAACAGATGCTGTCAGACCTGCTGAGTTACAGCAGCACTTGCTGCTTTTATTAAAAAAGGATAGGTCCTATCTGAATGATTTTTGTTGAATGTTTGGTTTAATTTCTGTTCTCACCATTTTTAACCATCTCCTGATGTGTGTTTTTTAAAGAATGGGTTCTTCTCCCTGCCTTTCTTTTTTTCTTCCCCACTGTTCGTAATTATTCAGTAGTGAAGTCTAAGCTTAGACTTTGGGTGTTCACCCATTGCTTGAGGCAGAACTTAAGGAAAAAAATAAACTTGTTCAACCTTCCTACTTTTGAATTATTTCCCTGCATAGCAAGCATTGATCATTATTAACATTGAATTACAGAAATAATAATAGATTATTCGGATAATCGATTAAGTGCCTTTCCTCTAAGGC
Organism: Hemiscyllium ocellatum; assembly: GCF_020745735.1. NCBI lineage: Eukaryota > Metazoa > Chordata > Chondrichthyes > Orectolobiformes > Hemiscylliidae > Hemiscyllium > Hemiscyllium ocellatum. The sequence continues at coordinate 35,026,732 of NC_083434.1, forward strand.
CTAGAGTTTTTAAAGTTTGCTCCCTGTTCAGGAGACTGCAACAGCGTGCACACACACCCCACCCAACCCTGTCCAACACCGCCCCCTCTGGGCAAGCAGGACTGTACACCAACATCAAGACTGCTGCTGCTTTTGTGGGGTGAGTCTCCAAATAGCACGCACACACGGGTGCGCAGCCACAACCACCCACACAACTTTTTACTGCAATTTTTTGACAGGTTCCACATTTGCTCTTACAAGACAATAGTGGAGACATTATCTGGCGAAGGAGGGTTTAGGGTACACGCCTGTGTAGAAAAGTGTGGGGAGAGAGAGAGAGGGCAAGCAGGCAGTCATTTGGAGACCGTGCCTGTTTAATCACTGTTAACAAAAGATGCGATCACTGTTGGAAACACGTCTTTGATGTAATATTTCCATTGGGACCTAGAGATCTCCCTCTGATAATCCGATGTTCAGATAATTGGTATTTGGATAATTGAGGTTCCTCTGTATGTTTTTATATATAACTATCTAAACTTTGATTGTACAGATGAGTGAGCCTAATATTTGAGTAAAGAGCAAATGTTGTATATAAATGGTTTATTCAAACCATATTAGTCAGAATCTTTTTTCTCATGTATGCTAAGATTCTCTGTTTTCTTTCCCCCCCATAGGCTAATGAAATGCTGTTCAGTGGACGAAAGTTGACTGCACAAGAAGCATGTGCAAAAGGATTGGTATCGCAGGTTTTTTGGCCTGGAACATTCAGTCAGGAGGTTATGGTCCGAATTAAGGAACTAGTCGCATGTAATTCCCTTGTAAGTCAGGAAATTATGCTTCTAATATGCAAGTCTCTTAGTCAGTAAAAATGCAGCATTTTACTTCAGAATTTATGAGCCTTAAATGTATAAAAAAAGCAATTTTTTTAAAATGGTTACTGATGTAGAGTGTTTCTGCAAGCTTATCTAAGTTGGTAAATATCAGTGTAATGTCAGTTCTGTGTGAAATCAGTAATTGTTCCAGCCATTCACATTTTTTAGCAACAAGGAGCAAAAGTAGGCCATTCATCCTGTCAGGCCTGCTCTGTCATTCAATCAAATACTGTTTGATCTGATTACTCCACATTCCTGCAATCCCGCTAACCTTTCTTAATAATCTATCTACTGCCTTAGAAATGGTAAAGACTCTGCTCCCACTGCCTTTCGTGGAAGAATTCATTGGCCACCCCACAAGAGAAAACATGCTTTCCACATTCACCCTATAACTTTTTTCTCAGTATTCTTTTTGTTACAATCAAGTTGCTTCTTATCCTTCTAAACTCCAGCACATTTAAGCTTAGGCTGTCTAATTTTTCTGTAAAAAGTGAGGTCTGCAGATGCTGGAGATCAGAGCTCTGGCCTGAAACGTCGAATTTCCTGTTCCTTGGATGCTGCCTAACCTGCTGTGCTTTAACCAGCAACACATTTTCAGCCGTGTCTAATTTTTCTTCCAGACAACCTGTCCATTCCAGATATTAGTTTAGTGAGCTTACTCAACTGCATTTGCTAATACTGTATATAGTACTCCATATATGGTTCCACCCATGCTCTTGTATGACTGAAGGAATGCTTCCTACTCTTGTAATCCATTCCCACTATTGTATTAGCTGTCCTAATAATTTGCTGTAACTGACACTATCTTTGTATGAATCATGCACTAAAACACCCAGATATTTCTGCATCTGAGTTATCAGCAATTTTTTTTAGATGGTATTCTTTTTATTCTTCCTGCCAAAATTGGCAATTTTACATTTTCCCATGTTATAGTTGATTGATTGATAGATTAAATGTATGGCAAAGATCTATATCCCTTTATTGCCTCCTTATGTCCTCTTAGCAACTTACTTTCCTACTTATATTTTATATAGAAATTTGAATTTGGCCAAAGGGAAATTTTTTTGTCACTGATTAATGGGTATGCATCATTCCCAAATCAAACAGTTTTCTTCTTCTTATTTTCCACCATTTATGAATAGTCATGGCAAGAATGCAAATTACCGAATCTAGCGGGCTGTAATGTTACTAAGATGGAACACTGCTTCTTTATGAAGTACTAACTTCCAGCTGAACCCAGAACTAATGAAGCATAAACTTGGAGGAAAAAAATACATAAATAGAAACTGGCTACTTTGTTCATAACAACATGTCTGATCAATGACCATGTGACCTTTTTTGTTGAGACTGAATTACTTCGTTCCATGCAATTTCAGACTTGATCATCTTAGTCCCATGTTCAATGCAATTATAATCGCAAGCTTAAACTTATTTTGCTAACTTATCCAGGGCAATTGCCCTACTGATTGGAAGATTTTCATTGCTGAGATTAGATTAGATTACTTAGTGTGGAAACAGGCCCTTCGGCCCAACAAGTCCACACCGACCCGCCGAAGCGCAACCCACCCATACCCCTACATTTACCCCTTATCTAACACTACGGGCAATTTAGCTTGGCCAATTCACCTGACCTGCACATCTTTGGACTGTGGGAGGAAACCGGAGCACCTGGAGGAAACCCACGCAGACACGGGGAGAACGTGCAAACTCCACACAGTCTGTCACCTGAGTCAGGAATTGAACCCAGGTCTCAGGCGCTGTGAGGCAGCAGCGCTAACCACTGTGCCACCGTGCCGACCACAGATTGTAGATTGATTCTCCACAGATTGTGTAATATGCTGCTGTAACTGAATCACTCATTCCACAAGCGCTCTCATTATACGTGAAATAATAGTATAACTCTGAAAAGAATTTCTTTGCATTGTCCAGGTACTTGAAGAATCCAAAGCTCTTGTCAGAAATGCCATGAGAGGGGATTTGGAGCAAACCAATGAAAACGAATCTGATGTGCTGAGGAAAATCTGGAGCTCTTCTCAGGGGATGGACTCTATGCTGAAATATCTACAGAAGAAAATTGATGAATTCTGAATACATGATTGTTCATTGGAAAATTCTTTCCTGCTGGGTTGTCCCTTTTTGGGTTATAAATGCGAGATGGGAGAAACTGTAGAAAGACATTCTCGAGTCATATCTGCTCAGAAGCTGAGGAGCAAAGGCTGGAAAATGGAAGCTGAAGATCGCAACTAGTACTGTATTGTCATCATCTAAAATGATGACAGGAAAGAAAGCTACAAGGATATAATTGGTGTGCACTACCAAACTTTTCAGTTGTCTTTGTTTATCCTGTAGCTTTTGTTATTTGCAATTACTGCACTGTACATTACTATGCTTTCCAAATCCAAATGCATATGTTTGTGACAGGAAAGTTTGGAAAAACACTCAGCTTAAGAGGGGGAGGGGGAAAAAAAGACGGGTAATAACTAGCCTCCTTCTCACTGATAGAGAATATGTAAGGCTGGTTTAAATTTAAAAATAAACACTCTCTGTTTTTAAAAGAAAGTAATGGTCATGGGTATCTAGGGTATCTAGAGAGGATTATAAGTACCTCGACAACAAAAAAGATCAAAAGAAAATTCTAAGTTCTGACAGTGGATCTAATGTCTAATCCTTAGACTCTTCTGAGGGATATCTATAGACTTATGTGTACATGTTAAATGTGCTCAGGAGCTGTGTGATAAATGTTTGACCCAGTTCTGGAACATATTAGTACAATATTATCCAATAAGCATGAAGAAACCACTGGCTCTTTAAGAAAAACCTTGCCTTGCAGTATTAGTGATTCTTTGTGAATCTTATATGAAATAAACAAAGTTAAAGATTAGTTTTAGTGTTTTTAAAGTGTAGGCTTTTTTTCTTTGTTTTAATCAACTATAAACTTATACTTCTGTTTCTGGGTGAGAGCGATAAATTATAGAAAGAGCTTGTGTTTTCTTTGCTGTTAAAATTGATATATTACACCCAAAAATGCTTTATGTATTCATAATGTTTTAGTACCACTTTAGAAACATTATTTCTTAATTTAATAAGTTAAAAAATCCTTTTGGCACACTATTCAAAGCAAAACTCCATCCAAAAATTACCTTTAAAAGTAGGTGATTTTTGTGTCCGCTTATTTTATGATACACTATGCGGTATTCTTAACAGTGCCCCATGTAAATAGTATTGTGCATTCCTTTTAGGAGTGGTTACTAATTCCGTTTGCAGATGTCTCACTGGATATAGATATCTGCATTTGCAATCTTCTCTGAATGTATGAATGGAAATTAAATCTTATTTTTGTACAGTTTATTTGTTTGTACTTAGAAATGATCACCTCCCCTTCCTAGTGGAGAGCTGTACATTGTGTAAATCTGCCTTTACTTTGGATTGGTACAGTATTTTTGCATCTGTGGGACCTACTTTTGTTCAGTAGTTTAAACTATATTAAACTGTACAATCTGTAAAGTTTTATAGGTTAATAATTAAAATGAGCTGTGAAAAAAATCTGGGTAAATAAAACTAATATTTCATATTCAAATGAGCAGCCAAATTGTTGTGCTTTTCTGCACAGTTCATGCTTATCCTTGTGGCCTCTTTCATCTCTACCTAGTTGTATATTTTGTAACATGGCCTCTGAAAACTTGCAATTTTAATTAGGAAATTATCAGAACACTCAGGCAGAAGAAGTTCCTGCTGTACTGCATTTTGCAATTGTTGAGATTTAGGAAAATAAAACCCACATGCAGTTTTGGTTTGGCAAATAGTCGATTGATGCATGTAGACAGAGGAGGGGTTCAATTTGTTGAGACATCACTATACTGAGAGATTCCCTCCGCACAGCAGCTGACTATGCTAACCTTATTCAAAGTTACCACTCGGGTGAGGGCACTCTCAGCTGCCTAGAGGACTACACAGAAATGAAAGGCAGGAGGGAGGTTGTGAATATCAAAGTAAGACCCGGTGAACGAGTGTTGTGAATACAAGCAAACAGGCCAGAAATGCAGCCTGATCTACTTCATGAATTGAATGCATGTCTCTGGTTACATGATGTCCTTGCAGTGGAATTACAATAATCGTTGCCAGTATGGAGAGCAAGCAATGGGCTGAAGTCACCAGGTACCTGTTCAGTCTTGTTGAGAATTCTTAACATCTAGCTTGTTTGACGCATATAACACAGGAAGCTGAATATTAATAAGCCGAGCTTTGGCATTATTCAGATTTTTAACAAGCTATAATCCCTATAATTGACAACTTGTTACTGCCTAGCAAGGTACTTGCCTTGTTGCTTTCTAAATGCATAGAAGAGACAGCAAGTTGCTCCTGATGTCAGGATGGGCCTCACCAGACTTCTTGCATGATTCTGCTATAGGTCATGTTGTATGACCATGTTGTTTAGGTCCCTATAAGATTCTGTTAATATTGTTTTACTAGATTAGTAATTCAGAAGTCAGATGATCAACAGATAAGATTTGGAGATGCCGGTGTTGGACTGGGTTGACCATCACCTGATGAAGGAGCCTCGCTCCGAAAGCTAGTGTGCTTCCAATTAAACCTGTTGGACTATAACCTGGTGTTGTGATTTTTAACAATCAATAGATAATATGCAGAAACATTAGTTCAAATCCCACCATAGATGCTGGGATGAAAAGGATTTCAATTACATAAAATTTGGAATTTACAAACTGCTGTCAGTAATATGAACTTGGAATAGGGGTAGGTCAGTTCAATCCCTTGAGTCGACTCCACCATTTATTGCTGATCAGTTGCAAATTGCTCTTTCCCATATAATCCTGGTAACTGTAGAATTCTGTTAGGCAATAGAATCAATCTTCTTCCACTTTAAAAAAATAAATAAATAATTACACCTTCACTACCTTTGGCACAGTTTCCAACTGCAGAACCTTTTAATTTCTATCCTAAAGGGTGTGGCTGCTAATTTTAAAATGGTGAGCTCCCCCCCCCATGAGGTTCGGAACTCCACTACAAGAGGAAACACGATTTCCACGTTAACTTTGTTAAACCTATACAGGATCTTGCATATTGCAATCAAGTGACTGCATAGTCTTAACTCCAGTGGAAACGTGTCCAATCTGAGCAACCTGCTCATTCAAAGTATTGATCTACTAATTCATCTCTCAACTGCCTTCAATGCATTTATAGCCTTTCTTAATTAAGGATTCCAAATCAGAACACAGTATTTGGAGATATTTCATTAATGCTCACTATAATTGAAGGATAGCATTCAATTAGCCATACTTGCTGAATCTGCATACTAACATTTTACAACTCTCATGCAAACACACCTAGATTGCCCTGCACCTCTGAATTCTGCAGTCATTCTCTGCTTCGATGACATTCTGTATTTTTATTCTCTGTGCCAAAGAACAACTTAATATTTTCTCATGACATTCCATCTGCCAGATTTTCCCACTTCACCCTGTCTGTATCAGTGAGCAACACTTTATCCTCTTCCCAACATCGTTTCCTTCCTTCTGTTAAGCCATCTGTAAATTGCGCTACCATGTCTTCATTCCTCTCATTTGAGTCATCAGTATGAATTGTAAAGAAGTCTCAGCACAGACATCTGTGGGCCTCCATTTATCTAATCCAGCCAATCAGAACAAAAAACTGATTTATGCTACACTCCTCTTCTGCCAGGTAGCCAACTTTTCTATCCATGCTGGTATGTAACACTGTTTCTGCTATGTGCAATGACCTTTTATGTGCCACCTTGTCAAATGCCTTTTGGAAATTCAAAGTACGTCTGAGTTCCCGTTTATCCACACCAAGTACTATTCCTTTTTAAAGAATAAATTGGTTAACATTTTCTTGTCACAAAATCATGCTTGCTCTTTCTTAACAAAAGCATTTCCCAAGTGCCTGCCTAAACACCAATAATCGATTGTCTGAGATGTCAACCTAACTGGCCCATGATTCCTGCTTTGTGCCTTCCATCCTTTGAATAGATACGTTTGTTACATCAGACTTGAAAGCAATATTTACAGAATCCAATGAATTTTGGAAAATTACATTTAATGCATAAACTACCTTGTTTGCAACTTTTTTTTTGTCCGAGGGATGAAGTCCATCAGGATCTGGAAACCTGTCAGCCTGCAGTTCCAATACTTCATTCAACATTGCTTCCCTAGTATTTGTAACTTCACCAAATTTCCTTCTTTCAGCTGCCTGATTTGCAGTATTACAGGAATGTTTCTTGTATCATCTGTACTGAAGATAGATAAAATATGGATTCATTACATCAAAGATTGCTTTATCTCCATTCTCAATCCCTAAACATGGACTCTACCTCCTCTTTTTCAGAGTATAGAAATTATTACCTGTTTTCTACCTAGCTTGTTTTTGTGCTGTATTTGTCCTAACTAATGTTTTAGTCATTTTATATTCTGATCAGTCATATGAACTGCCATTTTTTTTTCAAGTTTGCTCTTCGTAACCAAACATTGGGTCTTCACCTTGGAATTCTTCCTTAAAGTAGGATTGAGTATTCTGATCTCCTGGAATAAATTCATCTCTAACCTAATGCGAAAATGCCATCTTTCATTAACAGTGCAACCCCTCCACCTTTTTATTGACCTAGATTTTGTTCTTGAATATCATATACTACTCTATTCAGGACTCAATACTTGTCATCCTGAAGTCATGTCATAAACTGAATCTCTGGTCATGTGTATTTATTCTAATATGTGCTATCAACTAATTGACTTGGTAGTGAGTATATTCACATATAGCCTTTAGTTTTGTCTTTTCATTATCTTTGTAACATTTAATATTGACTGTTGGTATGGGTTTCTGTATCCTTTAGAAGATGATAATTTTTTTAAAAACTATTTATTTCATTTAATGTCCTTTTCATGAAGGAAATTTGACAGCTTTTATCACCTAGTCTGGCCTAAAGAATTTCTTTTAGCCCTAAAAGAATGTGTGTGACTATTCATCACCTGCTTGAAATAACCCCCAAGCAAACTGTTAGTTTGTACTAAAGAAGGCAGCTCATTACCAAGTTTTCCAGGATAATGATGGATTGGCAATAAACACTGGCTGTTTTATTAGTAGTGCAACATCACATTAATGAATGTCACAGGTTTAATGCAAGCTATTCCTTCCCTGTGTGTAAATTGTGCATACTACACGGGCTGTAATGAGCTGAGCCAGTGTCTAAGTTCTCTACTCATGTGGCTGGACAATCAATGATCTCTTGTGATTTTCTTGGCTCTTGTGCTAGCATGTAATAACTACGGGGACATTCTGAATTGTTGATATTGTACAGTATCTGGTTGGATAGAATACAAGACCGAGGAGGCAACACTTGCACAAGAAATACGTGTAATGTTGACAGGATTTTTTTTGATCAATATAAAAGATAGATATCACTGGAATCTTAATAGGAGAACATTGTTCATTATTTTTCATTCCTAAAACAATCAGTGCTTAATTTTCCATCATACAATCCATTTATATTCCTCTCACCCAAATCACTGTGATACTGATCAAGATAGACCATAACAGCTTCTTTAAATGCACATAAGGAGAGAAGCCAAAGTGAATATGGAGAAAGAGACTGGGAAAATAACAATCCTCTAACTATGCTGGAACCTTGCCCATAGCACCATGGGCTCTTCTTATTCAACAGCCTCCTGTGCAGTACCTTGTCAAAGGCCTATTGGAAGTCCAAATGCATCATATCCATTGTCTCTCCTTTTTGTCTAACTTGCTCGTTACCACCTCAAATAAGTTTATCGGATTTGTCAGGCATGACCTCCCTCTGACAAAGCTATGCTGACTTAGCCTTATTTTACCATGTACTTTCAAGTACTCTGCTATCTCGACCTTAATAATGGATTCTACATACCAAGGATTGAGATTAGGATACCCAACATCAGATTTCCTGTTTTCTGCTTCCCTTTTTAACTAGGAGTGTTACATTTTCCAATTCTCTGGGGCCCACCCTGACTCCAGTGGTTCCTGAAAGATCACCACCAATGCCTTCACAATCTCCTTCAGAACCCTGAGATGTAGTCCATCTATTCTGGATGATTTATTCACCTTCAGACTTTACAGTTTCCCCACCATCATCTCCTAATCGATGCCCATTACACCCCACTACACTCCCCTCTGCCTTTGATTCTCTTGAAGTGCTGGTATGTCGCTGTTATCTTCCATGTGAAGGCTGATGCAAAGTACCTATTCAATACTGTGCCATTTTTTTTATTCCCTATTACTGCTTCTCCAGCCTCATTTTCCAGTCAAATGTCCACTCTCTTGCCTTTTTATATTTATATATCAATCAATCAATCAAAACAAATCTCTGCAATCTCTTTTAATGATACTAACTAGCTTATCGGATTTCATCATCCGCAATTGCTGTTTGACTTGGTCTCTGCTGGTTTTTAAAAGGCCTCCCAATCCTCTGACTTTCTAATAATCTTCACCACATTTTAAGTTTCTTTTGCTTTTTATGCTGTCCCTGACTTCCCTTGGCAGTCATGGTTGCCTCATCTTTATCTTAGCATGTTTCTGCTTCCTTGGGATGAAGTTTTGCCATACCTACTGCATTACCCCAGAAACCCTTGTCATTGTGGAGCAGCAATCTCCCTGTTAGTGGAGTTGATTGGAAAGGAAGACTGTGAACTCGAAAAGATCCCCTCAAAATCGGGCGGCACGGTGGCACAGTGGTTAGCACTGCTATCTCACAGCGCCAGGGACCTGGGTTCAATTCCCGCCTCAGGTGACTGACTGTGTGGAGTTTGCACATTCTCCCCGTGTCTGCGTGGGTTTCCTCTGGGTGCTCCGGTTTCCTCTCACAGTCCAAAGATGTGCGGGTCAGGTGAATTGGCCATGCTAAATTGCCCCTAGTGTTAGCTAAGGGGTATATGTAGGGGTATGGGTGGGTGGCGGGTCGGTGTGGACTTGTTGGGCCGAAGGGCCTGTTTCCACACTGTAAGTAATCTAATCTAAAAAAAAATATTTTAAGAAGGTAGCCTAGACCCTACCTACTACTTATTTTAGAGGTAAATGTCAAGTACTGTGTTCCAGATGCAATTTGACTGGTCAAACAATTGGTCATTAAGTAAAACACAATTTAATCAAACATTTTAAAATACAGCAAAAGAAAGGAAAACTTAGAATAACAACTCTATTAGAAAACTTAATAGAATAACAGAGACTATATTGGAACCGTTAATAATAGTGCCATCCCAAAAACCCACCCTTGGCAGAAAAGCAAATTCAGAAATCAGATTTTCTCACATGTAACACCTGGAATAGGATTACAAATCCCAGCTTCTAGCTGTAACAGAGATGGGGAGAAAAATAGCTTCTACTACTTCAAAACTCTAGCAGGTTTAGCTTTTCAAATTGGTTGAAGCTTAAAAAAAGCTAGAAGTATTTGTCTGTGAGAGTTAGCCATACTTATCCAGACTGCTTCTATTGTTCCAACTGTTTTTTTTTAAAAACCCAAGGTCTCACAAGCTAGTTGTGTTACCACAACCTGCTGTTCACCTCTTGTTCAATCTCCCTCTTAAGGCCACAGCGTCATCACAACTCGGGCAAGCTCCTTCCTCATTGCAGTTACCTTTACTCCACTGTAATACTGTTATATTTGATTCAAGCTTCTCCTTCTCAAATGCAGAGTGAATTCTATCATGTTATGGTCACTGCTCCCCAGATGTTTTACCTTAATCTCCCTAATTAAGTCTCATTGCACATCACCAAATCTACAATTGCCTGTTGTGTTATGGGCTCTGCCACAAGCTACTCCAAACATTGAAGACTGAGACACACATTTTACATCAGTAAGGGTTTATAAGAAAATGTCAGGAGAGTGGAATTGAAGATTATCAGATCAGCTCTGACTGCATTGAATGATTGAGTAGAATTGATGAGCTGAATACCTTTTGCTTTTGTGTCTTATGGAGAGAAGAAATTCCTCCTCATTTCTGTCTTAAATATGTAATCCCTAATAGTGAGATTTGGTCCTCTAGTTCTAGGTTCTCCCACAAGGGGAATCTCCACATTTACCCTGTCAATTTCATAGACAATAGGTGCAGGAGTGGGCCATTCTGACCTTCGAGCCAGCATCACCATCCATTATGATCATGGCTGATCATCCTCAATCAGTATCCTGTTCCTGCCGTATCCCCATAACCCTGGATTCCACTATTCTTAAGAGCTCTATCCAACTTTTTCTTGAAAGTATCCAGAGACTTGGCCTCCACAGCCTTCTGGGGCAGAGCATTCCATACACTCTTCACTCTGGGTGAAGACGTTTCTCCTCAACTCTGTTCTAAGTGGCCTACCCCTTATTTTTAAACTGTGTCCCCTGGTTCGGGATTCACCCATCAACGGAAACATGCTTCCTGCCTCCACAGTGTCCAATCCTTTAATAATCTTATATGTCTCAATCAGATCCCCTCTCAGCCTTCTAAACTCAAGCGTATACAAGCCCAGTCGCTCCAATCCTTCAGCATAAGATACTCCTGCCATTCTGGGAATTGACCTCATGAACCTACACTGCACTCCCTCAATAGCCAGAAGGTCTTTCCTCAAATTTGGATACCAAAACTGTGCACAATAATCCAGGTGCGGTCTCGCCAGGGCCCTGTACAGCTGCAGAAGGACATCTTTGCTTCTATTTTGTTTTTTTTCTTTTTTTGTCTGTTTTTTTTAATTAACCCCCACAATACCGCCTAATTGTCCATGGTGTGTGTGTGCAGGTGTGAGATGCAGTGAGAGACACAAAGTGCACGAATCTTGATTCAATTTCCACCACCAGGAAGATTGGCCATCCGGGTGTTTTCCTGTGACAAGCAGTGCCCTTCACCCAAAAGGGCAATGCTGTGTGATCAAACAGTGAAGGGGAGGGCAGGGACTAAATCAAAATAGAGTTGGAGGGGGAAATGATGCACTCCATTCCCTGTGGCACCCACCTCTCCCTGAACAACTCCAGGGTGTTGGTGGACACCGCATGCTCCTTCTCCAAGGACACCTGGGCTCGAACGTAACCGCAGAAGAGGGGCAGGCAGTCGGCCCTAACGACCCCTTCCACCGCCCGCTGCCTGGACCTGTTTATGGCCAGTTTGGCCAGGCACCTCTTTGCTTCTATTTTTTTTTGTTTTTTTAATTTTTTTTTCAAGAAAATCTGTTTTTTTTTCCCTTTATTTTTTTTTTATTAACTCCCACACTACCGCCTAACTGCGGTAGTGCTTATTTTTTTCCCCAGCACCCATTGTGTGTGTGTGCAGGTGTGAGACACAGTGAGAGACACAAGGTGCACAAATCTTTATTTAATTTTCACCACCAGGAAGAAAGGAAACACCCGAGTGGCCTGTGACAAGCAGTGCCCTTCACATCAAAGGGCAATGCTGTGTGAACAAACAGTGAAGGGAAGGGCAGGGACTAAATCAAAGTTGGAGGGGGAAATGATGCACTCCACTCCCTGCGGCGCCCACTTCACCCTGAACAACTCCAGGGCGTTGGTGGACACCGCGTGCTCCTTCTCCAAGGACACCTGGGCCCTAACGTAACCGCGGAAGAGGGGCAGGCAGTTGGCCCTAACGACACCCTCCACTGCCTGCTGCCTGGACCGGTTTATGGCCAGTTTGGCCAGGCCCAGGAGCAGACCCACGAGTAGGTCTTCCGACCTGCCCTCCCTCCTCCGCACCGGGTGCCCGAAGATCAGGAGCGTGGGATTGAAGTGCAACCAAAAGCAGAGGAGAAGGTTTTTAAGAAAATCAAAAAGGGAGCGCAAACGCCTACACCCGATATACACATGGTCCACGGACTCCACAGCACCACAGAACAAGCAGTTGGGCTGGGAGTCCGTGAACCACCGCAATCTGCGGTTGCAGGGGACTGCTGCATGCAGCACCCTCCACCCCAGATCCCCGAGTGAAAGGGGGAGGACTCCTGCGTAGAGGGCCCTCCGCTGGGGATCCCCACCGCCCGGTGGCAAATGGGCACGCCAAGGCGTGTCCGGGCGGTGGATGTGGGAGAAGAGGTGGACGGTGTGCAGCAGCAGTCGATACAGGGCACGCCTTTTAACGTCCTTGAAGGGGACAAAATTAAAATTTCGGAGGCGGCTCAGGTTGTGGGGCACAGGCTCCCGCGGGAAGTACAGGACATAGAACATAGAACATAGAAGGATACAGCGCAGTACAGGCCCTTCGGCCCTCGATGTTGCGCCGACCGAGTCCTACCTAACCTATACTAGCCCAATAACTTCCAAATGCCTATCCAATGCCCGCTTAAATGAACATAAAGAAGGAGAGTTCACCACTGATACGGGCAGGGCATTCCATGAACTCACAACCCGCTGTGTGAAGAATCTACCCCTAACATCTGTCCTATACCTACCACCCCTTAATTTAAAGCTATGCCCCCTAGTAACACCTGACTCCATTAGTGGTAAAAGGTTCTTAGTATCAACCCTATCTAAACCCCTAATCATCTTATACACTTCTATCAGATCTCCCCTAAACCTTCTCTTCTCCAATGAGAACAGCCCCAAGTGCCTCAGCCTTTCCTCATAAGATTTTCCTACCATTCCAGGCAACATCCTGGTAAACCTCCTCTGCACTCGTTCTAAAGCTTCCACATCCTTCCTATAGTATGGCGACCAAAACTGCACACAATACTCCAGATGAGGCCTCACCAGAGTCTTATACAACTGCAACATGACCTCAGGACTCCGGAACTCAATTCCTCTGCCAATAAAGCCCAGTACACCGTATGCCTTCCTCACAGCACTATTTACCTGGGTGGCAACTTTCAGAGATCTGTGTACATGGACACCAAGATCCCTCTGCTCATCCACACTACCAAGTAGCCTACCATTAGCCCAGTAATCCATCATCTTGTTATTCCTACCAAAGTGAACGACTTCGCACTTAGCTACATTGAATTCCATTTGCCACATTTCCGCCCAGCTCTGCAACTTATCTATATCCCGCTGTAACCTACCACTTCCTTCCTCACTATCCACAACTCCACCGACTTTCGTGTCATCCGCAAACTTGCTTACCCAGCTTTCAAGTCCTTCCTCTAGATCATTTATAAAGATAACAAAAAGCAATGGTCCCAAAACAGATCCTTGTGGTACACCGCTAGTAACTGCGCTCCAAGATGAACATAATCCATCAACTACTACCCTCTGTCTCCTTCCAGCCAGCCAATTCCTAATCCAAGCCTCTAATGTATCCTCAATGCCATACCTCCGAAGTTTTAGCATTAGCCTACCATGGGGAACCTTATCGAACGCCTTACTAAAATCCATATACACAACATCTACTGCTTTACCCTCATCCACTTCCATAGTCACCTTCTCAAAGAACTCAATAAGGTTTGTGAGGCACGACCTGCCCTTCACAAAACCATGCTGGCTATCCCTGATCACGTTATTCCTACCCAGATGTTCATAAATCTTATCCCTTACCATTCTCTCTAAGACTTTGCCCACCACTGAAGTCAGACTCACTGGCCTATAGTTACTAGGGCTATCCCTACTCCCTTTCTTGAACAATGGGACCACATTCGCTATCCTCCAGTCCTCTGGTACTATTCCCGTTGACAATGACGACATAAAAATCCAGGCCAATGGCTCTGCTATCTCCTCCCTAGCTTCCCATAGGATCCTGGGGTAAATGCCATCAGGCCCAGGAGACTTATCTATATTCATCCTTTCCAATATTCCCAAAACCTCTTCCCTGCATATTTCCAGGGCATCCATTCTAATTATTTGTGATTCCATATTCACATCAGCAACAGTGTCCTGTTCCTGAGTGAATACTGATGAAAAGTACTGATTTAATGTCTCTCCAATCTCCTCCGCCTCCACACACAACTTCCCACTACTATCCTTGACTGGACCGATACCTACCCTAGTCATCCTTTTATTCTTGACATACCTATAGAAAGCCTTTGGGTTTTCCCTAATCCTACCAGCTAAAGACTTTTCATGTCCCCTTCTCGCTTTTCTTAGCTCCCTCTTTAGCTCCTTCCTGGCTACCTTATAACTCTCTATCGCCCCTACTGAACCTTCACGCCTCATCTTTACATATGCCGCCTTCTTCCCTTTCACAAGGGACTCCAATTCCTTACTAAACCACGGCTGCCTCACAAGGCCCTTTACACCATGCCTGACTGGTACATACCTATCGAGGACACGCAGTAGCTGCTCCTTGAACAATCCCCACATCTCATTAGTGTTCTTCTCTTGAAGCCTGTTTTTCCAATCCACACAACCTAAGTCATGCCTCACTGCATCATAATTTCCCTGCCCCCAGCTATAGCTCTTGCCCTGCGGCGCACGATTATCCCTCTCCATCACTAAAAGTCACCGAGTTGTGGTCACTGTCCCCGAAGTGCTCACCTACCTCCAAGTCTAACACCTGGCCTGGTTCATTACCTAGAACCAAATCCAATATAGCCTCCCCTCTTGTTGGCCTGTCTACATATTGTGTCAGGAAACCCTCCTGCACACATTGTACAAACACCGACCCATCTAATGAACTCGAGCTATAGCTCTCCCAGTCAATATCTGGGAAGTTAAAGTCCCCCATAACAACCACCCTGCTACCTTCACTCTTTTCCTGAATCATCCTCGCAATATTATCCTCTACTTCTCTAGGACTATTAGGAGGCCTGTAGAAAACACCTAACAGGGTGACCTCACCTTTCCTATTTCTAACCTCAGCCCAAACTACCTCAGATGGCAAGTCCTCTTCCATCGTCCATTCCACTGCTGTGATACTGTCTTTGACAAGTAATGCCACGCCTCCCCCTTTTTTACCCCCATGTCTGATCCTACTAAAACATTTGAACCCTGGAACGTGCAACAGCCATTCTTGTCCCTGTTCTACCCACGTCTCTGTAATGGCCACAACATCGAAGTCCCAGGTACCAACCCACGCTGCAAGTTCACCTACCTTATTCCTTATACTTCTGGCATTGAAGTATACACACTTCAATCCACCTTGGGGCCAATGTGAAATTCCGTCCGGGCAGGGGTGAGCGCGGACGGGATCCCACCGCACACCTGAGCGTCCTCCAACTGGTGCACTACGTCGGGTCCGAGCACCGCCATTTTAAGGCGTCGGATGGCGGTGGCCACGTACCGGACGTCTACCGCTGCTCTGCTCGCTATGTCTTGCGGCAACGTCCAGCCCAGGCTCCCGGCACCCAGCACGTCCCCAACCCTGGTCACCCTCGCCGCCACGGCCCTCCCCTCCGACAGCCACTCGAACCCGCGAGCACGGAGGCCGCTACTCCTGCCAGAAGGTAGGCGCGACGCGATTCGACCATGTTCCAGACAGTGATCAGGTCCTGGTAAAAGACAGGCAGCACCTTGAGGGCGACCTCTAAACCGTCATGATCGACGAACAGGAGCTGCATGTCGTAGTTGAGGTTACGCACCTGGCGGAAAAAATACGTCGCCAGGGCGCACCACCTAGGAGGAGGCTCGACGTAAAGGTATCGCTGCAAGGTCTGAAGGCGGAAGGTCGCGACCTGGGTGCGGACGCACACCAGCGACTGACCACCCTCCTCAATAGGGAGGCTTAGAACCTGCGCAGCGACCCCGTACATCTTTTTGTCCCAGAAGTAGTCGACCAACGTTCTCTGGATGTCAGCGACAAAGCCAGGAGGAGGGACCAAAGTGACCAGCCGGTACCACAGCATGGCAGCCACCAGCTGGTTTATTACCAGCACTCGGCTCCTGTAAGATAGCATTCGGAGCAGTCCTGTCCAGCGGCCTAGGCGAGCTGAGACTTTGGCCTCGAGCTCCTGCCAGTTGGCCGGCCAGGATTTCTCGGTCGGGCTGAGGTAGACCCCCAGGTAGACGAGATGGGTGGTACTCCAGCTGAACCCCCGAAACTCCTCCGGCAGGGAGTCCACCCGCCACGGACCCACCAGTAGCCCGGAACATTTGGCCCAGTTGATCCTGGCGGAAGACGCCGCCGAGTACACGGCCTGGCACTCGCGCATCCTCCCCAGGTCAGCCGGGTCGGTGAAAGTGAGGAGCACATCGTCGGCATAGGCCGAGAGGACTACCCCTGTGCCCGCGCCGCGCAGAACCAGCCCCGACAACCTCCTCCACAAGAGGTGCAGGAAAGGCTCCATGCACAGGGAGTACAGCTGGCCGGACAGGGGGCAGCCTTGACGCACTCCTCTCCCGAAGCGAAGGGGCGCCATCAGGGACCCGTTAACTTTAACCAGACACTCTGCGGCGGCGTACAAAAGTCGGATCCGGGCGACGAACTGCGTCCCGAACCTGAATGCCCGCAGAGTCCCGAGCAGGTACTCGTGATCGACCCTGTCGAACGCCTTCTCCTGGTCGAGAGACAGGAAAGCGCTCGACAGACCAGCCCGTCGACAGAAATGGATCAGGTCCCGGACCAGATGGACGTTGTCGTGTATCGTCCGGCCCGGGACCGTGTAGGACTGGTCCGGGTGAATCATGTGGGCCAGCACGGAAGCCAGGCGAGAAGACAACACCCTGGCGAAGATTTTGTAGTCCGTGCTGAGGAGGGAGACCGGACGCCAGTTCTTCAAAGAACGAAGGTCCCCCTTCTTTGGCAGCAGGACGATGACCGCCCTGCGCCAAGAAAGGGGCAGCTCTCCGGCATTTAGACACTCCCCCAGGACCTGTGCGTAGTCGTTCCCCAGGACGTCCCAGAACGCCCTGAAGAACTCCACAGTCAGCCCGTCCAGCCCCGGGGACTTGCCCCTTGAGAGCCGGTCGAGGGCGCCAGTCAGCTCCTCTAAAGCGACAGGAGCGTCGAGCCTTCCGGCGTCCTCCGGGCTGAGCTGCGGCAGTTCCTCCCACAGAACTCTGCGAGCATCCTCGCTGGATGGATCCGGAGAGAACAGGGCCGTGTAATAGGATTGGACGTGGGCCCTGATACCCTCCGGATCCAAGACGAGGGACCCGTCGTCAGCCAGCAGCACAAGGAGCTGCTGACGGGTGCCACGCCTTTTTTCCAGAAGAAGGGGGAGCCGTGGTCCAGGTCCTGGAGGAGCCGGAGCCGCAACCTCACGTACGCGCCCCGAGCCCTGACGAGCTGCGGGTCCCGGAGCGCGGCCTTCTTCTCTTCGTACACCCCGCGTAGGGCCGGGTCCGCGTCCAGCTGACCGAGGCGTGACTCCAGGTCGAGCATCTCCCTCTCTAACTCCCCGATCCTGGATTTCCGCCTCTTTGTCGACCCCCTCGCGTACTCCTGACAGAAGACGCGGACGTGGGCCTTGTCCACGTCCCACCATAGCCTCAGGGAGGGGAAGCTTCCCCGCTTCCTTCTCCAGCCGGCCCAGAAACGACGAAACGAGTCCCGGAACCGCTCGTCCTCCAGCAGCAGGTTGTTAAAGTGCCAGTACGCGGAGCCCAACCTGGCGCCAAACGGAAGGAGTTCCGCCCACACCAGGTGATGGTCCGTGCACGACACCTGCCGCGTGGAGGCCTTCGGAAAACAGGAGGCGTACGCCCGCGAAACGTACAGGCAGTCGATTCTGGACGCTCCGACCCCAGGCCTCACGAAGGTGAAGGCGACGGAGTCAGGATGGAGATTCCGCCAGACATCCACCAGGTCGAAGGACTTGACCAAGTCCCCCAACCTCCTCCCCGACGCCGAACTCGTGCGGGCACCGCCGTGGTCCCTGTCCTCGAGGACGCTGTTAAAATCTCCCCCGAGGACGACGCACTGGTTCTCGTCGATGGAAGCAAGGTGAGAGGACACTTCTTCGAAGAAGCTCGCTTGCCTCGGCCCGGCCAGGGGAGCGTAGGCGTTCACCAAGTGATGCACCGCGCCCCCCAGCCGAACCGTCAGGTGAAGCAAACGGCCTGGCACTGGCTCCCTGACCCCCAAGATCTCCGGCTGAAAATGCGGGGCCAACAGGATAGCCACCCCGCCAGATCTGCGGGTGAGGTAACTCATGTAGACCCCCCCCCTCGCCACTCCAGGAGCCAGATGGCTTCGTCTCCCGGGGTAGTGTGGGTTTCTTGCAGGAAGCACATCGCATACCTCCCATCCCGAAGGACCGAGGGGGTCTGGAATCTGCGCTGTGACTCCCTGCTGCCGTTGATGTTGAGGCTGGCTATAGTTGTCTCCATGTCAGAAGTATAGTGCAACCACCACCATTACACACAGTTAAACTATATACATATTTACTGGGAGGACGAGAGAGGGGCACAGAAGTCCCTCGCCCTCACCAGGAGTGCTCCCAGGAAGCTCCTGACTCGCTTTCGCTCATTCACGTCAAGCCCGGGCGCCTGGCGCGCAGCGTGGGCCGACCAGTACACTCTTTCAAAGGAGCTCCAGCGGTCGAGCGCCAGTTGGGCTCTATCCCGGCGACTCCGAGTTTCCTCGACAAATTCCCGGAGTTCCTCGAGGGGGATGAGGGGGAGATCGGTGGGGGGCACCTGGGACTCGAAAATGTCACTGGAGACGGACTCCGCGTCGTCCCCGGTGTCCGCCACCGATCCAGAACCCTCCTCCGGGAGGTCGCCTTCGGTCACCGACCCCTCCCCCACCAAGAGGATGTGGGCTGGTCCGGCACCGCAAACTGGCCTCAAACCTCCAGTGACCCCACCCCCAGGGTCACCAGCGGTACCTTCCTCGGCACACCCCTTCCCGGAATGCCCCGAGTTCAGGTCGTTGGGCGGCAGAGGATCGGGGCCCTGCTCCTCTCCCGACACCGGGACGCCCGGCTCCTCGGGGAAAAGGTCCTCCCCTAGAAAAACAGTCTGGGAGGGAGGAGCGAGGATAACACCTTCTTCCCCTCCACCGCTCGACGACCCAGCAGTGAATAAAAGACTGTCATCTGCACCATGGCCCGTGTTGTTATTAAAATCCCTCCCCAGGGGCTGGAGGAGTTATGGCAGTGGAAGGCCCGGCTGTCGCCCCTGGGGGGTTTGGGCTGGTCGGGCCATGGTGCAGGACAGTGGGGAGGCACTGTCGGCTCATCCCCTGGAGAGGGACAGCACCACCGGCACACTGATGGGATACCTCCCCCCTCCAAGGGCCAGCACCTCTTCCACAGAGAGACAGGGGGGGGAATTTATGAGCCTACCCCTCCCCGCCCGCCTTGATGGTCATGGGGCCCGAGGTCCCGCCCACCAGCCTTTCCCGGAATACGATTGGCTGGGGGAAGGCAGGGGGCGTGGCCAGGGTCAGCTGTGTCACTTCCTGCCCCACCCCTGGTTTATTGGGTGATGGCGGCTGGGGCCCAGAGATACGGTCGCTGCAGGAGGTAGAGCAGCGGTGGTTCCCCTCAGGTTAGTGCCAGGGGGTGGCAGGGCTTTGGCTCCGGGGCAGGTGCTGAAGCCCCAGGGGTTTCTGTAACAGGGCTGGGGTTAGTGGGGCCAGGATCAGGTACGGGTTTGGGGGTCAGGGTTCCCGCGCTGGAGCAACGCTGGCACGGCTGCAGGGGCATTGTCGTGCCGGGGCGGGGCAGGTCGTGGGCTACGTGATGGGGAATGGGGAATGGGGGATAGGGGGGGTCACCCCGTGGGCGGGCTTGACACGTTGAGTCTTCCTGGGCGCCTTCTGTCCAGTCGGACGCTCATCCCCCTCCCTGCCTGAGGCTGAGGCATTGGGAGCCTCCGGCTTAGCCCCCGGTGCCGGGGCTTGTGCTGTTGACTTTGGGGGAGGGAGAGAGTGGGTGCGGCGGCACCACCCGCAGCCATTGGTGTGGGCTGGGGAGCCTTCTGGGTGGGGCAGTTCTTCCTTATATGCCCCACCTCGCGGCACAGGTGGCACCGTCCGCCGTCCAGAAGGCGCGGTAGGCCGCACCCTCGTGGAGGACAGTGAACGAGCCCTTGGTGACCTCCTCCCGGGCCAGGCAAATAAACACCTGGTGTCGGAAGGAGTATACGTGACGGTGGGCGGGGTCCTTAAGACCGAGCAGGAGCGGTTGAACACCTGACCGGATCTCCCCCAAGGTGTTGAGGTGGGGAAGAAGGAGCTCACTGGCAATGAAGGGCGGGACGTTGGAGATCACGACTCTCTGGGCCGTGACCTCCAAAGGGTCGACGGGCAAATGTGTCCCGCCCACAGTGAGCCCCCTCTCCACGGCCAGGTGGACCGCCTGCTCGGTCTTAAGGAAGAACACAGCCTTCCCGTACGTGCAGGCCGCAGCGACGATGGCCAGTGGGCCGACCACACCAGCCATGGCCTTACTGCAGGCCTCGATTGTCATGTTGGGATGGGGATAGGCCTTTACCCCCAGGCGTTTGGTCAGGTGCCTGAAGGGGGATGCGGTTGCAGCCGGGGTTGGGCCAGCCGAGCCTAAGGCATTGGCTACCCCGGCGTAGATCCGGCTGGGCCCTGCGACCTTCGGGCTCGCCATACTCCGTCGGCCTCTGGCAGTAGCAGCGGTGAAGTTCTTGGGGAGGTGCTCGAGGCCAGTCACCCAAAGCGAGTCCCAGGCAGCGGTGGTGGAGGCAGGCCTCAGGCAAGTCCTCGGCAGGCCCTCGATTGCAGTGTTGGGGGCAGGCCTGTTGGGGGGGGGGTCCCCAAGACAAGTCCCAGGCAGCCCCGAAATTGAGTCCTGGGCAGCAGGTGGGCCTCGGGTCACAGCAGTGGTGGAGGTTGTGGGGAGTGGCCTCAGGCGAGTCCCAGGCTGCGGTGATGGAGGCAGGCCTCAGGCAACAGCAGTTGAGGCAGGCCTCTGTCGAGTCCCAGGCAGGCCCTCCGTTGGGGAGTGACTCCCAGGCAAGTCCCAGGCAGTGGCGGTGGAGATAGGCCGCAGGTCGCAGCAGTGGTGGAGGTTGTGGGAAGGGGCCTCAGGCGAGTCCCAGGCTTCCGTGGTGGAGGTAGGCCTCAGGCGGCAGCAGCAGTTGAGGCAAGCCTCTGGCGAGTCCCAGGCTGGCCCTCGGTCCCAGCAGTGGAGGCAGACCTGTTGGGGAGGGACTCCTAGCCAAATCCCAGGCAGCAGCGGTGGAGGTGGGCCTCAGGTCTCAGCAGTGGTGGAGGTTGTGGGAAGGGGCCTCAGGCAAGTCCCAGGCAGTGCTGGTGAAGGCAGGCCCAGGCGGGGTCCCAGAGACCAGCAGTGGGAGTGGGCCCCACTGCAGCGCCAAAGCTAGGCCCAGAACACAAAGCTCTCACCTCCTTCCTCCTTTCACAGGCACACACTCACACTGATCCAACTCCTAACCGGGAAAACACCCGAGTGGCCAGTGACAAGCAGTGCCCTTCACATCGAAGGGCAATGCTGTGTGATCAAAACAGTGAAGGGGAGGGCAGGGACTAAATCAAAATAGAGTTGGAGGGGAAATGACATCTTTACTTCTATACTCAATTCCCCTTGTTATGAAGGCCAGCGTGCTATTAGCTTTCTTCATTGCCTGTTGTACCTGCATGTTTGCTTTCATTGACTGATGTACAAGAACTGAAAATGTGTTGCTGGTTAAAACACAGCAGGTCAGGCAGCATCCAAGGAACAGGAAATTCGACGTTTCGGGCCCAAGCCCTTCTTCAAAATTCCTGATGAAGGGCTCTGGCCCGAAACGTCGAATTTCCTGTTCCTTGGATGCTGCCTGACCTGCTGTGCTTTAACCAGCAACACATTTTCAGCTCTGATCTCCAGCAGCTGCAGACTTCACTTTTTACTCTGATGTACAAGAACACCTAGATCTCGTTGTACTGCCCCTTTACTACCTAAATGGATTCAAGTTAGGTAATCTGCCTTCCTGTTCTTGCCACCAAAGTGGATAACCACACATTTATCCACATTAAACTGCATTTGCCATGCATTTGTCCATTCACTTAGCCTGTCTAGGTCACCCTGTATTCTCCTAACATCCTCCTCACATTTCACCCTGCCACCCAGCTTTGTGTTATTAGCAAATTTGCTAATATTACTTTTAATACCTTCATCTATATCATTAATGTACATTGTAAAAAGTTGTGTTCCCAGCACTGATCACCGCCTGCCATTCCGAAAGGGAGCCGTTTACCACTACTTTGTTTCCTGTCAGCCAATCAATTTTCAATCCATGTCAGTATTTTACTCCTAATACCAGGTGCCCTAATTTTGCTCGCTAACCTCCTATGTGGGACTTTATCAAATAATTTCTGAAAGTCCAGGTATACTACATCCACTGGATCTCCCTTGTCCATCTTCAGAGCTACATCCTCAAAAAAATCCAGAAGTTTAGTCAAGCATGATTTCCCCTTCATAAATCCATGCTGACTCTGACCTATCCTCATACTGAGATCTAGATGTGTCATAATTTCGTTCTTTATAATTGACTCCAGCATTTTTCCCACCACTGAGGTCAGACTAACTGGTCTATAATTCTGTTTTCTCTCTCCCTCCTGTATTAAAAAGTGTGACAACATTAGCCACCCTGCAATCCACAGGAACTGATCCTGAATCTATAGAACATTGGAAAATGATCACCAATGCATCCACGATTTCTAGAGCCACCTCCTTCAGTACCCTGGGATGCAGACCATCAGGTCCTGGGGACTTATCAGCCTTCAGACCTAACGGTCTCTCCAACACCATTTCCTGCCTAATATAAATTCCCTTCAGTGCAGGTCCTTCAGCCAATATTACATCTGGGACATAGCTCATGTCTTCCCCAGTGAAGACAGATCTAAAGTACCAATTCAACTCTTTTGCCATTTCTTTGTTCCCTGTAATAAAAAAAATAGTATATTTCAATACGGTCACCTCTAATTCTTTTAATTTTCAATGAATACAGGGCCCAATCTACTCAACCTCTTCTCATCAGACACTTCTTTCTTGGTTGTGATTCTTCTCTAGGTAGCCTCCAATGCCAGTATACCTTTCCTTCGATAAGGGCCCAAAATTGTTCATAGTATTCCAGCTGGTCTGACTTGCACCATGTATACTTTCACCAAAACCTTCCACATTCCTGTTGAAATAAAGGCCAACTTTTCATTTACCTTATCTATTGACACCTATCAGGCTGTTACAACCACTAGATATTATGATGGCACTCCAATCAACAGCCACACAATACCAGCTACTTAACAAGACTAAGGACCCCCTACCTACAGCATGCAGGAACAACATATAATACAAAATCCCTTGCAACAAGCACTACATCAGACAAATAAGTAGAAAACTAGCCATCTGACTTCACGAATACCAGATGGCTACTAAATAATATGATCCACCCTCCCTCATCTCTGTACATGCAGACCAAGAAGGCCATCAATTCAACTGACAGTTACTATCCTAGGACAGGCCATCAATAAACACAGAGGTAAATCCAATGTATAAACTGCTGCAGCGAACACCCAGAAGTGATACTCGCCTTAAGAGACTGGACCACATAAAAACCAAGTGGGACAGAACAACAGTGCTTCACGGAAGATGCACTGATGTTACCCAGTAGGGTACTCATGTCTGCAGATTGGGGAGTTAACTACCTCATCCACAACCTGAGGTACAGATCTTTGTGAAAACCTTAAAGATCTCCATTAGCCACAAACTTAGAGACAGGCTTTTTGTGTTACATAGGCACTTCTGTTTCATAGCTTCCTGTGGTCTTTCTCGATTTAAATCAAACTCAGCTCATCTACTCCTCCCAAAGTGCATAATCTCATATTTTTCATTTATATTCCATCTGCCACTCATTTATCCTATTTATATATCTCTCTCTACCCTCATCATGTCATTCTCAACACTTGTGCTTTTTTTTGTCATTTACAAAATTGGCTAAAGTGCATTCGCTCTTGTCATCCAAGTCATTAATATACATTGTAAATCACTGTGGCCCGGGACTAATCCTGGTCAGCATTCTACTCATTACAGGTTGCCATTCTGACAATGCCCCATTTTCCCAACTGTCTTCTATTAGCTGTACAGGATTAGAAAATCTGTGGAATTCTTTAGTAAAGAGGGCTGTAATGTCTGAGTCATCAAGTATATTCAAGGTCAAGAGACAAATTCTTAATCAATAAGGAAATCCAGGGTTATAAGGCAAAGGCAGGAAAGTGGAGTTTGGGATCATTAGACCAACCATGATCTCATTGAAGTGGAGCAGATTCAGTGGGCATTATAATCTGCTTTTGCTCCTGTTGTGGGGAAAATCACCAGCCTCTGAGTCAGAGTCTCGTTCCAAAGAGGCTGCTATATCTTCTATGGTTCGAGCAGCATGCATCCAGATAGTTCTACTTCAGACTTTGCAGAGTCAGGAGGTGAGCTATTCACTGCAGGATTTCTAACCTCTGACCTGCTCTTGTAGATATAGTCTTTCCATGGATGGCCCAGTTCAGTTTCTGGTCATTGGTAAGCACCATAGTGTTGTAGTGGGGTGATCCAGTGATGGCAATGCCATTGAATGTCAATGGGCAAAGATTAGATTCTCTCTTGTTGAAATAGGTCATGGCCAAATATCTATGTAGCAATAATATTACTTGCCACTTGTTAGCCGAGTCTGGATATTGTTCAGGTCTTGTTGCATCTGGACATTGGCTGCTTCAGTATCTGAGATGTCATGAATGGTGCTGAACACTGTGCAGCCATCAGTTCACATCCACCCCCCTACACTTATGCTGAAAGGAAGGTTATTGATGAAGTAGATGGAAATGGTTGTGCCTAGATCATTGTCCTGAGGCGTTCCGCAGTGATGTACTGATGATCAAAGACCACAATCATCTTTCTTTGTGCCATCCATGAATCTGATCCACAGAGATTTCCCTCTGAATTTCTGCTGATTCTAGTTTTGCTAGAGCTCCTCATTTTACAATCAAATGTGTCCTTAATGAGAAAGGTTGTCACTGATAAGTCCTCTATGGAATTTGGCATGTTTGATCTAAGGCTGTAATGAGGTCAGAAGCAGAGTGACCCTCGTGGAACATAAATTGTGTGAACGTGAGCAGGTTATTGTTCACAAGTGCTGCTTGATAACACTGGTGATGAGTAAATGGTCAGTAATGGCCAGGTTGGATTTATCCTGCTTTTCTTGTACAAGAGAGACCTGGGCAATTTTCCATATTGTCCAGTAGATGCCAATATTGCAGCCCTACTGGAAGGGCTTGGTTAAGGTAGCAGCAAGTTCTGAAACGTAAGTCTTCAGGATAATTCGGGAACGCTGTCTGGGCCTGTAGCCTTTGCAGTAAGCAATGCATCTAGCCGTTTCTTGACATCACATGGAGTGAAGCAAATTGACTGAAGACTGGCATCTAAGATACTGAAGGTCTCAGAAGGTAGCTAGACGGATCATCCACTTGCTACATTGATATGCTGAGCTCCTGGCGGTGGTGGGGTCAATTTTCAAAGCCTCCTGCTCCAGTGCATTGTTTAATTGTTCACTACTATTCATCATGGTTGATGTGAAGAACTGCAGTGCTTAGATCTGATCCATTGGTTGTGCAATTACTTCGTTCTGTCTATCAACTTGCTGTTGGGCATGCAAGCCATCTTGTAGCTTCACCACATTGACCCCTCATTTTTAGATATGCTTGGTGCTTCTCCCAGCAGGCTCTTCTGCATTCTCAATTGAACCACAGTTGATTCAATTAGTCTGTCATGTGTGGCACCATATCCTCAATATGATGACAAGGCACCATCACCTCAAGGGCTCTGTGTTGGTCACTCTTACATACTGTCAATTCCTTCTGAAATGAAACATTTTTTAAACTCTGAAGTTATTATACCATAACTGCACTTCGAACCCTACTGATTAACAAAATATACAAACACAAGTGACTAGTTTCCATTTACTTATGATTTTACAAACACCACAGACCGTGACTACTAACACACAACATCCTCATGATTATATTGTGTCACCTTCAATGTTTTTTGTGACTAAGCCACAAGAACAAATACAACAGTGAGTGAAGTTAAAAAATCTCACAACACCAGGTTATAGTCCAACAGGTTTAATTGGAAGTACACTAGCTTTTGGAGCGTCGCTCCTTCATCAGGTGGTACCACCTGATGAAGGAGCGACGCTCTGAAAGCTAGTGTGCTTTCAATTAAACCTGTTGGACTATAACCTGGTATTGTGAGATTTTTAACTTTGTATACCCCAATCCAACACCAGCATCTCCAAAGCAGTGAGTGAGACATCCTCATTGGGATTAAAATTACATCAGTTCCTCCACACAGTTGTCTTTTTATTACACTTAACAGGGCTATTAAAGAGGGAACTTTATCAAATTCTAACCTGGGAGGACAAGAGCACACAGCACTGAGTTCAGGCATTACCAGCAACAACGTCAGAATTACTTCACCGCACACAAGCAGATTTGAAAGCATTTCCAACTGACTTAAGGTTCAGCTTAGGCCAACCAGCTACAAACTGGCTTGAAAATGGTACAATCACCATAGTTTGATGATTCTTAACTGGAAACATGATGCACACTTTGGCAAATGAATAAGGCAAGTATGAGAATGACTAGTGCACAACTTAGCTAAAAGCTTCAAGTAGCATTACCAACACTTAAGAGCTGCCATTCAGTTGGTCAGCAACTCTCCAAGGCCGCCTCAAACACTTAACACTGCTCCCAAAACAGAAATGCAACAGAGAAGCTGACTGGAATATGGATAAGCACACTCATCATTTTCACCGGGGAAACATGGATGAAAAAGCACCATTAAATAGAGATGTTATACAGTAGATTTAAGTGAGGTCCAGAAAGTGAAACAAGGATTGGGAAATGCCTATTAGATTAAGGCAAACAAATAAAAGATAGAGAAAACTAAATAAAAATTAATTTCTAAAATTGTCAAGTACTGATTTTCTCAAAGGAAAGAGAACACTGCTGTAGCGTGATACATTCGCAGAATTCCTCTTACAGAACTATGGTGCAGGCATAATGGGTAAATTAATTAGTGTTGAATTTAACTGGCGTTTAAAGTTTACAATCTTTTATGCCAGTTATCCCACTTGTGACAAATTGTACCCCAAAACCTGGAAAGACATAACGGAATCTTTGTCCTTAATCACTTTTGAAACACGCTGCACTTAAATGAATTCAATAAGATTTCATGGGGTGGAGTCTTCCCTGCCCAGAACAGCGTGGGCCATGGCAAGAAAGTCGTAAAAATCACAAGAGAGGGTCAGTGGAGAGTTTCCTGACATCTGGAGAAAAAAGGCCAATTTTCCAACCGAATGTTGAATGTGAGACAGATTTTCACAAGTGAGTGACAAGAGGCCTGTATGTATGTATTAACACCTCATTATTGCCTATCTCACCTCACTGAAGTGCAGTTTCTCATTCTCCCACGCACTGGGCAGAAAATGAGACAGTAACAATTCCCAACATGAAAATCAGAGCAGTTACTTGGCAATGCCAGCTCACTGTTAACTCCTCCATATGAACATCCTCTACATCAACATTTCAAGACATGCTCTATCGGTAGTGACCGCATGCACCCATCAACAGACCTTGGTATCCAACACTTCAAGGCCTCACCACACCATCACAGCACATCTCCAATCTACTTACAATGTATTTCTGAACTTTAATGCTGCAGTTTGAAATACAATGGCATCTTTCATTGAAATGCTGCAGTAAGGGCTCAGGGAGAGACACTCATCTCATGGATTAGACCAGGGTTCATAACAGGCTTCTCTCTCTCTCTCTCACTTTGTGCCTACTTGACTGCTAACAGCATCCCTGCCCTGCCTTGCAGTGCTTTGCTGCCTCAGACAGATCTTTAAGGCTTGCAGTACTTGCCTTGCTATTTAGAGCAGACAAAGTTTTAGGCAGCTTTTCATGGGTGTCAGTGATCAGTCAATGGGGTGGACATGTTGCTTCATAGTACCACGCTATGTCAATCTCACCATACTGCATTTTCCAGCAACACACACAGCAAACACATTGGTCATGTCACAAAGTCTAAATTCCTCAGACAAGTCAGTCATTAGTTGGAGGGTCACATACTGTACAAATCTCAGTCTAACAGCCTGGATACAGTGAGTCAGCCACTTAGAACAGACACCGTCAGGGACCAAATATTATTATGGTCCTGGACACATTCAATTCTGTAGTTCCAGTGTAGTTAGGGGATTTGCACTAAGTCAGTTTGGGAGCTACACAGATCAGTCAGGGATGTTGGGGCAGTCAACGCTGGAATTTGGAGGCAGCAATAAGGGATGCAAAATAGATGAGGATGAAGAATGGGTTTGGGAGGGGACCCTATAAGAGATATAATAGTTAATGGGAGAACATGGGATACTGTAGGGGTGAAGACGATTGTGACATGATTGGTGATCAACACCACCATAAGTCTTGTCAGAGGACACTGCAGGGCAATAATAGGGAAGATTAAAAAGTGTTGGCAAAGGATCAGAACAGTAGATTCTGGGTGCCATGTGGTTCATTTGGATGATCAGTTATAATAAAGTTGGTCAGGGATTGCCAGAAAAGGACATTGAGGTTTAGGCGGGTTCTTTGATGACAAAGCTGAACCTGTGACTCAGGAGAAATGAGGACTGCAGATGCTGGAGATCAGAATCGAGAATGTCATGCTGGAAAAAACACAGTTGGTCAGGCAGCATCCGAAGAGCAGGAGAATCGACGTTTCAGGCATAAGCTTGTCATCAGGAGTAAGGCTTATGGGCTGGAGCGGCTGAGAGATAAATGGGAGGAGGGAGGTAGCTGAGAATGCGATTGGTAGATAAAGATGAGATAGCTTTAATATATGTTCACCTTAACTTGTTCTCATATATCTGTATATGATCCTCTTTGAAAAGTAACCAACTGGCAGTTTAATCCCATCCTCACCTTCCTGTAGAAGTACAGCTCCAACTCCAATGTCACGAACATTGGTGGCAACTTTTAAAAGGTTTTCAAAATTTTGGTGTAGCTAAAACTGCTTTGATGATTAATATTGATTTCAAAGGGTCGAATGCCTCCTGGCATTGTTCTGTCCACTGAAACTTTGTGTTCTTCTTCAGCAAATGGGTTAATGGTGCCACTACACTGCTGAAACTTGGAATAAACTTCTGATAGAATCTGCTGAGTCCGAAGAATTGAAGCACCTCTTTCTTTTGATGTTGGTCATGGAAGTTCCTCGATGGCCTTTGTCTTTGCGTTCCATGATGTGAACCTTCCATGACTGACATTATGTCCCAAGAATATCCCCTCTGCTTTCGTGAATTCAGTTTTATTTCAGTTTATCACCAGTTTTGCTTCTGGTAGTCCTTCTAAGACCTCTGCCAACTGTACTATGTGATCTTTCCAGGTCTCACTAAAGATCACCACATAATCCAAATATACTGCATAGTTTGTTAACCCAGGCACAACTCTGTTCATGAGTCTTTGGGATTTTTTTAAAGATTAGATTCTCTACAGTGTGGAAACAGGCCCTTCGGCCCAACAAGTCCACACTGTCCCTCCGAACAGTAACCCACCCAGACCCATTTCCCTCTGACTGATGCACCTAACACTACAGACAATTTAGCATAGGCCAATTCACCTGACCTGCACATCTTTTGATTGTGGGAGGAAACCGGAGCACCCGAAGGAAACCCACGCAGACACGGGGAGAACGTGCAAACTCCACACAGACAGTCCCCAAAGCTGGAATCGAACCTAGGGCCCTGGTGCGCTGTGAGACAGCAGTGCTAACCACTGAGCCACTGTGCCACCCACTGGTGGAAGGTGCGTTCTTCATTCAAAGGGCATCATTTTAAACTGATATCACCCATTTGGGGTTACAAACACAGAAATTTCTTTCACCGACTCTGATAAAGGTTCCTGCCAGGAACCACGCATAAAGTCCAACTTGATAATGTAACTAGATTGTCCAACTTTCTCAATACAGTCCTCCAATCTAGGAATTGGATGAGTCCAATTTTGTAACTGAATTGACCTACCAATAATCCACGCAGAATCATTGAGTTCCATCTGGTTTGGGGACTAAGACGATTGGTGAACTCTACTCGCTCATGCTTGGTTCGATCATGTCCTCGTTGAGCATGGACTCCACCTTCATCAGGACCTGTCTGGTTTTGAAAGGTTTGAGCCCCGATAGGGGTGTTGTTTTATCAGAGCAGTACTCCCTGCGTCTACTTCATGTACAGTAACATTAGTCCTCCAAATCTGATTCTGACATATGCCCTTATACTGCAGGAACAAATTTCCAACTGTGTCCTATGCTCTTGAGACAGATAGCTTACTAACCTATCCCACTCAAGGATATCTTCATTTTTAAATCTATTTCGAGGCACATCAAAATACACATCATGTGGATTTGATTCCTCCCTCTGCGGGGTAGTAACTAACACCTGTTTCTCCAGCTCTTTCTCTCTAATATAATATGATTCAACATGTTCACATAACATACCCAATACTTTTTTTTTCCTATCTGGCATCTTTACTAAATAGTTCACCTGACTCAACTTTTTCTCAATTTGATAGGGACCACTAAACCTGATCTCCTATCACTGGTAATAGTACTAACACTTCATCCCCTCGGGAAAACATCAGAGTCTCAGCGCTTTTATCTGCCACCTGTTTCATTCTACACTGTGCCCTCTTTAGGTGGTGTTTAGTTTTATCACCTACCCTATTTAATCTCTTTCTCACCTACGATACATAATTGAAGTGTGAGATCTCCGACTTTGATCCTGTCAATTTTTCTTTAATTAATTTCAAAGGGCCTCTTATGACCAATATTAGAGAATGAACTGAGTAGATTCATTTAGGCATCAAATGTGACACTTAATTTAATCAACCACAAGTCACCGAAATTAAACAAATTGTCTCACGTTTTATTTAAAGATCTCAGACACTAACCTGCAAGTGTTTAAATCTGCTGAGAAGTTTTGTACACCCAAATCTATTCCAATCTGTCTAAAACAGTTCAAATCCTGATGAAAAACCCCCAAACCATTAAGACATGGGGTGAATCCTCCTGTTTACTTTAACCCAGCAACGCAGAAAAGATATATCTGTGCAGTAATCTGTAAAAATCTGAGGCCGAGAACTAGTTAAAGAAAATGTAACAACTTTATTTCTTAAAATATAAAAGCATAATTAACTAACAACTATTTACAACTCCTTCTCTAACCTATCTTTTACCTTCCTTTCTATAATACTAAGCCGATAAAACTCCTAATTAATATTTCCAAAACTTATCTCAAAACCAGGCAGCTTTTGGTTCTTCTTTTCTTGTTGGGGATTCCGCTTCACAGGTTTACTGATCAATAAAGGCACCTTTAAGAAAGCTATTCTTTGAGCTGTTTGCAGATGTTGCTGGCTTGGCAATTCTCCTCCCAAATGTTCAATTTTCTCTGGTCTTATACCCCCCACCCCAAACCACTGATTGTGTCATTGGCTTTTAAGATTGTCAATATACTAAATTCAAACTTGATTGGAGTTTAGGTTTTTTGGGGCTTATAATTTTAAGTGATTGGACTAATTCAAATCTGTTTTCGTCTCCAAGCAAACAGCTAACCTAGCTACCCCAGTAGCTGGAGCACATGTTACATTGTATCTCATTGAGAACACTTGGTGCTGTCACTGATAGCTTTTAACTCTCTTAAAGGTATAGTACACCCACATCTTCATAAGTGCTCCACATTCCACTTTATACAGCAGTATGCTACACTGTCAGTTGAGTGTACAAATACTTACTGTTCACATTATTAATTAGCTGATCTGTTTCTTACACAGGTTCATTGCATACATGACAAATCCAGTCACGACAGAGGTATTGGTGGTGCTGCTGCAGTGCAACAAAGCCTATGACCAGTATCAACTTGCAGTCACTGCCAAACAGCCTCCACGTGAAGAGTTTGTAGCTTGAGGTCTGCTTAGGATGCACAGAAGGTACAGGAGGGCCAGGGTCTATCATCCTCAATGCGATCTCTCTATCCTCAACCCACAAATGTATTAAACCTGTTACTAATATAATTAGTGCTGGATTACACTATTTTGGCAACATAGTTGGCTTCCCACAGGGAAAGGACGAGCTAGATTGTGTGCACATTGCCATATCATCAGTGGAAAAATGTTCCATTCTTTCAACGTGTAAGTTATATATGATCATTGGTACCACAACTTAGAAGTCTGCATAAGGTACTGTCATGATGTATATATCTTTGAAAACTCATGTTCTTATTTTGTTTCAAGGGTTGAATGTCTCACAAAGATAGTTAATGGGAGTCAAGGTCTAACC
Organism: Hemiscyllium ocellatum; assembly: GCF_020745735.1. NCBI lineage: Eukaryota > Metazoa > Chordata > Chondrichthyes > Orectolobiformes > Hemiscylliidae > Hemiscyllium > Hemiscyllium ocellatum. The sequence continues at coordinate 35,059,746 of NC_083434.1, forward strand.
ATGACTGATACCTGTTATTACACATGAGTAGTAAATGCAGTCACAGCAGGAGTACCGTTCATGCTGCTGCTGGAGTGCAACAGTGCAGAGAAATTGAGAAGAAACAGCTGCACCAGGAAGCCCATGAACTGTATCAACATGTAGTCACTGACATACGGCCTCGGCGTGAACAGGTTGCAACTGAAGCTCTGCTTAGGATGCACAGAAGGTGCAGGAGGGCCAGGGTGTATCGTCTTCAATGCCATTTCCTGCAGCTGAGCGAGGTGCAGTGTCGCTGCAATTCAAGGACACCCAGGATACTGTCACAGAACTATACCAATTAAAGTGGGACCTGCAACCTGCAGAGTGTTGGTATAATACAGCCCATTCTTCCACTAACGCTTGTGGAGCAGATAGTCAGTCTCCTAAATATGAGATTCTAATGCTTAGAACAGCTCAGGAGTGGGGGCTGTGTGTGTGGAGGAGAGAGAAGACTTCATACAACACTCTGAATAGTGTGCTACATAATCCGAACATCTGCATAACAACAGCAGGCAAAGAGAGGTTGCGATTGAGGTTAGGGAGCAGCAACAGTCTTCCAAGGCAGATGAGAAAGTCGTCGAGCAGGAAGACCATCACCTTCAGCATGATAAAACAGTGCAGCATTCACTGATAGTAAATTTGTTGTTGATCAAAAAGCAACCAGTCTGTTTCTGTTCAGTGGCCAAGGCAGCATGTTTATTTATTCATTGTTCACTTCTGCTGTTGCTAAATAAAATAAGTGAACATTTTAAGCTGTTTGAAGGCTTCCCCGATGTGATGGTCCCACATTGGACAATTATGAGAATTTGAGCTACACTGGACATTGGGGAAAAGAAAGGGTAGCATGGACTTTGGTGGGGTTATAAGATGGAATGGAGGAATGGACAAGTAAACTGTATGGACTGGATTCAAAATAGCAACAAATATGGCTGTGCACTTGTATGTGCAATGAAGTATCAAATGTGCCACCTCTGTGCCCTGAGAGGTGTTGATTAATGGTAACACTCCCACTACCTGCACAATGAAGGTCAACTCCAGACTGCCAATGCTTCATTGGGTGCGCTGTCAGGCTTCAAAACTGTCACCTGTGCCAGGATCCTAGGATGTTCCAGCAGTGACAAGTATGTTTGCCAATGCTAAATGGGAGAATACAAATGCAGTGCCAAAACAGGACAGTGCACAGGTAGTAAGGTGAGTTTAGGATGATAGTGAGCTCACTGATACTAACTTTAGATTTTGCCAGGGTCAATGAGCTTCTGAGTTCAAAACGCTCTTGGTACAAACATGGCTCACTAATAACTGCACAATGTTCAGTACCAATGGCAACTTCTCACACACTGAAGCAGTCCATTTCTAAATGCAACAAGATCTGGACAATGTTAGCTGAAGCTTGGATAAGTGGCATGTAACATTCACACCACACAATTGCCAGGCAATGTGCATCTCCAATAAGGGACATTCTAACCACAACCCTCTGACATTCAATGGTGTTACCAGTGATTCCCCCACTATTAACATCTTTGGGGTTACCACTAACCAGAAACTGAACCAGACACAGCACATGAACATCGTGGCTACAAGAGTAGGTCAGAGGCTAGGAATATTGCAACGAGTAATTCAAAGTTATCCACCATCTACAAGGCACTGGTCAGGAGTGTGATTGAATACTCCCTACTTGTCTGGATGAGTGCAGCTCCAACAACATTCAAGAAGCTCAACAGCATACAATACAAATCAGTTTGCTTGACTGGTACCACAATCACTCAACACTCAGTATTTCGCAGTAGTATGTACTACCTACAAGGTGCATAGTAGAAATTCACCAGTGATCCTTAGACAGCACCTTCTAAATCTATGACCACTTCCATCTAGAAGGACAAGGGCAGCAGATACATCTGCAAGTTCCCCTCCAAATCACTCATCATTCTGACTTTGAAATATATCACAATTCCTTCACTGTCACTGGATCAAAATCCTGGAATCACCTCCCTAAGGGCATTGTGGGTCAACCTACAACAAATGGACTGCAGTGGTTCAACATCTCACCACTATCTCCTTAAGAATAACTAGGGACAAGTAATAAATGCTGGCTGGCAATGCCCATGTCCCACGAGTGAATAAAACAAAACTTGCTGGGCCTTGTGGAAAGAAACTCTCCATCAAACCCCAAAAACGTGACACTTTGTTGATTTCTTCAAAGATTCAGCCCATGGTCGTTTACTTTGCCAATAATCTACCAAAGGAACAAAAAATTTTTTTAGGATTTACTGCTGGATTTAGGGTCAAAACTTATACACTTATACCAAGGAAGAAGACTCCTCAATCTATCACACATGTGCCAACTCACTCTTCAAAAAGGTATTCACAGAGTCATACAGCACAGAAACTGGCTGCTTGGTGCAACTCATCCATGCTGACCAGGTTCCTAAACTGAACTAGTCCTGTTTGCCTGCAGTAATAAGCTCCATCTGCAACATCTTCTTCTTTTTAAGATTTGTAGAGTCATGACAGAATCCCTACAGTTTGAAACAGGCCATTTAGCCCATCAAGTCCACACCAACCCTTCGAAGAGCATCCCACCCAGACCCACCTCTACCCTATCCCTGTAACCCTGCATTTCCCATGGCTAATTCACTAAGCCTGTATATCTTTAGACTGTGGGAAGAAACCACAGCACCTGGAGGCAACCCATGCAGACACAGGGAGAACGTGCAAACTCCACACAGACTGTTGCCAAAAGATGGATTTGCATCCAGCTCCCTGGTGCTGTAAGACAGCAATGCTAACCACTGTGCCGTCCATGAATCCAATTTCCTTTTGAAAGTTACCACTGAAGCAGCTTCCATCACGCTTTAAGTAATGCATTTCAGATCTTAACTCAATGCAAGCAGTTTCCCTGTGATACTTCTGCCAATTATTTAATATCTGTCCCCTCTGGTTAGAGATTATCCTGTCTGCAGTATGCTTGTCCTTATTTATTGAATCAGAATTTTGAACATGTTTATTAAATTGCTTTTAACCTTCCCTATTATAAGGACAGCAATCCCAGATTCTGTAATCTCTCCTGATGTTAATCTGCTTTGCAATCCACTTCCAAGGCTTTAGCATCAGACCTTTAACCCCTCCAAATCCAGTTATCAGTCAAAACATCCAATAAAAACACTACATGACTGACGCCATTAAACTTGTATTTAAATCATTGATCCAACTCATTTTTACAAAATGGGTGGTGGTGGTGGATAAACTGACCTTCCTTCACATAAGTCAATGGGAAAGGTCACAAAAGAAATAAAGTATATATCAGATAGCTAATCTAGCATGTTTTGCACTCTGAATGAATTCGAATTCAACCACAACAAGTGGCTGAGGGACCTGCAGCAACATCTACGCATTCCCCCCAAACACAAAGTTCCGAAAGCATTCCAGAAGATTTGCACAAGTCACTAGTTGGTCCCTAGCTTAGATCAAGAAATGTCAAGTGTAACAACACCAGATATATTTATGAGTCCATCTTTGATAAAACCAACATTTTTTACAGAACTACATAAGCAAAGTTCAGCAAATACCCAAATCACAGCTAGATTTTAGTAAAACCAGAATCATTAACAAAACCTTTACCCACCTAAACCAGTTACAAACTGTTTTCTTGGACCATAACGTATAGTACTGAAGAATGTCAACAGAACCAGTCTATTCATATCAACACTTGCAACCTAGACCACCACATTAACTCATTTCTTGTGACCTTTGTTGTTCAAAGGAGCAGGGGAATCGACGTTTCGGGCATGAGGCCTTTTTCAGGAATCATTCCTGAAGAAGGGCTCATGCCCGAAATGTCGATTCTCCTGCTCCTTGGATGCTGCCTGACCTGCTGCGCTTTTCCAGCAACACATTTTTCAGCTCTGATCTCCAGTATCTGCAGTCCTCACTTTCTCCTTTGTTGTTCAAAGTAAATGTCAACTACCAAATCCAAATTACTATGCTACTTTCATTTCTACACCAAGAACTATAAAAACATATCTTTATCATTGTTTAGGAATTCCTAATCAGTAGTCACACATATTTATGTTTCTTGTTAAAATGCTTAAAGGAACTGTAAAATAGGAATCTAAAGAAAACAACTTTATTATGAAACCCCCTTTCATGACTTATCAATTAAATTGCACATTTAGCATCTGAACATCAAAACTGATGTAACTTTTACAGTAAGAACAATATCCATTTAAAATTAAACAATCGAATCATTACCAAAATCTCAGTTTGTACATGGTTGCTTTTTAAAGGGGAACTACATGGGTTTAAGAACTTATAAAGCATCTGCAAAAAACAAATCCTTCTAGCATTTGAATTTGTGACCTATTACCTCTTGGAGCACTCACCTACACTAACTGTATTCAAATTAAGAATTGTTGATACATGCATTAGGTGTTGCTTAGGAGCACTTTCTTTTGATGGTTATCAAGGACTGTAATTGCAACACATCACAGCTGGCATATTTCACGTCCTCTATAGACACTGTTCCTCAGTCTAAATGTAGTAAGTTTACAATGAAAAGCAATATCAATTTTGCAAATGTACACCTGATAAGGGTGGTAATATTTACATACTTGAAAATTCATGTGGCATGTAGATAATATACAGGACTATGATGCAGTGTAAATCATCACAGGTGGTAGATAGGTAAAAATCTCCATATCATGAGCATCCAGAAACAATGTACACCTTGAGTTTATTTCAGAACTTCTGACATGTTAGTCCATTGCCAAGGTCAAGCCAGCTTTTACATCTGTATTTTTCCAGCTGCTTTAAATGTGGGGAAAGTCTGTGTCACAGAAGACCTGTGAAAACATTTTGTGGAGGGATTGCAATAGGGGTATGTGGAATTGAAGCCATGATCAGGCAGGCCTAAGGAACCAACTGGTCAGCCCCTGTCCCTAATCTGTATGCTTCTGTGTTTGACTTTTGTGTATAATTCCTTTATGAACACCCAGTATCTCACTGTAGGCAGGAATTACAGAACCCACATTATTAGAACAGATAGTGGAATATACAAAGGGAAGGCAGCATATGCACAAAAGATTTCCCCCTGTCCTCATCCTAACACCCATATAATAATCTAATGTGTCCTAAAGAGTCATTCCTGGCCTCTCCTTTATATGTTCTACATGCTGCCCGCGTTCTACATACTTCCCCCAATAGCATCATTCACAGGCACAGGGTCCAATTCTTACCTGTGCATTAGAGACATTTGGCTCCAATGCTTTCTCAAACACAACCAGATGCCTTGTAACTCTCCAAAAAGTGCAAAGCAGTAGCTTTTATTTTCCACTGTGACTTCTTTTTCCTTGCCATTGGCTCTGTTGTTCATCACACCCAGTCACTTAAATCGAGCCAATCTGCAAACACTCTGGCATCACATTCAATCTCACCAACACTCCTCTGTTAGTCATCTACCTTTCTCTTTCCATAAAGATTAATGGCATTTCTGCCGCCAACATTCTCTCTCAGCAATCATCCCCATGTTTACTGACCTACACTGGCTTCTAACCACACATTTAATCTTAAAACCTCATCCTGAAATCGCACATGGCCTCAACCCATCTTATTTCTGCAAACTTCTCCAGCTTTATGACCTCTGCTGCATCCTTCAATCCACCAACTCTGGACTTTTGCCAAATTTCTCTTAGATCTCCCATTAGTAAGAGAGTATTTAGCTACTTCAGCCTCACTCCATGAAAATTCCACGTCTACATTAAAAGCCTACTCAATTAAATCATCAATCTCGCTCACTGTGGCTGTTTTTTAAAAGAACCTTTTATTAAATATTATATATTGTATATTGAGATGTTGATGTTGAGGTGCTGATATAGCAACTTGTGAAATAATGTTAGGGTGCTAAAATGTTGCACCTAACCCTAAAGAATGTTAATTCCATTCTCCAATGTCTACATAACATTACCTTCTAATAAGAAACATCTGCAGGGAAATCAATTTGCTTGAAGCCAACAATTTCCTCAAATAAAAGGGAGAGAAAATTTACTTATTTATATCAAGAGTGTGCATCAAGCTCAAGCACATCAACATGGTGGTGGTGGCCTCCAAGATTCACATATGCAAATTCTAGATGCCTGCTGATTCATGAAATAGTGCACGCATGAGTGGGAAGAACAAAAAACTTGAAAATACTTCAATTTGTACATGACGATCTCAATGATGCATATTATTATAAACATTCTAAAAATTTTGAAATAACCTGAGTTTTTTTTTTCCTTTCAGCTGAATGTGTTTCCGAATCCATCGCATAAAGTCAGAAGTCACACAAGATGAGGTTATAGTCCAACAGGTTTATTTGAAATCACAAGCTTCTGGAGTGCAGCCCATTCGTCACTTCACATGACAAAGCAGCAGCACTCTGAAAGCTTGTGATTACAAATAAATCTGTTGTGACTTCTGATTTTGACCACCCCAGTCCAACACTGGCACCTCCACATCATGGTGTAAAGAGGGTTTAATAATCAATTATAGCAAATCATTTCCGAACTCACAAATGACAGGTGCTGAAGTTCTTCTGTATAAGCACATTATTACTCTATGGTGGACATGCACTGTGTGCCCCCACAGCCATGTGCAGCCAGTAATCTTGGTTACTGAAGAGAACAAAACTGTAGAGGTTCTCTCCCCCTTTGAGGTATCCATGTTCACTTTCTCCCCAGGAAACCGGGCTATCTGCAAAGCCGTGTACTGTCATACTAACCCACTGGGCCAACTTGGGTTCCTCAAAATAGAGTCTGGAGAGAAAGGAAAAATAATTGATAAGTTTTGTATATACTTGGTATACTTGATTATAACAGTAAATACAATGCAGCCATGAACAATTCTCATTTTGAACATCAGAGAAACTGCTCACATAAGTAGTCAGAGTCAGAAGTGCAATAAAACATAGGCAAGTGAGCACAGAATTATTGTCAATCAATTATTTACTTTGAAACAATGAAAGCTACTACTTCTTCCCAATAAAATTGATTAAAATGAATTTGCTGGCCTGTTTTTTAAAAATAGGAAATGTTCCAAATGTTTTAAAACCATACATCTAATTTTATGGCAATTATTGTAACAAAGTGCATTTTTAGTATATTTCTCAAATATAAATGATGTCATGTTCGGAGTGTTATGAACAGATGATGCCTGAATTGTCATTTAAAAAATTGCTAATGATTATTTTTACATAAAATAATCTAAGGAGCAACTCCGCATCTCCTAAATTATCTTTGGAGGATAAAGCCAAACTTCAACTGTTTAAACTGCTCTAAATGAGAATGTAATGAGACAAGGACTTTTGCTATGGAGATAAATAGAATAAATTCCAATGTGGGTCATGACAACGGCTTGCATTTCTTTGGCACCTTTAATGCAGCAAAACATTCTAAGACACTTCACGTGTGCAGTCGCAAAAGGAGACATTGGTGCACTGGTCACAGAGGTAGGTGTCCAAAACACAAGCCTCTTAAAACATAGAAAACAGAAAAGTTTAGGGAAGGAAGTCCTGAGCTTATGGTTGAAGGTAAGGCCACCAAATGCTGGAACAAGGAATTTATTACTCACTCATTAAAGATAGCAATTACTGCCCCTCACTAATTACTTTGCAACTAAGTAACTTGCTAGGCCATTTCAATAGGACAGTTGAGAATCATAATATTGCTGCAGATCTGGAGTTAAATGTAGGCCAAACCAGGTATGGATGGCAGATTTTTTTTCACAAAACTCATTAGTGAACCAGATGGGTTTTTGTAACAATTGAGAATGGTTGCTCAGTCACAATCAAGCTAGCTTTTAACTCAGATTTCTACTGAATTCAAATTTCACATCTGCCATGTTGTGATTCAAACCCAAGCCCGCAGATCATTAACCTGGGTTTCTGAGTTACTAACCCTGTGACATTACTGGAGCATCACTAAATTTAGATCACTAGACAGCGCTAAAGACCAGAAATGATTTCAGTACACTAAAGCAAACTGTAATGTTGACTGGTCCAACTAACACAAATGAAGGATTATAGAGTCAGAGATGTACAGCATGGAAGCAGACCCTTCGGTCCAACCCGTCCATGCCGACCAGATATCCTAACCCAGTCTGGTCCTACCTGCCAGCACCCGGCCCATATCCCTCCAAACCCTTCCTATTCATATACCCATCCAAATGCCTCTTGCAATTGTACCAGCCTCCATCACTTTCTCTGGCAGCTCATTTTTGTTAATTTTCCCAGACGCACTCCAATGTCCAGTGATACATGAATTCAAACAGCAAATGCAGTGTCAGTTTCTTTCTCCCTCTCTCTCCTGCACTGACCTCACCATGTGCTTCCTTTGTCTGTTCTTCTCCCTTTTAAAACTGCTGTTGTTTTGACTTTTTTTTTCCTAAGTTCCAAAACAATGCAACAGTATATAAAACAGTAATTGCTGCTCCTGGAATTCGAGGAAATCACCGCGAGCACCTAAAATACCTCAAAAAAAAAGAGCAGTTGTTCCAGACAGAAATTTTTCCCGACCTCCATTTTGGATTACCCAGAATCCAGTTTCTGATTGATTAGTAATCATGGTTCAAGGCCATCCATTGTACTTTGTTAGCATATCAAACTATTGACTACAAAGTGCTGCTTTTATAATGATACTTACCTAAGCTGGTCCAATATCTGATTTATCTCTTCTGGAAGTATAAATCCCGAAATAGTATAAAGGCAAGCTTTATCCAGTACGGTGCTGGGCCAAGGGCAGCAGTAAGTAGAGAGAAAGTTGTCTGCTTGATTATTGCTATTGATGTATAAAAATGGAAACTTTGATTAAAACACACATCGGGCACCAGTGCAATTTAATCATTCCAAGGCCTTTACAAAGAACACTGATGAACTATTGGTCCTATATCAATTTGCTCATTTCTTCACTGAATACATTTCCATAAAGATGGTGAATCCTTTAAGCAGAGCAGATTGCTAAATAAGTATAAAATCTTATCTGTAACATGTGTGCATTACTTTTCAATGTGTAAGAACTGTTGAGAGAAAAGGGCCAGTCATTTCTTGCCATTTTCTTGCCTTACTTTGCCTGACCCAAAAACCAGGATTTGAGAAGTGACAAGCACCTATTATTCTAATGAAAGTACATTCAGAAACTGATCATTTGGTGTGTATTTTGGCACCATTTTCAAGGGAGTAATTGAGCAGTGATCTTAGTTTCATGTCTGGCCAGGTATCGTTCCACCTTCAAGTGCCGAGAGTATCCGTCACCACAATACAGGTCAGCCAACAATGTCCGTTAGGCTGCTGTAATATGGCAGCAAACAGCAACTGAGTGCAATCTCGTTCACCAAACAAGATTCGCTAAAAGACAGTGCAGAGTGACAAAGAACTGCAGTGTTATAGCCAAGTTCTTGCACATTTTCAGGCGGATGGGGCCAGTGACACTTGACACAGGGGTTAGCAAGATTGTGATTTTTTAAAAAAACTTATACTTGCATTATGTCTACATTTTAAGCAATTTGTCTATCAAAAATAAGGCAAAATAATTTTGATCATTAACCAGTAAATCTTTCTATGAAATATTTGTCTTTTTGCACATTTGGCAGATCTTCAAGGATTGTTTTCTTTTTTAATAAAAAACAGATTCCATCTGATTCAAGACAAAAAAGCTTGAAAGTGTATGAGCGAAGAGGGTACTGGATGGATTGACATTTGCAAAACCTAAGCAGCTTATTAGTGGGCCTCATTTCAATAATTCAGTATTGCCAAAACAACTGTACCTTGACGATTATAAATGTTACACATTGAGATGCTTGCCTTGCCAACAAAGACCTGAAAAACCGTTCTCGGTGTGGAGTTTGGGAGCAGAGAGGGATGGTTTGTTGGTGATGCATTCCAGTCTGGTGTTCACCAATCTTAGAAGGCCTCAAGTCCTCTCTCCAGGGGCAGCCAAACATGGTGGTAATCATGGAAGACCCAGGCAGAGTTCACGACAGAATCAGGAACTAAAAACTCTAATCGTGCTTAGTCTTGGGATTTGGAAACCTGCCATCTACCACCACAATTGATCATTTATATCACTGAATACATACACTAATCAATAGCTGTAATCACCACATTGTATGATTCCAGTATGGCTCAGATCATTCACCACTAAAGCTGCTGAGATAGAGCAAGCAGCCTAAATAAATACCTGGGAAATGTTGCATGGCCATAATGGTTCCTCTACTATGGAATACAGCATGACAATGGTTTGTTTTGTGAACAAGTACACCAGGAAAATCAAAGAAAGTTCTGCACATTTAAACTCACCAACCAATATTACTGAAGATTGCACCAAGCCAGTCAAGGAATTCTTGAGAGCTGCAGGATTCACTGTCCTTCCCTTTCAATTCCTTACTCAGCAGAACAGGGCTGTCAATGTCTTCTAATATCCTTGTTGACACCATAGGATTGTAAACCTTGCATTCATATTCCTTGAAGTAAGACACCAAATTGGTTTCTTGTCCACCTTGTTTTGACATTTAAAAACAAACACAGGAGGTGAACTTGAAATTGCAGGCATCCACTATTTAAAGCATGTTCTAAGCTTGTTTTAATGCAGTTGGCAAACTAAGGACATTTCCCCAATAGTGGACCTTCATTTTAATATCAGCATTACTACTGAAACGCTCAATCCCTTTAAAAAATTAATTTCCCTCTCCTAACCCACCACCCTTCCCACCTCTCCCAAAGCTTTCTAACTGACACCATCTTATCACACCCTCCTGCTCTCACCTTCCTCCAGCCAGTTCACTACCACGTTCCTCCTGTCCTTCCTACTTGCCATTCCACTTGTTCACCTCCTTTACCACTTCCCTCAATCTTCACGTCTCCTTCCATCTTCTACTCCAGTGTACCATCCCCACCCTCCAGTTTGCTGCTTCCCTCCTAGCCCTCTAATTCACTTTTCCCTCTGATGCCTCCTCCTGTTTACTGTTGCTCCCAATCTCCAACCTTCCCTCTTACTGCTTCTATCCCGAAGGCTCCCATTCACCAACCTTCCTGGGCTCTGATTCTTCTACTTTGCAGTCACTTCTCCAATCACCCTGAACCTTTGCCTACAATGTGTCCTTACTGGCTTCCCTCCCTCCTTCACGTCTCACTAGGATTTTGGCAGAGGAAAGAGGCAAGTAGCATGGAGCGGCAAAGGAAAGGTAAGGAAGCAGGAGGACTGGGGAAGGAAATGATGGGTGGGACATGCAGACAGCAGAAGAGTCAGGAGGTGAAAGGTTAAGTAGTCCTAGTTAACAAGAGGATTTTTGGGCTGATAAAGGTTCAAGGCAACCGACAGGTTTTAATGTAAAAATTACATCAGGATGGTAACACATTATTTAACTTTCTCATAGGAAACCATGTTATTTTAATTTCACATATCTATTTTTAGGAACATTTTACACAAACAAGAAATAGCTGCATTAAGAGCAATGTGCAGTAACCATTGTAATTAATAGCACATTTTGCAGGAATATCATTAGGAGCATGTGGCATATGAGAGTTGAACACAAGAATAGTAGGGTATGTTATTAACTTATTGCATATCAACTATATCCATGAGCATGACTGTGATAGATTCCACTGACACCTGGTCATCAGGTCTCAGTCATATGTGATCTGACATCATAATTAGAATATCCTTTACTATCATGACATAGCCCTTTCTGTTACGAAGAATACCTGGAGTGATTGCTTTAACTTTGAAAGGTCATGGTGGATAACAGAGGTTTCTTTTAAACAAGGCTACCTAGGAATCACTTAACTAGTGATAACTGTTTCCGTTACTGTAGACTCCAGTCCCAGCTGTTTGAACAGTGGCTGGGAGCATTTCTTATTTTCAATCTGGTCTTCAGTTGGGGAACAAAAAAACCTGAGAGGAAAGGCTGCCCAGCTGAACTCTCCCATTTCAGAGAAGAAAGCCCACTTGTTGGGTTTCAGGTATTTATTCTTTTGAAAGAACAATTTAAGGAACATTTCCTGAGCATGCAGTGTCTGAAAAATTCCAGAGGCAGGTGTGCATTAGTAACTTGACTAAGTGTGTCAGAACATCACAGCAACTGACTTTAGAACACCCTATGCTTTATTCTTTTATCTTAAATAGGATAATTCATTCATTAAGGTGTTTTTTTTTCCAGAAAGCTAACCGCTGCAGAAATCTGTTATTTTTCACTTTTTCTGAAGAGTGTGTATACTTTTTGACATTCCTAAAGGGATAAACATTTATTCTTGGATATTACTGACTCTCTTATTGCATCTTTATTGAGTAAGTTTTGCTTTGTTAGTAAACAAATAATTATATATTAAGGAAACTTTGTTAATAAATCATTTTATTTGAAACCGGATATAGATAAGGTACTTAGTTGACCATCTTGGTAACTGGTAATGATATTTTATTTTAATATTGTGACCTGTGGGAGTGGGGCTAAAGCAATATTGTATTCCTCCAGATTCTGAGGCAACACGAAAAACATGCTCAGTAGCTATCACATTATTGGCAAAGTTAACTCTATTCCATACTTTGTAACATGAAAAATACCCTAAGATACTTCAGAATTAGAAATAACAGGCTATGCCAAACCAAAGAAGATTGGGGTTCAGCTTAATCAAACATACAAATCATGAACAAATGTTGACAAGCTACGAGAAGGATAGCAAGCTTAGAAGTAGCCTTTGGGATCGAAAGGAACTTGAATCTGCAATGCAACTCTGGATAGCAATGCTTGCAAAAGTCTGATTCAGCCGAAAAGAATGACTAGACAATAGACAGAATCAGTCATTTCACTGATGCCAGCTTTGATGTTTTAATGCTGATCTTGAGAAAATTACTGCTCATCAATACCAGATGTTGAGCAACCAGTCTGCCAACGGAAAAGCAATGACATACAATTGGAAGCTACGCCTGTGACTTTGAATGGTGCCTCAAAGGTAGCATGCTGATGAGGAATGAAAGGGGAGAAGAATAAATTCTTGAGATACTGTTGGACATCTAAGTATGAGGGTTAGAAGAGCAGACATTGTTAGGTGAATGCTAGCTATATTCAGAGAGGTAGAATCATGTGTCCAGATTATGTGGTTAATTTCAGGACTAAGATCGAGCACATAACTTTCTGATTTGAAGACAAGGATGTTAGGAGGCCGACATGAAAACAACTGTTATGCACAACAGAACATTATTGTCCTAGTATGACTCTTGTGACTCTATGACATGTTGAACTTTTCACTTTATTTTTTAAAAGATAAGGTTTCAAGTATAGCCAGATGACATGCTGAAAATGTGTTGCTGGAAAAGCGCAGCAGGTCAGGCAGCATCCAAGGAGCAGGAGAGTCGATGTTTCGGGCATGAGACCTTCTTCAGGGTTTATGCCTGCAACGTCGACTCTCCTGCTCCTTGGATGCTGCCTGACCTGCTGCGCTTTTCCAGCAACACATTTTCAGCTCTGATCTCCAGCATCTGCAGTCCTCACTTTCTCCTAGCCAGATTACATTTCAGGTTAAATAAAAAAATCCCCTATTTACATTTTCCGAACTTCTTACCTGAGGAATGCCACTTCATCAAAAAGTCAAATCTTAAAGGTTTTTTCTCTTTCAACGCCCACATTACACGGTTATATCTTTTTGTCCCAGGAACAAACGTAGCATCACGAATGGAGACAGTAATATCTGAAAACACAACAGGACATCATGAAACCCAAAACTAAACTGACTTTAGGGTGATGTGCATCACAAAGTTACAAAGCAAATTCTGAATTATCACCATGCTTCCTAGGAAAAGCAATCAGAGACAGATATTAAAGATTGAGAAAATAACTATTATTGCCAGGCATGTCACTTCTTACTCACACTGCACGTCTCTGCAGGTTTTGTTCCTGTACCTGGGGGCATCAGATGATTGTTCTGTTACAAACAGTTGAGTTAAAAGCAGAAGTGGAAGTATACGCACAGAATGAACCAATGAAGAATCAGGAAAAACAACTGATGCTTCTTGGGTACTGGTGCAGTGGCAAGATGTATAAACAAGTCAGTCAACTTTCAATCAATTAACTGATTTCAGCATTGCCGAGTTGGGTGGTGGACAAATAAAACAGCCAGAGTTCCAATTCCTGATCATTAAACAGCGATGTTTCCTGCTCAGTGCATGGGAATAACATTGTGAGAAAAGGACTGAACTATATCTTGACATCACTAAGCACGGTTAACAGTCTGATAATGCTCACTGTTCTAGCATGAAGGCAAAGAATGGCCATTTGGGATTTAGTGCCAGATGATTTCTTTTTAATATAAAGATGATGGTCCTTTGCTGAAGGTGCTTGCATTGGGACGATGGCTGAACAGATATCAGCAGACTCCCAGTATGACATCAAAATGGTCAATCATTTTGCACATGTTCAGGTAGCAACTTTCCAGCAAGCAGCAGGGTAAAGAATATGAGCCTTTAATTTCCCAAATCCTGACTTTGAGATACACAACACTCAAAGGGAAATGAGAGCTGATCTTTCTTCCCCTATATACAAAGGCAAACACTACCTCCACCCCCTCGTAGCAAAATTACTGATAACTGGCAACTGACCATTGTGAACCTACACAAATAATTCTGATAAGTGGAAATAGAAAGACTAATTCATGTGTGCACATCTTCACCATTGGCTAATGTTTGTGCTTTTCCTAATAACATGCAATTACCCCAAATTCAGAAGAAGGTAAGGATACCCACTGGTCCATCATAACATTTTTTATATAACTTGTATACCAGTGAATGGCAGCCAACAACCCATGTCCAGCAACCCATTTACACTGCAAACTAAGCTGTCCAAAACCAATTTCAGATTGAACTCTTAATCGTGGGAAACAGAAGAAGAACTCAAAAGATTAGACTCAAAACCATCTCCCACAGGTGCCTCTCCTACTATTCCACCAAATTTGATACCTTGTTCCTTTGATATTTAATGTAGCAGAATAATGCAGCAAGGACTCCAACAGACTGAAAACATGGTGAGAGGTAATATATGGATTTATTCCATCCCTGAGATAAAGACTGAACTGCTTACATTTGTTTTGAGCTTTTCAATCAGTGTGTTAATATTTACTGAATTGCTTTGGAAGTCAAACAAAACCAGAACAAAGTTTCAATAACTTTGTACGTTCCAAAATGGCAAAAAATTCTCCTGAACCTGGAATCTTACAACAGCTTGCACTTACTGTATCTCACTGTTGCCTTATGTGAATACATAGATGGTTGTCCTTCCAGGCCAAGCTCCTCATAAGTATCCTTGTCAACTGATAAAATTAGCTTCCCTACGAAAACCAATAGTTATGAGTTAGAAATTCCTTCAATGCAGGATCTAAGATCCATTCATAAATACTTGTGCACTATTAGAAAGATTAAGCTCTCAATTATTTTTAAAAGAGATAATCATTTCAAAAATAACTTCTTCCAGAATTTTTCTTTAAATGATGTGGTAATGCTGGTGGTGGACTGGGGTGGATGAAGTTAAAAGCCACACAGCACCAGGTTATAATGCAACAGGTTAATTTGGAAGTGCAAGCTTTCGGAGTGCTGCTCCTTCATCAGGTCACTCGTGGGGCATGATCACAGGACACAGAATTTACAGTATAAGATCACAGTGTCATCCAACTGGCACGATATATTGAACAAACCTAGATTGCTGTTAAGTCTTTCATCTTTTAGGATAGATTGCAGATTTTGATTCATTAATATGTAAATCCCAGCTGTCAATATAGTGCTGGTTGGAGGTCCTGTGCAGCGAAGAAGTCTTGTTTGAACTTGTGCATGAAAATGTTGGCATATTGGGGTGCAAATTTACATACTAATGAGTCAAAATCTACAATCTATTCTAAAAGATGAGACACTTAACAGCAATCTAGGTTTGTTAAATATATCACATCAGTTGTATGACATTATGATCCTGCCCTGCTGGTGATCTGACAAAACAGCAGCGCTCCAAAAGCCTCTACCTCCAATTAAACCTGTTGGACTATAACCTGGTGTTGTGTGGCTTTTAAATGTTTATTTTTACTCAGATTCCAAAGTCATCCCAAATATACCCGAAGTCAGCCTTCTGAACGTCACCTCATATTCCTAGATTTGTGATAAGTACTTGGGTTTTCAACTAATACATACTGATTTTGTTTTTAAGGAAAACTTTACTGTACTGAAACTGTGTGGAAATGTACGTCTTGCATTCTCTCATTAACAGTGGGCTGAGGACAGAAGCTGCCTTGCCTTGTTTATCAAGGAAAATTTGAAGAAAATAATCTTTGATAAAATGATTTCCAGAATTTCTCTGCATGGATCATAAATATAAGACAATCATACTAAATCTAGTAAGTAATTTAGAAAAAAAACCCAGAGAGTGGGAACAATGATAAGAATATGGGGCTTACAGTCACAGGGGTTGTTAAGTTACATAACATAGATGCACTGAAGGGGAAGCCAAATAATTACAAGGGACATGGGAATAGCATGATATGCTGATATAGGGAGTGGAACAGACTCAGGCGGAACAGAAAATACTGGCAACGACCCTGGTGGTATCACTCCACATTCTGGTATTAAAATTGAGACCTGCAAGGAAACCTTTAAACATATTCCAAGTAATAATTTTATAAAGTAAAAGATAAAATCACCATCGTCTAAGAGGACCATAGGACTACTCTCTCATTACAGAGAAGCAACTGATGATGAGTTTAACCTGAGGGTCATGAAACCTCAAGCGAGAGGCAGTATTCAGAAGGCATGGCCAACATGGCAACCTCAGGTAGGCACTAGAATGATTGATCTGTATCTGTACTGTAAATTCTATATTTTTAAATTGTAATTTATAAGTTTTAAATTATAATTTTCCCATAAGTGCACACCTTTTACAACAAAAAATGTAAATGAAACTTAATGTTTTATACTTGAAACAATATTGGCATTCTAACTTGAATTTGAAATATGAATTTATTTATTCTAGAGAAGCAAACAATGTAACAAATAGGTCAGAAATTAGGATACTGATGCTGACAAAAGGTATTTTTACCTGTTGGCAGTATAGAAATACAGTTGTCTTGATCTATTCTGGTGTTGTACGAAAGCACATAAAGAGAGCCTGGAACAAACAATTTTAAGTGACTTGGATTGCTAGCAAAGTGAAGAAATAAATGCATTTGATAAATTACAGATATAGCTTTACCTTTCTTAACAAATGTGTTGATGAATTCAGGCTCAAGCATTTGATGGAGTGGCAACTGCTTTACCAAATAATACTCTCCTAAATTTCTGCAGACAGCAGTGACTCCTGGTGGTATCACTCCACATTCTGGTATTAAAATTGAGACCTGCAAGAAAACAATTAAACATCTACAAGAGAAGTTTGACAAAGGATTATTTGCAATCTATCAGTGTGGGTAATATTTTAATAGGTAAAGTTGCCATAGTCTCAGAGAGCCATCGGGTTACTCACTCATTAGATAGAGATGATTGATGGAGCATATAACCTTAGGGTCACCATACCTCAGGCAAGGAGCAAGGTTAAGAAGGCACAATCGACATGATAACCTTAGCCAACGCGGGAACTGAACCTGTGTTGTTTGTGTTATTCTGTGTCACAAACCAGCCATCTAGCAAATTGAGCTTACCATGAAGCACTCTCCTTCTCAACCTCTCCCCCTCACCGCAGGTGTGATGACCCTCAGGTTAAACCACCATGAGTCATTTCTCTCGAATGACAGAGCAGCCCTACAGTCCATTTGAACTACGATGACTTTGTCCTTTTTAAACTACAACAGTTGGCAATCAGCCATAAAATCTTGATGAAGATATTCATTTCTAAAATAAACAAAACTAAAAAGTAAATCTACACTAGATTTATCATTGTTGACTGTGATAACTAAGCAAACTTAGCAATGGTGTTACTACAGACACTGAAACCCTCATTGAACAGGCGTTAGATTGGAGCTTCTTAATGTTGCTAAATAATTCCTGCTGGTCGCACTTCTCACATTTAACAATAGACTTTTCTGAACAAAGGCACAAACATAATGCCATTTTCATTTATTGTGAATTTATAGGTGATGGAAGTGGTTTTGAAACAGAAAAACGAAGCAAGGAATACGGCCCCGACTAACCATTTCCTGGACTTCTATTACGTTAAAAAAGTGCTATATAAATACAAATTCATTTGTTGCTTTTTTAAAATTCATTCACGAGATGAGGACATCACTGGCCAAGCCCGCATTTATTGCCCCTCTCTAACTGCCCTGGGAGCAGTTAAGAGTTGACCACATTGCTGTGGGTCTGGAGTCACATGTAGGCTAGACTGGGTATGGATGGCAGATTCCTTCCCTAAAGGACATTAGTGAACCGCATGGATTTAACAATTAACAATGGATTCATGATCATTATAAGATCCTTCATTCCAGATTTTACTGAGTTCAAATTGTACCATCTGCCATGGCGGGTTCAAACCCATGTCCCCAGAACATTACCTGAGTCTCTGGATTAACAGTCTAGCAATAATGCAACTAGGCCATTGCGTCCTCCTTCAATACAGACTTGCAACTCTTAATTGCTTTCATATTTACAGTGAACCAAAACATAGATAAAATGCTCTGCAAGCTATGAGGAAAGACCAGCACTACACTCACACTAAAAGAAAATAATGGGATCATGCAGTAGTTCAATCACCATCTATATATAACAAAGGATAAGTTCAACTTTTGGGCACAAACACACCTTCTGAATTATGCTGTAGTTTAATATGCATTAGGAAGCAATTTTACATTTATGTTAAAAACCAAAAAATGCTGAAAATATGCAGCCGATATGGCAATAATGGAAGAGAGAGAAAAAGAGTTACTGTTCAGGTCAAGGATATGTCTTTGGAACCTCACTAGTATAGAAAGCCTGCGCTCATTCCTACATCAAAAGGTTCTGGATGTAGGTTTGCTCACTGAACTGGAAGGCTCAGTTTCAGATGTTTCATCACCATACTAGGTAACATCATCAGTGAGTCTACGGATGAAGCACTGGTAGCATGGCCTGCTTTCCATTCATGTGTTTTGGGTTCCTTGGGTTGGTGATGTTACTTCCTGTGGTGATATCATTTCCTGTTCTTTTTCTCAGGAGGTGATAAATGTGAGCCAAGTCAACGTGTTTGTTGATAGAGTTCCAACCAGAATGCCATGCTTCTCGGAATTCTCGTGCATGTCTTTGTTTGGCTTGTTCTAGGATGGATGTGTTGTCATTCCTCAACTATTTGTAAGGATGTTAGTGAGAGTGTGTCATTTTTTTTGTGGTTAGTTGATGTTCATGTATCCTGGTTAAATAATGCTCTCTAGTCTTGAAATATCACACCCTGGGGGAAAAAAAACACCTACCATTCACCTTAACTATACCCCTCATGATTTTATAAACCTCTATAGCATGTAGCATACTTAAGGCTAAGACTTTAATGAATATAGAGGGTCTTTTAAAGAAAATAGTTTTAAGCTAGGAAATAACTATGAAGGGTTGTAGCTGACCACAAAAAGAAGCAGCAGTGGCATTTCACAATAAAGCTTATAGTATGATAAGAGAAACTGGATAAAAGAACAAGCTGTAACAAACAAGGAACAAAGAATGCAGACATACAAGGACAGCAGGATGGCCAGATAAGAAAATAACCAGAGAGAAAAAAAAGAGTGAGGTAATTGGCTTATGATAGGATGGGAAAAGGGAGGCGTGATTCCGCAACTTGCAAACTGAATAAGAATGCTTACGTGCTCTGTTTACGCACGCATTTCTACTTGATTACAGAAGCATCCGGTACTTGCAAGGCTGTAATAAATTGTTCTTGTTTCCAAGGCTTTGTCTCAGGCTGATTTGTGAGTGAGTTCTGTTTCTCACAATTGGGGGCCTCGTTCTGGGATCCAAAATTCCGACTGCTCAACACTCTTGGGACGACGGGGGAGGTGCACCTCGCCGATTTCGGTGATCTCCGACTCCCTTGCTTGTCGTTCGCGGTTTGGGCGAGTACAAACCGGACTGGGAGATCCTGGAAACAAGACGGGCAAACGCGGCGGGTTCGGTCGAGTAACTCTTGTGTACAAGACCCGGGTAGGGAAAGGTCTTAAAGAATATATCCGGGCGACCGAGGGCAGCGGTATTTGCAGCAGGAATTGCGGCGGGACGGGACACACCGAAACGACCAGGTAACTCTGTGCACAGACCAAGGTAAGAAAAGAGACCTTTAAGTATTGCCTTGGTGGTCGGGACATACGAAAGTACTGGGAATTGGCGATATATAAAATAAAGCATATGTCAATGGAAAACAGCCCATGTCTGAAGGGCTACTGAGGATGCACTTCATAATTAACTTATGGCCAGAGGTCCAGAAAAATATTCAAAAGCTAGAGGAGTCGTTGCGGGAAGCTCAAAGTGTCTCTGTGACATGGTGTGTGTGTGTGTGTGTGTGTGTGTGTGTGTGAGAGAGAGAGAGAGAGAGAGAGAGAGAGAGAGAAAAGAGCTATACAGCTAATAGAACCCTTTGTGATTCAGTTTGAATGCACATTTGTTTGTTGTTGATTGAATGTTTGTGCTTTGAATCCTGGAGCTTGAGATCTGGGACTGTTTTGAATCTGATTTCTACCATGGAAATTTTAACATGATTTCTTTTTAAGTTAAGGATTTTACAGATTATGAATTAAAATATTAACTCCCTGTTCCTTTTACAGGTAATGACTGCCTTACTATCAGTTTCTAACTAATCTCTTTTATCCTTACATAAAAGTGAGTTATGGCGAACAGTTGAAGTCTCAGAAAAAAAGCATAAAATTGGCCAGAAGGGGGTGTGGAAGAAGGTGACACCGGACCTCGTTAAGATTAATTAAATTAACTTAGCACGGGGAGTTGCCTGTGTAACGATCGATTTGTAAATAACATTAAAGGGGAATATATTCTGCCCGACAGTCCTTTGGGGAAAATGTTGGATAATTGGGAACACAACTCCTGGATGCGGGAGAAAGATAAGGCTACAATGATAAACTGTTGTTGTTTCATTTGGACAAGAGAAAGTATTAAGGCGCCTGGTATTTTTTGGCCCAAATATGGGCCCGATGAGGATTGGCTGTGTCAAAATCTTAATATATATGTCAATCGAAAAGAACCAGTCAAAAAGAGTCCGATTATGCGGCTTGTTGGATAGGGAGCGCGGGAGTAAAATGATGTCCCATGAATACGGAGGAATCAGGGAAAGAACAGAAAAAGAACGAACAAGGGAAGCCACAATTGGATCCCTTAATGTGTTTGCCACCCCCATATACTACTCCCCGGAAGGAGACTACAACTCCCGAAGTAGAACCAAGTCCAGACACAGAAAGGGGAGCGGACTCTGAACTAAAAGATGCAGAACTTAGGGGGCTCAGAGTCACTCGAGCCACCACACATAAAGGAGGGGCAGAGATAATGGAAAATGTAAAATTATGTCCCTTATGAGAGGTTCTGATTGGGGAAGGTACAATCGTATATGTAAACGCTCCCTTAATGAGCAGTGAAGTTAGGGTCGTTAAAAAGGAAATGAAAAGTTTAATAGAGGATCCGGTTGGGCTAGCCGAACAATTAGATCAATTCCTAGGGCCTAATTTATATACCTGGGAGAACTGATGGCAATTTTAGGAACGTTATTTTCGAGGAAGAGCGAGGTATGATTAGGAGAGCGACTTTATAGGAATGGGAAAAGAAGCACCCAGTTGGGGAAGAAGGGGCCCCAGCAGAACAGAAATTCCCAAATGTTGACCCTCATTGGGAAAATAATGACAGAGAAGGGAGTCAATGCGGGATCCATGAGAAATGGTAATATTAGGAATTAAAGAGGCGGCACCTAGATCATAAAACTTTATGGCCTTTGAAGTATGACAAGAGAAGAATGAAACCCCTTCTGCATTTCTTAAAAGGCTCAAGGAGGCCACAAGGAAGTATTCAGGAATGGATCCCGATAATCCGATAGCACAGGGACTCTCAAAGGTCCAGTTTGTAACTAAATCATGGCCGGACATACAAAAGAAATTACAGAAATTAGATGGATGGAGTGAAAGACAGATGGAAGAACTGTTATGTGAGGCGCAGAAAGTGTATGTGAAAAGGGAAGATGAGAAGCAGAAACAGAAAGCCAAAATGATGGTGGCGGCAGTAGAAGAAATAACAAAAAGGAGACTGGGATCAGGGGATAACAGGAAGGGTAGGGGAGGACACGAAAGACAAGGGTCAGATACCAGGGAAAGGAAGCAACAGGCAGGGTGTTACCATTGCGGGAAAGTGGGGCATTTTAAACAGGAATGCCCGGAATTAGCACGAGAAAGGGAAGCCGTTTCCCTAATGACCTTAGATGGGAATTGGGGGAGTCAGGGGTTCCTTCCTCCTGAGACCCATTAGGAACCCTTGATAAATTTAAAGGTGGGACCTGAAGGGGAGGAGGCAATATTTTTGGTGGACACGGGAGCGGCACGATCATCCCTAAGTTTTAGACCTACCGGTGTTAAGCTGACTAACAAGAATCTCAGGGTTTCCGGAGTAAATGGAGAAGAATTCTTTGTGCCTATTTTTGAGCAAACCCTAATTAGAGGAAATGATGAGGAAGTGACAGGACAATTACCAACTGTAGAGTTCAATGATAAGTTTTTAAAGAACAATATTGTGGCGCTCGGCTCTTCTTTGTCTGTCCTTAGGAAGAAGGGTCTGTTGACCCAGACACCTCCACTTGAGTTCGCAGTACATCGGATACTACCGGGTGATTGGGTCCTGATAAAGACCTAGAAAGATACCAAACTGCACCCAAGCTGGGAGGGACCCTCCCTAACCCTCCTGACTACTGAAACAGCCGTCCAAACTGCTGAAAAAGGGTGGAGTCATCACACTGGTGTTAAGGGCCCGGTGGACGCTCCTTCCCCTCCGGCAGAGTGGCAAGCACATCCTACAGACAACCCTCTGAAAATCAAGCTGAGCAAAAAGAATGGACTGAGATAAGAGACTATTAAGTATTGGTTAAAAAAAACTGTATCCAAAAACAATTGTAAGTGTTGCAAGGACTCACTCCTCCTTGGCATATAAAGAGTTAGGGAATAGACAGATAGGGTTGTGAGCTGAAATGAATGGTCAGCTTTATGTTGTCACGATAATATTGGCGCTAGCTGCCGGGGGGGGGGGGGGGAAAAATCATTTTACCACTTTATGTCAGAATTATGCTAAACTAAAGGGGAATACCGACTATTGGGTATGTGCTGAAATCCCACACCATGGGGAATCCGGAATTCCTCTCACTGTAATACCACTTACCAAAAGAGAAGTGTATGATGTACAACAATTTGATTCGGGCTCAAACAATACAAAATGGAGATCTGACAGGGGTAATTATAACTTTGCAGGATGGTTCCCTCGACCCCCGAAAACTCTGGGTGCTATCGATGGCCTTAGATTTTCCCCCCGAAAGGAGCCGTAAATACCACTTGTTTCTGTAATCAGAATAATACCGAAATCTACCAATTACGAAATTCATCTTGTGTGCACACCGGCCAAGCTACTCCCACAACCATTCCCCAAGTATTGAATGGGACATATTGAATGGGTGGCTTAAAGGCCCACCCTTTTATCCCCGGTAAGAAGTATGTTTGGAGTGGCAGATGTAACGGGAATGGGTGCTGAGACCATCCAGTTCAGACACTACCTCAAAACCAGAAAGGTTGGAGTGGCTACTGCTACCTTGCCTATATAATTCCCCACTTGAGGTTGTTAAAGAGAGCCCCAAAAATACCTCGGAATAAACAGGGAGGAAGGCGAGTAACCCGGAAAGTAACCGAAGGAGATCTCCTCCTCTGGCCTTTGATACCTATGTATGGGACCGCTCGAGCAGGAGTAGAAATACAAAAGTTGGCGGCTTCCCTGGAAGAGTTGGCCAACAATATTGCCAATGCGTTGGCCGAAACCCAATCCCAAGTAGCAGCCATAACGACCAAAATGATTACTACAAGGCTAACAACCCTTCAGGACAGGATGGCTCTGGATTATATTCTAGCAGAGAAGGGTGGTACATTGGAGAGGAATGTTGTACATACATACCTGAGGTCTCCTCTAACATTACTGATATCTCCAAACATGTGCAAGACAAAATTGACAAGATAAGGGAGGCCGGTAATCGGTACCGAAACGAAAAAGATTGGGAATGGGGGAATTGGGGATTGGCTGATTGGGGAAGGTGGTTAGTCAATCTAGCTATCTATGGATTATTGATATTAGTAGGACTGGTGGTAGGGTTCAATGTCCTAAAATGGATAATAAGCCGACTGATGACATCCCTTGGGGAAGGAACACAAATAAATCATCAGATGCTTTTACGATCAGCAGGTGATATGCAACAAAGAGAAAGTCAAAGAATGCTTCTAGAGTTCGAGGGACGAACAACACAAATGTAAAATTGTGAACCTCAGCGCCAAAAGGCGTAAGAGGGCAGAGCATAAGAAAATGAATTAAAGTGCAGAAACAACTGTTAGAGAAAAAGAAACAGGGGAAATTGTGGGAGATTAGAAATGTAGTTTCTGCAGGTGAGGGAGGAGGTGTTGTGGAGGGAGGGGAAAGGGGAACATTATACAAACGGTCGCAGAATTCTTGTAGCATGTAGCATACTTAAGGCTAAGACTTTAGTGAATATAGAGGGTCTTTAAATGAAAATAGTTTTAAGCTAGGAAATAACTATGAAGGGTTGTAGCTGACCACAAAAAGAAGCAGCCGTGGCATTTCACAATAAAGTTTATAGTATGATAAGAGAAACTGGATAAAAGAACAAGCTGTAACAAACAAGGAACAAAGAATGCAGACATACAAGGACAGCAGGATGGCCAGATAAGAAAATAACTAGAGAGAAAAAAAACAAGTGAGTAATCGGCTTATGATAGGATGGGAAAGGGAGGCGTGATTCCGCAACTTGCAAACTGAATGAGAATGCTTACATGCTCTGTTTACGCACGCATTTCTGCTTGATTGCAGAAGCGTCTGGTACTTGCAAGGCTGTAATAAATTGTTCTTGTTTCCAATGCTTTGGCTCAGGCTGATTTGTGAGTGAGTTCTGTTTCTCACATCATGGTAATCAGTCTCCGCCCCCTGTCAATCACCCACCAGATAATCATGGTAATCAGTCTCCGCCCCCTGTCAATCACCCACCAGATCATCATGGCAATCAGTCTCCGCCCCCTGTCAATCACCCACCAGATCATCATGGCAATCTGTCTCCGCCCCCTGTCAATACCCACCAGATAATC
This sequence comes from Hemiscyllium ocellatum, assembly GCF_020745735.1. Taxonomy (NCBI): domain Eukaryota; kingdom Metazoa; phylum Chordata; class Chondrichthyes; order Orectolobiformes; family Hemiscylliidae; genus Hemiscyllium; species Hemiscyllium ocellatum. The sequence goes on from NC_083434.1 coordinate 35,085,100, forward strand.
ATGGTAATCAGTCTCCGCCTCCTGTCAATCATCCACCAGATCATCATGGCAATCAGTCTCCGCCCCCTGTCAATCACCCACCAGATCATGAAGTTTCCGCACGCCTGTCAATTACCCACCTATAACCTGGTTGGACTATAATCTGGTGTTGTGTGATTTGTAACTTTAATCACCCACCTTGTAGTTATAGTGATGAGCTTGCACGTGCTGGTGGTGTTTTGATTTGCTGTGCCTGAAGTTGGATCTTTCACTAACCACTAGGTGCCGCGCGCATTTCTCCACGTTGTGCAGCATCTTCCTTCCTCCCCCCACCACCACCACCACCACCACCTCCGCCTTCTGGGCTGCAGCTCCTCGCGCCTTCCGCGAGCGCCTCTCTCTTCAGGGCGACAGCTCCTCGTGCCAGTTAACGGTTCTCCCCCTCGGCCCCTGAGCTTCCTCGCGCCGTCCGCGAGCGCCGGGCGTTCCTTTTGGCGCCTCTGTCCCAGTCTGTGTGGGAGGGGGAGGATAGGGCTCGACCGCACCCTCTGCTGGTGGGAGGCCAAGGTGGAAGAAGAGCCGCCTTGGAACAGTCAAAGGAAATGTCTCAACACACGACTCTCATTCCCAAAGTAAGAATAGAACTTTTTCATGAGCAGTGCGATTTGTGGGCTGCGATCTGTTTTCCTTAAACGATTTAGAACCCCTTCATTTTCCAGCATTGGTAGCAAAAAGGAGAAGGCACCATGTCAGGTAGTAGGGTTCCCAATTTTGGTCGAATGTATTCCCTCAGGTTCAATCTGTTTTGCCTCCAACTTCCACATTTGGTCAGTTAACACCTCCAACCTCGAAGCCTTCCCCTTTCTCTTCATGGCTCACACCGAGGATTCTCGAGTGTCAGGTCACAGAGCCACTTGTTTCCCACCACCAATACTTTTCCTACTCATTAACCTGAGGTGCTATAAAAAGCCTGTCCACAGCCATGTCCTGGAAATGAATGTTGAAATAAGAATGGGCCTGCTCCAGCGCTTTATACGATTCGAACACTTTGTGTTTTTTATTCACAGACTATTCTCAAAATCCTTTACACCTCTGGAAGTTAGAAATCTATCAACCTCTACCTGAACCATAGTCAAAGACTGAGCTTCACAGCCCTCTGGCATCAAAACAATTCCAAAGATTCAGAGTCACCTGTACAGCATGGAAACAGAGTCTTTGGTCCAATTTGTCTATGCCAACTAAATATCTTAAATTAATCTAGTCCCATTTGCCAGCAGTAGGCCCATATCTCTTTAAGGTGAAAGTCGGTACTGCAGATGCTGGAGATTATATTCAAGATTAGACTGGTGCTGGAAAAGCACAGCAGGTCAGGCAGTATCCGAGGAGCAGGAAAGTGTTGATTCTCCTGCTCCTTGGATGCTGCCTGACCTGCTGTGCTTTTCCAGCACTACTCTAATCTTGACCCATGTACAGAGAAATCTGGGTGTTCAGGTCCGTTGTACCCTGAAGGTGGCAACACAGGTCAGTAGAGTGGTCAAGGGGCATATGGCATGCATTCCTTCATCGGATGGGGTATTGAGTACAAGAGTTGGCAGGTCATGTTACTGCTGTATAAAACTTTGGTTTGGCCACATTGGAAATATTGTATACAGTTCTGGTTGCCACATTATCAAAAGGGTGTGGATGCTTTGGAGAGGGTGCAGAGGAGGTTCACTAGGATGTTGCCTGGTATGGAGGACGCTAACTATGAAGAGAGGTTGAGTAGATTAGGATTACTTTCATTAGAAAGATGGAGGCTGAGGGGGGGTACCTGACTGAAGTCTACAAAATCATGGGAGATATAGACAGGGCGGATAGCAAGAAGCTTTTTCCCAGAGGGGGAGACTCAGTTACTAGAGATCACAAGTTCAAGGTGAAAGGGGAAAAGTTTAAGGAAGATATGTGTGGAAAGTTCTTTACACAAAGGGTGGTGGGTGCCTGGAGGTGGTAGAGGCGGGCACGATAACGTCATTCAAGATGTATCTAGACAGATATATGAATGGGCAGGGAGAAGAGGGATACAGATCCTTAGAAAATAGGCAATAGGTTTGGATAGAGGTTCTGGATTAGAGGGCTTGGAGGGCTGAAGGGACCATCCTCTGCTATAATTTTCTTTGTTTTTTTGGTCTTTGCTCTTTGATAACCATCAGTGACTTGTGTTTCCACATTGTACTCCATTTGCCGTTCTTGATCACTCTCCAAGCCTGTCCAAATACTGTTGAAGCCACTTTACATCTTCCACATTCCTTCATAGCTTTGTGACATCTGCAAATATTACATTTCATCCACACATCCAAATCTTTGATCTCAACATTAAGTTGCCATATTCCTAAAAGATCATAGGGCTGCTCTCTCATTCAAGAGAGACAACCAGTGCAGGAATTATACCCATGCTGTTAACGTTACTCTGCCTCACAACTGGCCATCCAGCCAACTGAGATAATCAGCTCTCCAAAATCATTGATATATGTTGTGAACAGCTGTGACCAAAGTACTGATCCTTACGGTACTCCACTAGTCACCACATAACAATGTGAGAATGACCCATTTATTCTCAGTCAGTTTTGTGTATATTAGTCAATCCTTAATCTATGCTATTAGCTCCAAGCCTCTTCTTTACTAACTTTGTTAGTAACATCCTCAAATAACCCCAACAAGTTTGTCAAACACAGTTTGCCATTTGCAATTCATGCTAACAATGCCCAATCTGATCATTATTGTCTGAGTATCTATTTCTCACTTTTTTTTAATAGATCCTAGCATTTTCATACTCCTGATGTCAGGCTGACAAGTCTGTAGTTCCCTATTTTCTTTCTTGTTCAAAAACTGTACAGGACAAGGTTTTGAAGTGTGTTAGGAATGGCTTTCCAGAGCCATATGTTGAAATGACTCGAGGACAGGCTACTTTAGATATTGTGTTATGTAATGAAGAAAGTCTAATTAATAACCTTGTAAATTAATCTTTAGGGATGGGTGACCCTGGCTTATTTTGGAAGGTTCTGGTGCTGAAAAAAACACTGCAGGTCAGGCAGCATCTGAGGAGCAAGAGAGTCGTGATGAAGGGCTTATGCCCAAAATGTCGACTCTCCTGCTTCTTGGATGCTGCCTGACCTGCTGTGCTATTTCCAGCACCACACGTTTTGACTCTGACTCTCCAGCATCTTCAGTCCTCACTTTCTCCTATTCTGAAAAGTTGAAAAGACTGGTGAAACTGAAGCTGATTGTAGTGTTCCAAATCAGCTAATAGCACAAAATGGGAATAAGAACATTGTTAATGAATGCACATTTATTGAATTAACCTTAGATAATTAGAGCAGCGGAAAGGAAAATAGGTTAATAATTGGGAACTGCTTTAGAACACCTGGTAGAAAGAGAGACACCATCCCCAAAATGAGAGACAAATGTCAAAATGGAAAAGGAGAAATTATTGTGGAATTATTGAACCAAGAAAATGTAATATATGGCCAACTTGATGACATTAAAATTGTAGAATGATAATGAGATAATAAAGTACTCTAAAAGTAAATCTGAGGTCCTGGTGTAAGACTGCTGCTTAATTTAAACTAAATAGGATAGAATACTTATTTTAATATCTGCAATGTTGTAGAAAAAAACTATTAACCTCCATTGTCTAGTTATCCTTTAGTAAGGGTTACTTCATGTATCATAATATTCAATATAAATAAGAGATAGCCAGTGAGATAATATAGTTGTTGCATTGTTGTAAGTTTCTAGAAAAAAAGTCTTATTTGTCAATCACATCTCAAACTATCAGAATAATTTTATGACAGAGAGAAATGTAATGTGGATGATATAACAATCACTTTATCCCCTTTTGGGAGATATAGATAAAAAGAAAAGTAGAAGGCATTTAGGATCTTGAGCCTGTCCCTTGCCATTCATTGAGATCATGGCTGACCTGTGACCTAACTCTAAATACCCGCGTATTTCCTTAGTATCAATGGTTAATGGAAGTTCATCAAACTCAATTTAAAATTAACAGTTGATCCAAGAATTCACAATGAACTGTAATTTGCAGTAGTGTCATAAAGATGCTTCATACTCCATGACTGTGTATGACTCTGTGACATTCTCTTTAACAGATGTCCTTTAAAGGTCACTGTGGATATGGGAAAGACTTTTTCAACAAGATTTTCTGGAGATCACAAAATTGGTAATAATGCAGTGTTCTGCTGTAGACCCGCACTGGGACTGTTTGAAAGGTGATTGAGTTGAGGGTACTTTGCTCTGTGGAATTCGTTGAGGAAAAAGAAGCCTGTGAAAAAGGGCTGTTCGATTAATCAGTCCTACTTCTTCAAAGAACTCTCTTGTTGAGTTCAGGATGAAATCTATTTCTTCTTACAGAGTCATAACAAGAGGGATTGAGTATAGAAGCAAAAAGGTTCTTCTGCAGCTGTACAGGGCCCTGGTGAGACCACACTTGGAGTATTGTGTGCAGTTCTGGTCTCCAAATTTGAGTAAAGACATTCTGGCTATTGAGGGAGTGCAACGTTGGTTCATGAGGTCAATTCCTGGAATGGCGGGACTACCTTACGCTGAAAGATTGGAGGGACTGGGCTTGTACACCCTTGAATTTAGAAGGCTGCGACGGGATCTGATTGAGACATATAAGAGTATTAAAGGATTAGACACTCTGGAGGCAGGAAACATGTTTCCGCTGATGGGTGAGTGCCGAACCACAGGACACAGCTTAAAAATATGGGGTAGACCATTTAGGACAGAGATGAGGAGAAACTTCTTCACCCAGAGAGTGGTGGCTGTGTGGAAAGCTCTGCCCCAGAGAGCAGTTAAGGCCCAGTCTCTGGATTCATTTAAGAAAGAGTTGGATAGAGTTCTCAAGGATAGTGGAATCAAGGGTTATGGAGGTAAGGCAGGAACAGGATACTGATTAAGATTGATCAGCCATGATCATATTGAATGGTGGTGCAGGCCTCGAAGGGCAGAATGGCCTACTCCTGCACCTATTGTCTAGTGTCATACAGCGAGGAAACAACTCCATTCGGTCCAACTCCTCCATGTTGACCAGACATCCCAATCTGGCGTAGTCCCATTTGCCAACATTTGGCTCATATCACTCTAAATCCCATTTATTCATATACCCAACCAGGTGCCTCTTAAATGTTGTAATTGCATACAACTCCACCACCTCCTTTGGTAGCTTGTCCTATACATGCACCACACTTGGTGTGAAAAGTTAGCCCTCCGGTCCTTTTTAAATTTTTCTCCTCTCATCTTAAACCTATTTCCTCTAGTTTTGGACTTCTGCACCATCGGAATAGGACTTTGGCTATTCACCCTATATACAGCTCTCATGATTTTATAAACTTCTATAAGGTCACCCCTCAGCCTCTGAATCTCCAGGAAAAAAAAGCCCCAGCCTATTCAGCCTCTCCTGATAACTCAAACCCTCCAGTTTCGGCAACATCCTTGTAAATCTTCACTGCACTGTTTCAACTTCAATAACATCCTTCCTATTATTGCTGACTTTATTCACTCAATAATGACTAAGAAGCAATAGCCATGTCTGCCCATAAAATTACCCCAGATAAATAGCATCCTGCCATTTAAAATGTCCCTCAGAACATCACTTTGAGGTGATGAAGGGACAGAAATGAAAAGCAAATAAGTTATATTAACTTGTATGGAATCTTGTAGATCACACGGATTATTGTGAACTGTTCAGGTCTCCATCTCGTAAAAAGGAAATAGAAATACTTGAAATAATGCAAAAATATTTATGGGAATCATATCGAAACTGAAAATTATACCTACGAGGAAAATTGATCATGCTGAGGCTCTATTTTTTAGAAAAAAATTATTCTGAAGGATGGCCTGTTAATGGTCATCAAGACAGTGAAAAGTTTTAAAAGTCAGACAAGTGACAGACATTTCTACTTGCGGAGACACCCAAAATTAGATGCTATTAATATAAGCTCAGTACTAATATATTCAATACAGAATTAGAAGAAATTTCCCAGTGAGTGGTTACAATATAGAACTTGGAGCCACTCATTGAGGTGAGCAGCATAGATGAGGAAGAAAATATTTGAAGAATACACAGACGGGCTAGATGGAGAGGAGTGGGAGAAAGGTTGCGTATAGCATAAACCTTGCAGAATCAACAGACCATTCAATTAAATTGAATGTTTCATTGTCACATGTACTTAGATGAGTACAGTGAAAAGTTTACAAGCTGTCACTTAGGGAACCATTTTAATTACAAAGGTACTTAGGTAGAGATTCTTCAGTGCAAGTTCTTAGGAAAAAAAAGGAAAAAATAAAGAAATAAGAAGTCCAGCATTGCAGATTATAGGAATAAATTAGAAAATAGAGAAATAAAAAGTTTGAGATCAATGGTCCTTCCAATCCAGTTTATGCTGGCACCTAACATCCAGTTGCGCCTAGGGCTTGACTCCAGACTGCGACAGGTTTCATGTTGGGGTTCTCGAGGCCAGAGACATGACTCTGGAATCACCTAGTGACTGGAGGTCCATGCTGAGGCCGCACTGGGCTAGAAGATCGCCATGAGCCATTGAGCGACCTCCACGACAGGCTGAATGAACATCATGCTGGGCCAGGAAACTGCCATGCTAGGCTGAGGGACCGCCATGCTGGGTTGCTGAGAACCCACTACACCGGGCAAAAAGGACACCATGATGATGCAAGAGACCGCCACTCTAGGCTGTTGAGGGATTGCCATGCTGAGACTGCTCAGCTAAGAGGACACCACACAGGACTGAGAGATTGCCACGCCTGCGTGCTGAGAGACCGCAATACCAGCCTAGAGGACACTGCATTAGTCCAGGAGGCTGCCATGTCACTGTAATGCAATTATGTAAACATGTCAAAAACATGATTTTTTAAAAAATTCTATATGGGATGTGAGCATCACTGGCTAGGCCAGCATTTATTGCCCATTCCTATTTGCCGTTGAGAAGCTGGTGTGAGCTGCCTTCTGAAACTCCCAGAAATGGCAATATATTTCCAAGTCAGCATGGTGAGTGGCTTGGAGGAAACTTGCAGGTGGTGGGTGTTCTTGTGCATCTTCTACCCTTTTCTTTCTCTGTGGAAGTGGTCATGGGTTTGGAAGGTTCTGCCTAGGGATCTTTTGCAAATTTCTGCAGTGCATCTTGTAAATATCACACGGCTGCTATGAGTGTCAGTGGTGGAGGGAGTGGATGCTGGTGGATATGGTGGCAATCAAGCAGGCTGCTCTGTCCTAGATCGTGTCAATCTTCTTGACTGTTGTTGGAGGAGTGCTCACCCAGGCAAGTGGAGAGCATTCCACTTGTCATTTTTAGATGTTGGACAGGCTTTGGGGAGTCAGGAGTTGAGTTAATCACTGCAACCTTCCTAGCCTTTGAACTTTTGTAGCCACTGTGTCTATCAGGCAGGACTAGTTGAGTTTCTGGTCCATGGTAACCCCAGGATGTTGACAGTGGGGAATTCAGCGATGGTAACGACATTGAATGTCAAGGAGTGATGGTTATATTGTCTTTTATTGGAGATGATCATTGGTGGCATTTGTATGGCACAAATTTGTCAGCCCAAATCTAGATATTGTCCAGGTTTTCTTGCATATGAACATGGACAACTTCAATATCGAGGACTCAGGAATAGTGCTAAACATTCCAACTTCTGACCTTTTGATGGAGGGAAGGATGTTGATGAAGTAACTGAAGATGATTGGACCTAGGACCCTACCCTAAGCGACTTCTGCAGAAATGTCCTAGAACTAAGATGACTAACATCCAACAACCACCACCAGCTTCCATTGTGCCAAGTATGACTTCAACCAACAAAGAGTTTGACCCCTGCTTCCCACTGATTACAGTTTTTCTAGGACTCCTTGATGCCACATTTTGTCAAGTGCAGCCTTGATGTCAAACACTGTCATTCTCACCTCACCTCTGGAATTCAGCTCTTTTCTCCATGTTTGAACCCATGTGGTGAGGTCAGCATGCTGAGTGGCTCTGGCAGAACGCAAACTCTATGTCAGTGAGCCGGCTATTGCTCAGAAGATGCTGCTTGATGACACCTTCCTGCTTTTTGCGTACAGGACACACCTTGGCAATTTTCCACATTTTCGGGGAAATGTCAGTGTTCTAGCTGTACTGGACCAGTTTGGCTAGGGATGTAGCAAGTTCTGCAGCACAAGTCTTCAGTACTATTGCCAGAATGTTGCCAAAATAAATTATCTTAAGAAAGTATTGCATTCTCTTTTTAAATTCATGAGGTTTTTACCCTGGCATACATTACAACCTGGAATGCAGGGCAAACTTCCCAAAGAATGCTACTGTAATGTATCCTGTGGTTGTACAGCTGATGTGACCATTTGAAATATAATACAAGAGCTGGAAGTAGAATCTGAGGAACTTACAATCATTTTTATATTCTTAATCATATTCACCCTAAGAATGCTTTCTTTATTCCTCAAGCACATAAAGCATGAAAGGACTTTTAATGCAAATAAAATTGATTAACATTTTAAGTTCAAATGTAAATTATAGCTGTACTAATTTCTCTGTAGTTCCTAAGTATCATTTTAATACAAGCAACAACATTAAATTGTTTGTATATATGGGTACTTGGCAGGTATTTTTTTTCACAGGATTGAGAACTGCAGTGTATGAATTTTACACTAAGTGTCAAGGGTCCATGTATGCCTGAAGTATGTTGATATAAAGCTAAAGTAGGAATGTTGTATATGGGGAGGCAGTGGTGCAGTGGTAATGTTGCTGATAATCCAGAATCTTAGGCTAATGTTCTGATGACATGTTTAAATCCCAATATGGTAGGTGTTGAAGTATGAATTCAATAAAAGCTAGCTTAATAATGACCATGTAACTATTGTCACACCAAATTCCATTCAGTCATTGTTCTGTCTGAAATAGCTTCTGTTTCAGTAAGGTCTTTTGAACTCCTCATTCTTATTTCCAAATTCCTGCACAGCTTTGCCCTTTCCTATCTCTTAAATCTCTTCTAGTCCTATGATTGTCTGAAATCTTGCTCCTCCAATAGTGGCTACTTGCGCACCCCAAATCTTCAATGTTCTATCACTGGCAGAAATTCCTTCAGCTGCCAGGATTTCGTAGTCTGGAATTTTGTACCAAAAGTTATCCACCTGTCTCTTTTCCTTTTAAGGTAGTCCTCAAAATCAACATTTGTATTTGACTTTACAACATATGCGCTTTAGTGTCAAATTCCACTTGGCAACACCTCAATGACATGTTTTAGGGTGTTTTACATTCAGTTAGTATATTTCAAGTTGTTGTTTCCCTTCTTATGTTTCACTGTTAAACTCAGTTTGCATCATTATTACCCATTTAGCAACATTATCCTTTATTTAATCATCCCTGCCCAATCACAGATTTTCCTTTTCTTTTTGTTCAACCTTCCCAGGATGCTCACCGACTCTGCTTTTACTGAAATCCTGTTAAATTATTGAAGTCTTTAAGTTCCCATAAAAATTTGTTGACCTGAAATGTTAACTTATTCCTCCATGGATGCTATTTAGCATACTAATACCATCAATATTTAAAATCTGATTGAAGATTTGTAGCTCGGGTATCCGTTGTTGTGGTTCTGCTCGCCGAGCTGGAAGTTTTTGCAGCAAAAACTTCCAGCTCGGCGAGCAGAACCACAACCATCAATATTTTATATTTTCATAGTAGTTTTGAAAACACTCACAATTTCAGCAAAGTTGTGACTAATTCAGAGCTTTTACTTCTGGAAGAATGATTGTAGGAACTTCTCAATATTGAATTTCCTGAGGAAGATATGTCTGCCAAGATTCCAAGGATGGCATGGTGGCTTAGTGGTTAGCACTGCTGCCTCACAGCACCAGGGACCTGGGTTCAATTCCCACGTCGGCCAATTGTCTGTGTGGAGTTTGCACATTCTTCCTGTGTCTGTGTGGGTTTCCTCCCCCAATACAAAGATGTGCAGGTTAGGTGAATTGACCATGTTAAATTGCCCGTAGTGTTAGGTGCAGGGGTAAATATATGGTGTGGGTTGTTCTTCGGAGGGCTGGTGTGGATTTGTTGGGCTGAAGGGTCTGTTTCCACGCTGTAGGAATCTAACTGTGCATAGTTAGTGACTTGATCATATATGACAGAGTATCAGAATTACTGTATTCCTTGTTCTTTTCTCCTTCAAGAATAACCCTAATAGCTAGAAAATATATTTTTTCAAAGTGAATTTCTGCAGAAAGATATCAATTTTTTTCCTCTTTCCTAAAGTTTGTTTGTGTGTGTGTTTGGAATATTTAGATGAATAAACATTTATATTTCCATTTTACCAACTGTGATTGTTAATCAGTTATTACATCTTCATGGGTTTTATTTTGATAATAAATCTGTAATTATTTCAAAACCTGGTTGTTACATCTTTTTATTTAACATCTGATTTAGATAAGCTATTTAATTGGCCATCTTGGTAACTTAGAAATATATATATCCATATTATGTTGTGACCCATGGTGTAGTGAGAGTGCACTTCTTCGGACTAATTTATAACAGAAGATAGTTCCAAACTCCTCCAGCCTTCTGCATGTGAACGCCTTCTCCTAATTTCACTCTGAAAACTTTGAGTGTAATATTTAGTCTATGGGTGGAGTCTTATGGAGGCCTGAACAGTATGGGCAATGGAGAAATTTGCGGTGGAAGAAATTTTGAAGTCTAACCCGTCTCGATGTCGAAAGCAACTTGCTGGATCATAGAATCCCTACAAATTTCTTCCATAAATTAGAATCCCTACAATGCAGAAAACAGGCCCTTCAGCCCAAGTCCACAGCGACTCACTGAGAGCAACCCACCCAGACTCATTCCCCTACCCCTGACTAATCCAGTGTAGGGATTAACAGCCTTCTAGTGCCACTTCCCCTAGTGGGAATTTACTGCTTTCAGTTGATTATTGCCCTAAAACCCCTCCCATTGTAATCTGTGAGCTAATTGTCCTCGATGTGACTGTTGTTTCTGATGGGGGAGTATTACGGCTCTGCAGGCACCCATATGCTGTCAGTAGAGTTTATCACAATCTCACTACTGTTTCAGCCCAGGGAGAGTTTGTCCTGAGGTTCCTCTATCACCATTAGTGGAAGATGTTTACTGTAAAAGCCTTTATTGCCCCTGGTTGCTCTTGTAGCACTGAATGTGCTCTACTTCCTTGAAGGTGTTCCTTTTACCCTGAATGTGAGGCAATTGCCCTGGGATTGTTCTTATACCCTTAATATGGGCTAACTTCTCTGAAGTTGGCCCTGTTGCCTATATTGGGAATGACCGCCATGGAAATGTTCTCATTGCCCGCAATAAAGGGTCATTTCTGTGAGGCTGTACCTATTGCCCCCAGTGGGAGTTATTGCCCCCTGCTCCCCCTAGCGGCAGTGACTCAAAGCCTCCTGTTTATTTGTTGTGATCACGTCGCTCTGACGCCCCCTTTGCTCAGCGTTGGACTCGGCTCCTGACCCCAATATACGTGCCCTTGCAAAGTTTTCAGCAGAGCTTTCATTGACGCGGGCTCTGGGTCTGTTGACAGCGCCTCCTCCTGTTTTATAAATATATATTAATTATTGTTTTTAACAGTTTGAGTTTGGGCAGGGGAGGAGGACGGGGTTGGAGGTGAAGGGCGAGGAGCGACATGTCATGGAGGAGCCTGACCCTGCCATCTCCCCTGCGGTGCATCGGGACCTGCAGGCAGATCTGAAGGTCTCGCCGGCTACTTGCTCTGGCCACTCCTTGCAACTTTCCCTGGGCACCAGCAGCGCCAGTAGCAACACCGGCAGCGGCTGCAAAATCCATCGGAGCTGCAGCACCATCGCTTGCAATAACATCTGGGGCACCAGCAGTAACTGCAACACCAGCAATGGTAACAACAGTAACAAGAACTGCAGCCCGGCCGCTTGCAACACCGGCTGTTGCAATGGCAGCCTCAAAGGCGACACCGGCAAAAACTGCAACAGCAGCGGCTGCAAGGCAAGCTGTAACTCCGAGTCTGGGGACGAGAGGAAAGTCTGCGAGCTGTCCCGGCAGGCGGACGCCTCGAACCCCGAGAAGGAGGTGCTGGTCAGCGCCGTCAGCCGCCAGAGCAACGAGCTGAGGTTGAACCGGCGCCGCACCAAGTCGCTGCCCTGCCTGCACGACCCCTCCGACTTCTTCAGCGAATTCAACGGGGGGCTGCGCAAGAAAGTGAAGTTCGCCGACTCGCTGGGGCTCAGCCTGGCCAGCGTCAAGCACTTCCGAGCCAGCGACGAGCCTTACATCCCATCCAAGGTCTTCCTGCGGCTCCAGAGCTTTCCTGCCATCGTGGACGACCTGAACGAGAAGTTCAAGGCGCTGGGCATTCACTGCTTGAGACCCGCCTTCTCCATGCCTTGCGAGGCCAGCGACTTCATGCAGAGAGCTGAGAGGAACCGTGTCTGCCTGGAGAATGTTACTGTCAGACACTTTGACGTGCACGGTTTGATCAGGGTTTTGAATGTCTCTTATGTCAAGGAGGTGATTGTCCGCTATACATTCAACAATTGGCTCTCTAGCATGGACACGCCTGCCAAATATGTGGAAGGGTCGAGCCACTCAGGTACTGACCAGTTCTCGTTCGACCTGTCCATCCCACCTTTCTTGGACCAGGGCTCTTTTGTCCACTTCGCCATCTGCTACAGGACGGACAGCGAGGAGTACTGGGACAATAACTTCGACAAGAATTATTCTCTGCAGTGTGAATCCACGTCAGATGAACACGCCAACAGTTAGGATCTTCTTGAAACGCACACATTTGCATATGTCCTCTATTAAAGAGGTGCCATCTCTCCATTAGTTTCAAGACAAGCCGCGGGTTTAAAAAAAAGCACGAGGCGTCAAACTTGCCCAACGAAGTGTATTATTATATGTTCCAGACTTAGGATAGAGTTTGAGGTATGCTATTGACAGTACAATTATTGAAGAAAATTAAAGAGGCAATGCATCACAAATATCCGCCTAACGATCAAAGATTCCACTGTGCACCATACAAGTGGCCAAACTGACAATGTATGTCAATATACAGACCTGTTAATGCGATAACTTTGGACTTTTTCAGGCATGAAAGCTTGTTTAAACTGGAATCCCTTTTGTCTATCCTCCAACTTTCTGAGTTACCCTTGTCTTTTAGGATTAATTTGAGAGACTACAGCATTCTTCACCCAGGAGCTGGGATACAGAATCTGCTCTTAGTTCTATTCAAAGCCACTCTCATCAGCTGCAAGTAGTTTTTAGAGAGCAGGCTGGTTTCATATGGGAGCACCTATAGCACTGCTGCTGCCAGAGATCCGGGTTCAATTCCTGCCTCAGGCAACTGTCTGTGTGGAGTTTGCACATTCTCCCTGTGTCTGCGTGGGTTTCCTCCCACAGTCCAAAAATGTGCAGGTTAGGTGAATTGGCCATGCTAAATTGCCCCTAGTGTTAGGTGAAGGGAGAAATGTAGGGGAAATGAGTCTGGGTGGGTTGCTGTTCGGAGGGTTGGTGTGGACTTGTTGGGCCGAAGGGCCTGTTTCCACAATAAGTAATCTAATCCAAAAAAACCCTGAATTTTCACTAAACCCTCCCAACCCAACAGCAATGCTCTGATTGCAGGCAGAAAATCATATCATACTGCTTTGCAACTGTTATGCAGAGAATTACTGCAGTGCCTTACAGTAGTCCCAATACCAAAAAGACAACTGAGAGAAGTTGTGATCTCAAATTAAAGGTTATATATAGATAGATTTTATTAACTGTCCAAAAAGTGACCAATAATGAATTGTGCACTTCGTCTTTGATCATCTGAAATATGTATGTCCAAGAGTTTTTATTGATCTGAGAATCACAGCCTGTATAGAAAATTTGAACATAATGCACTTAGCAATTGATGGGGACTAAATCACTCATTCTCTGATTAGATATCAGTTCACATACAGTGAAAAGCACAGCTTTTTGGCAGGATTGTTCAGGAGGAGTTGGTTTACATCTACATAACCCTGACTAAAATGCTTTTAATTATTGATGATTGTAAATGTCTAGAAAACTGATTACACCACAGGAATTATGTACAGTATTGTTTATAGAATGTACTTGCAGTCAGAATAAAATAGAAAACTTTATTCACAAAGGTATGCAAATATAACAGAGAATGTGACATCTAAACTGAGTTATGGAATGGATTAAAAGTATTTTATACTATAAAGTTTCCTCCTGTTTCTCAGATTAAAATAGGAATTTGATCAACATATAAAAATTCCCCTGTTCCTTGAGTAACTCTCATACTGGATTGGGATTAGCCAGACAGAATTACAACATGGAACTTGTATCTTTCTGTTGTTCCTCTCCTATTTCCTCTCATGGCACCTCTGAGCCCATCTTGTTCATGAGATGCCTCTACTCCTTTAACTATATTTTCACTAAACTGCTGATCATTCAATGTTGCTTCCTTGCTCCTATGTTAACTGATGCTGGGGATTGTCCTCTACTCAGTTAATATTGCCCTCACTTCCTAATCTACCGGCATCATCCCTCTCCTCAAAAACACCTTGACCTCTATGATCTTGCAAACTGCCACCCTGATATCTAAATTCCCTTACTTCACCAAAGCCCTTTTGTAAAGCAGAAGACTGCAGATGCTAAATAACTGAAATGCAAACAGAAAATGCTTTAAATATTCAGTGGGTCAGTCTGGATCTGTGGAGAATGATATAGAGTTAATGTTTTTTCAGATGAAAAGTTATTGGCCGAAACTCTAATTTAACTCTATTACTTTCTACACAGATGTGGTCAGAGCTGCTGAGCATTTCTGACATATTCTGGTTTTATCCCTTGAATATATTGTTGAGTCTTATTTTTCAGAAACTCTATATTCGAATTGTTCTGATCAGGTTTTCCCCAAAGCTAATCCACTGTATTTGCTTGCCTCTTGACTTGGGTCTACCCTAGCACTCATTACACTCATGCCTAATTCTGTGTTGTTTCTACAGAATTCATGTTTTTGTGGGCTTTCACTGCTTGGACTGAAAACCTGTGAGCATGGTTGGCCGTCTTATTGACAGCATTACTTTGCATGTTCTTGTGCTGAAAAGCTTATTTTAACTGGAGAAACATGTAAAAATTGCTGTACTCCTCCCAACAACGGTGCATGAACATACCTTGGCACATTTGTGATTGTTATATTAACATTCTGACAACACCTCCAGAACACTGGAGCCAAGACAAGATTGAATCTTATGGGAACTTACAGATACCACCTGGAGCTGTGGAACCAATACACAACTCACTGTTGCACTTGTTCTGGTCTATCCAACATTATAGTATTGCTCAACCTGGCCCAGGAATTGCCACACAAACATGGTACAGCTTGGGGAAATCATAAGGATTATTTCTGGGACATTGAAATTGATATAGCTTGATTGGACTCCTAACCTCCACTCCCGGCACCTTCCCCTGTAATCGCAAGAAATGCATCGCATTTCCTCCACTTCCCGCTCCTCCACCCTTGAGCACCGCCCCTCCAACCGCCACCAGGACAGAACCCCACTGGTTCTCACCTACCACCCCACCAACCTCCATATACAGCGTATCACCCGCCGTCATTTCCGCCACCTCCAAACGGACCCCACCACCAGGGATATATTTCCCTCCCCTCCCCTATCAGCGTTCCGAAAAGACCACTCCCTCCGTGACTCCCTCGTCAGGTCCACACCCCCCACCAACCCAACCTCCACTCCAGGCACCTTCCCCTGCAACCGCAAGAAATGCAAAACCTGCGCCCACACCTCCTCCCTTACTTCTCTCCAAGGCCCCAAGGAATCCTTCCATATCCGCCACAAATTCACCTGCACCTCCACACACATCATCTATTGCATCCGCTGCACCCGATGTGGCCTCCTCTGTATTGGGGAGACAGGCCGCCTACTTGCGGAACGTTTCAGAGAACACCTCTGGGACACCTGGACCAACCAACCCAACCACCCCGTGGCTCAACACTTTAACTCCCCCTCCCACTCCACCAAGGACATGCAGGTCCTTGGACTCCTCCATCGGCAGACCATAACAACATGACGGTTGGAGGAAGAGCGCCTCATCTTCCGCCTGGGAACCCTCCAACCACAAGGGATGAACTCAGATTTCTACAGTTTCCTCATTTCCCTCTCCCCACCTTGTCTCAGTCGAACCCCTCGAACTCAGCACCGCCTTCCTAACCTGCAATCTTCTTCCTGACCTCTCCCCCCCACCCCACTCCGGCCTATCACTCTCACCTTGACCTCCTTCCACCTATCACATCTCCATCGCCCCTCCCCCAAGTCCCTCCTCCCTACCTTTTATCTTAGCCTGTTGGACACACTTTCCTCATTCCTGATGAAGGGCTTATGCCTGAAACGTCGAATTTCCTGTCCCTTGGATGCTGCCTGACCTGCTGCGCTTTTCCAGCAACACATTTTCAGCTCTGGACTCCTGTACTAACATGTATTAAAAATTTCGGATGTCCACAGGGTATAAATGTCCTTCTCAAAGAAGATTTACATTGACACATGGCCTCAAAACAAACCAGGCATTTTTCTGAAATTCAGGCCTGGAACACACATTATTCAAACTGACAACAACTCCACTTCTTATAGCACATCTCTTGGTTGACTGCAAACATCATCAATAGCAATTTGGAACTGACAAGTGCAGAAGTCCCAGGCTTCAAACTTTCCATAGAAAATCTGAACAACCTTGAACTACTTGAGGTCAGACCTGGACAGATCGGACCACTTTCTCCAAACATAAAACATCAGAAAGAGCTCAAATTATGATCACAGACATGAAAGTTAGGCGTGACCAACTTACTGAACTTCTGCCCTAAGAGACCCAATCCTGATGATATGACAGCCATTTATACTGTGTCACTTGAAGTTGTTGAGTGTTAGTTGATATCAAACTGAAACTGCTTTTCCAGTCACAAAAATAAGAGAGTCCTTTATGCTATTTTAAAGAAACTGCTCTGCCCATCTGCACACACGTTTTACCCCACTTCCCTTATTGATATCACATGCCTTGCAAAGATATTTTTCCTTGGTCTTCTGTGATCTTGTGTCTTGCATAAACTAATGGTCAAACATCATATTAATATCAGTTGATAATTAGGACTCTAAAGTAGACGTGGGCATTGAGTTTTAATTTTTGTTTTAAGAGGTGGAAAGTCATTTGGAACCAAGAACCAAGTACTTAATTTCCAAGAAAGCATGTGATTTAAATGCCCAATGGGGCAGCTTTGAATTAATTACAAACTGAGAAAAAGACTGGGGCCACTAGTAGCTTGAGTTCAGTTCAAAATAATCAGTGCAAAAGAACAATTTCATCCCATGAGAAGGACAATCAGATAGTTGTGTGGAAATCTCAGGAGTTGGAAGTGTTTAGTTTGTAGAATCTCTAAGTAGTCAACTGAAAAAGAAATCCAGGCCCTCAGAACTGGAAAAAAATTACCATGCCATCAAAACTGAAAAGAGTCACTCAAGCAAGACATTAAATTTAAAATAGGAACTTCCCTTTGCTGGAACTGAGTACCTATAACAGATATTATCGGGAACAAGGTTGAATCCTTTTCCTGACAGTGTTAATCTATTTTTAAATCTCTTACAGTATAATTCTGTAATAAAGTCATGTTGTTTTGTTTAAGAGCCTTGACAATCTCTTGCGAATATGTTCAATGATTAACCAGCATGGTAAGCAAACAGCAAAAATAAAATTTATCTCTTAAGCCAGGTTTTACTCTGGGATTGACTTGTCCAGTATTACACTCATCTGGGATCGTAACAAAATGTAGGCTCTCGAAGGGGTAGGAAACGATTACATTTAGGAGAGATCTGTGATTTTTGAAAGGAACAAGAAAGTGAAGATAATGGTCATAAAAGTAGTCATGTTGACATTAAGTGTACTATACAGACCAGAATGGCAAAATCATTTTGAATGCTGCTAAGACTTTACTGGCAGTAGAAAACATAACAGTGGGTTATTTGGCTTGTGCTAAACTGAGAGAGCAAATAAATTGAAGATTGAAATAAAACCAAGATTTTGTAAGGATGAGATGATTAAAGTGATTACTAAAAGTTTAGATTTAAAAGGAGGAAGACCTGAACCTGATGTATCACAGTTGAAATTAGCTAAGATTCAGTTAGAAATGATAAAATAACTTTGCGAGAGAAAGTTAAATGCAGAAACTTGAAATAGATGAAAAAAAAGAAAAGATGAAAAGAGAAAGGAAAGTAAGAAGAGAGGAGAAAGACAATTATAGAGGAATAGAAAGAGAGGAGAAAGGAAAAAAAACCCTGAAAATAAGAAAGTTTGAATTGGCGATTGAGAAGGGAGAAAAATAAAATATAAATGAGAAAAAATGGAACTCATAAACCTTGATCTTCAAAAAGAGAGAAAGAACTTAGATAATATGACTTGGTGAATGAAACATTCAGAGTAAAGGGAGATAGAAGAGGTAGTATCTTAGAGGATGATAATGGTTCCAAAATGGAATTTGATTTAACCTGAAGTTTTCATATAAAGCCAACATTTACAGACAATGGAGAAGGAGGACAGTGCATCTTGTTTGAAAGATGAAGGGCCAAAAAAATGTTTGGACCTCAACATTACAGAGTGTTTCGACAGGTAAAGCTATTACCGTCCGCACCAGTTTGTCAGAAGAACAATCTGCAGACCATAAAACTTAAAGTAAAAATATTCAATGTTTGCCAGCTTGCCAATGAAGCTTATTAATTAAAATCCAGGATTATTAGAAAGAAATCCAATTGCACATTTCTAGAATTTATGCAAGAAAAAAATTGCAGTTAAAAATGGTCGCAGAAATGTTTATCCAATTTTTCACAAAACATAAATTACCCAAAAACTACAATTATATCAAGGTTGAAATATTACGTCACAAAAATTTTAAAAAATGAATAGTTTGAGAGTGATGTACTTTACATCTTCAGCTTATTATCCACAATCTTTACAAGCATTGGAAGGAAAGCATAACATTGTAAATACCATGATGAGAGTTTATTGCCAGGAACATCCTAATGATTGGGTTGTAGGAAGTCCCTTGTTAGCTGCCTGTCATTAGAGATGTCTCTCATGAGTCACAAGATGTGGAAGTGTTGGGGTGGACAAAGTAAGAAATCATAAGACACCAGGTTGTACTCTAATAAGTTTATTTGAAATCACAAGCTTTTGGAGTATAGCCCCTTGTCAGGTGAAGTTACTTCTTCCAGTACCTCCACATCTTTGGAGTATAACCTTGTGTCGTGTGATTTCTGACTGAGTCCACAAGACTCAGTTCTTTTGAACTGATAATATGGAACATAGGGTGAGAAAAGCTCTTAATTCAATAGAAATGTATAAATCAAAGCTAAGATCTTATACTTCCAACTGGTGTGTTACATATCCAAGAAACTAATTAAAGCTCATGAGATGGCCAATAAAACATTTGAAGAATAGTCAACATTCAAAACTAGAGCTGATAAAAAGGCCAAAGCTCAAAAAATGTTTTTGGAGACCAGATATTACCTGTCTTGAATAAGAGTGAGGTAAATTGGACCTTAGCAAAGCAAAATAAAACTCAATTATGTGAATTATGTAAATGGAAACTCCAGATAGGAGAAAAACAGACAATGAGTGTGTTATTTTCATATGTTGAAGAGATACTTAATCAGGGTGGATAGAGAGAAGAGGAGTGCATTCATACTGGTAAAAGAAATGGACATGCACAAACTATTACATTGAATTGTTGAAAGAATATTGACAAGTTTCATTGATTAACAAAACCAAAGAAATATTTCATAATATCAATTGAATACGAATGTAAACATATACTATTTGGAATGAAAAATGCACTAGTGCCTTTTGATTGATTACCATCAAGGATTTTGAAGGATTAAGCAGTTGTGTTGTTTACATTGATCATTTTGGGGAAAGATATAAAAGGGACCGAAAGGGCAACGTTTTCACACGGACGGTGGTGAGTGTATGGAATGAGCTGTCAAAAGGAAGTGGTGGAGCTGAAAATGTGTTGCTGGAAAAGCACAGGAGGTCAGGCAGCATCCAAGGAGCAGGAGAATCAACGTTTCGGGCATAAGCCCTTCTTCAGGTCGCCTTGTTTTATGCCTCTTCTTGGATGCTGCCTGACCTGCTGCGCTTTTCCAGCAACACATTTTTAGCTCTGATCTCCAGCATCTGCAGTCCTCACTTTCTCCTAAAGGAAGTGGTGGAGGCTGGTACAATTACAGCATTTAAAAGGCATCTGGATGGGTATATGAATAGGAAGGGTTTAGAGAGATATGGGCCAAGTGCTGGCAAATGGGACCAGATTAGGTTAGGATATCTGGTCGGCATAGATGAGTTGGACTGAAGGGCCTGCTATACATCTCTTTGACTCTATGCCTCTATTTAGTTCTTTCTGCCAAACTTGGGAAGAGCATTTACATTACTTGAACAAAATGTCTGATTGGATACAAAGAATTAATTTGGTCATAAATTTGTCTAAAGTGAATTTGCCAAAGCAAAAATGACATATTTTAGCCAAACTGCAATTCAAGCAGGAAAAATAGGGTGATCTTGGATTTTAGAACATAGAACATAAAACAATACAGCACAGAACAGGCCCTTCGGCTCACGATGTTGTGCCGAACATTT
Source organism: Hemiscyllium ocellatum (assembly GCF_020745735.1). NCBI lineage: Eukaryota > Metazoa > Chordata > Chondrichthyes > Orectolobiformes > Hemiscylliidae > Hemiscyllium > Hemiscyllium ocellatum. The sequence continues at coordinate 35,105,802 of NC_083434.1, forward strand.
GTCCTAGCTTAAGCACCTATCCATGTACCTATCCAATTGTCGCTTAAAGGTCACCAATGATTCTGACTCTGCCAATCCCACAGGCAGCGCATTCCATGCTCCCACCACTCTCTGGGTAAAGAAACTACCCCTGACATCCCCCCTATACCTTCCACCCTTCACCTTAAATTTATGTCCCCTTGTAACATTCTGTTGTACCCGGGGAAAAAAGTCTCTGACTGTCTACTCTATCTATTCCCTTGATCATCTTATAAACCTCTATCAAGTCACCTCTCATCCTTCGCCGTTCCAATGAGAAAGGACCTAGCACTCTCAACCTATCCTCGTACGACCTATTCTCCATTCCAGGCAACATCCTGGTAAATCTCCTCTGCACCCTCTCCAAAGCTTCCACATCTTTCCTAAAGTGAGGCCTCCAGAACTGCACACAGTACTCCAAATATGGCCTTACCAAGGTCCTGTACAGCTGCAACATCACCTCACGACTCTTGAATTCAACCTCTCTGCTAATGAATGCTAATACACCATAGGCCTTCTTACAAGCGCTATCCACCTGAGTGGCAACTTTCAAAGAGCTATGAACATAGACCCCAAGATCCCTCTGCTCCTCCACCTTACTAAGAACCCTACCGTTAACCCTGTATTCCGCATTCTTATTTGTCCTTCCAAAATGGACAATCTCACACTTGACAGGTTTGGACTCGATCTGCCACTCCTCAGCTCAGCTCTGCATCATATCTAAGTCCCTTTGCAACCGACAACAGCCCTCCTCACTATCCACAACTTCACCAATCTTCATATCATCTGCAAATTTACTGACCCACCCTTCGACTCCCTCTTCCAAGTCATTAATAAAAATTACAAACAGCAGAGGACCCAGAACTGATCCCTGCGGAACTCCACTTGTAACTGGGCTCCAGGCTGGATATTTATCATCTACTACCGTTGTCTGACTTCGACTGGTTAGCCAGTTCTCTATCCAACTGGCCAAATTTCCCACTATCCCATGCCTCCTGACTTTCCGCATAAGCCTACCATGGGGACCCTTATCAAATGCCTTACTAAAATTCATGTACACTACATCCACTGCTCTATCCTCATCCATATGCTTGGTCACCTCCTCAAAGAATTCAATAAGACTTGTAAGGCAAGACCTACCCCTCACAAATCCGTGCTGGCTGTCCCTAATCAAGCAGTGTCTTTCTAGATACTCATAAATCCTATCCCTCAAGACCCTTTCCATTACTTTGCCTACCACCGAAGTAAGACTAACTGGCCTGTAATTCCCGGGGTTATCTCTATTCCCTTTTTTGAACAGGGGCACAACATTCGCCACTCTCCAGTCCCGTGGTACCACCCCCGTTGACAATGAAGGCGAAAAGATCATTGCCAACGGCTCTGCAATTTCCTCTCTTGCTTCTCACATAATCCTAGGATATATCCCGTCAGGCCCGGGGGACTTGTCTATCCTCAAGTTTTTCAAAATGTCCAACACATCTTCCTTCCTAACAAGTATCTCCTCTAGCTTACCAGTCCGTTTCATACTCTCCTCTTCAACAATACGGTCCTTCTCATTTGTAAATACTGAAGTAAAGTACTCATTGAAGACCTCTCCTATCTCTTCTGACTCAATACACAGTCTCCCACTACTGTCCTTGATCTGACCTACCCTCGTTCTCGTCAGTCTCATGTTTCTCACAAATGCATAAAAGGCCTTGGGGTTATCCTTGATCCTATCCGCCAAAGATTTTTCATGCCCTCTCTTAGGTCTCCTAATCCCTTTCCCAGGACTTAGGCAATACTCAAAATTCTGTGGTATGTTGATGTGAATGAATCTTATCAGAAAGCCATTCCAAATTTCAGCACTGGAGTGACTGCCTTGACAAACAAAGAAAGGCAAGAAATTTAAATTAACAAAAGAATGTTAGTTCTTATTTGAAAGCAGTGTTGTCAACCACACTGGTTTTAGCTGCACCAAATTATGAGATACCTTATAAACTGACTGTTAATACCAATTAGATTGGTGGAGTGCTGTCACAGAAGATGAGAAAGTGACTGAATGGCCAGTTATTTTTCCATGAAATTAAATGCATGTAATATTAAACATATGTTTTCAATAAAATTTATTACAAGTTTGGGTTCTTGTGTTCTGTGTTAGTGTCGGAAAATATTTGATAACCAACGGTAGGCCCTCAAAAGCAAAAATGGCCAAACATACCAAAAACACCCAAAATTCCCAAGCAACTCAGAAGCCAATTCAGACAGGCCATGCAGACAAAGCAACACACTTCAAGCTCCCACTAACAATGACAGAGCACCACAAATATCTCAAAGCCCCAAGGGCAGTTTCACAACCCAGCAATACTAAAGGCACACAGAGCAGGTCAGACAGACAGGCACCAACAAGGACATTCTCCAGGAACAGGACAATAGAAGCACCTCACCACTTCAGAGGAGACATTAACACCTACCTGTGAAGAGGAATGGAACCGTCGATACTATCAGGGTGTTGCATTGTGTGAAGGAACAGGATATTCATCTGATATTTGTTTTTAATTTGCATCCTTGCAACTAGATTACTCCATTTCCAGTTACATTGTAGTTTCCCATTTCTTAATCAATGTCATTGTGCAGCATTACTATAAAACTGGTCTGATCCTCAGCTCTAAGAAGAGAAATCTGATCTACCTGTACAGACTGTCCGTTCTGTGTCAGCCTAGTCTGGTTATCTTCCAGCAATATCACTTGCAATAAACTGTTTGTCAGTTTCACTTCGAGCTGTGTTTTGTGATCTCTAACCTATTGGGCAAATTTCTCTGACAGTTAGTGAGAGAAATGGGTTTTCTGTATTTAGGTATTTATATTTCTAGCAAGTTTTGAGAAGATTTGTAGCTCAGGTTGAGGTTCTGGATGTAGGTTTGCTCGCTGAGTTGGAAGGTTCATTTCCAGACGTTTTGTCACTATACTAGGTAACATTTTCAGTGAGCCTCTGGGCGAAGCACTGCTGATGATTCCTGTTTTCTATTTGTATTTCTGTTGCCATAGCGATTTATTTTAAAATAGCTTTGAGGTCTAGCTTCAGAATTTCAGGGGTATTGTACAGCACTAGTAAAGTTTTGTTTACTTTCGATTGTTCTGTCATACAGCAAGGTAACTACATTGGTTAGAGATATCTGGAACTTGTTTTCTTTAAGCTTAAAGAAAATAACCATAGTTTAGGAGGTTTTTTTTTGTTTTACGTAGAGTTTTGAGTAATTCTGTTAAGTCCTTAGATGAAGATGGCTGTAAGACAAGGACTTCTGAGAAGTAAATTATGAAATGAACTAGATTAGCTTAGAGTGAAGAGTTAGTCTTAGTCCCAGACCAGAAGTGTTCAGCTAAAACTTTGAAGAAGTTACTTAAAACTGAGTGTTTCAACTCAGGTCTATAATACCTCCAACATTAAAGTCACAAGTACTGAAACCTATCAGGATGATAATGACAGGGACTCTGGTATGATTATTAGATAAGTGGCGTTTTTTGGTTTATGCATGGTGTGCCCCTCAATACTTTTCAGGAATTTGTTTTTATTGGAATGCACAAATTTGGATTATTTTGGGATCACACATTTATTGAATGTTTACAGATCTTAGAATTGGTACAATAAATACATAATGTGGTTTACTTTATCTTTTAAGACAATAAGAAGTAGGAACAGGAGTAGGCTATTCGGTCCCTCAAGCCTGCTCTGCCATTCATTAGAATTATGGCTGATCTGACACTCCTTACTTCCATTTTCCTGCCCTTCCTCCACCCTTACCCCATAACCCTTAGTTCCCCCAGTCTTCAAGAATCTATCTATCTTAGTCTTAAATATACATAAGGACTCTGTCCCCACAGCTCCCTGTGGTAAGGAGTTCCAAAGACTCAAAACTCTTTGAGAGAAGAAATTCTTCCTCATCTCAGTCTTAAATTGGCGCCCCTTTATTCTGAGACTTCACCCACTAGTCCTTCCCCATTAGGGGAAGCATCCTTTCAGCATTAATCCTGTCAAGCCCCTTAAGAATCCTACATCTTTCAATTAGACCACCTCTCATTCATCTGAACTCCAATGAATAGAGTCCAACCTGATTAACCTTTGCTCATAAGACAATCCCAGGGATCATCCTAGTGAACATTCTCTAAATGGTTCCAATGAAATTATATCTTCCTCTCAATAAGAGGACCAAAAATGCTCATAGTACTCTAAATATGGTCTCACCAGCACCTTGTACAGTTGCAGTAAGACTTACCTATTCTTATGCTCCAACCCCTTTGAAATAAAGGCCAACATTCTATAAAACCTACTTGATTACCTGCTGCATCTGTGTGCTAGCTCTCCGTGTTTCATGCACAAATACCCCCAATTCCCACAGTGTCACAATTTTTCTTCGTTTGAATAACTGTTCTTTTGTTCTCCCTTCTAAAATGAAGAACTTCACATTTTCCCACATTATACTCCATTTGTCTACTTTTTGCCCACTTAACCTATCAATATCTCTCTGTAAACTGTTTGTACCTCACTTGCAATGGGCCTACTTTTGTCTCATCCACAAATTTGGCTACAGTACATTTGCTTTCTTCCTCCAAGTCATTAATATATATACAGTTGTGTTCCCAGTACTGATTCCTGTGGTAACCCATTGCTTCTAGATCACCAACCTGAAAAAGAATCCCTTATCACCACTCACAGTTTCCAGTCCATTAGCAAATTCTGTATCCATGCTAATATAGTACTTCCAGCACTATGAGCTCCTATTTTGTGACTTGACCTTTTGTAAAGTGTGTTACAAATACATTCTGGAAGTATAGTACAACACAACTACTGGTTTCCCTCTACTCATTGTAGTTGGGACTTCCTAAAAAAAATTATTTAAATTTGTAATTTCCTTTTCTTGAAGCCATGCTGACCCTACTTGATTAGAATGTGATTTTCCAAGTCTGTTTCTCTATTACTTCCTTAATAATTGATTTCAACATTTTGCCAACAATAGATGTTAGGCTAATTGGCATATTGTTATCAGCTATTTTGCCTCCCTCCCTTTTTGAATAGGGTTGTCACATTGACAGTTTTCTAATCATGTTGTACTTATCCAGATCCAAAGAGTTTTGGAAAATTGCAACCAATGTGTCCACTACCTTTCTTCTTCTAAGATCCTACGATGCAAGACATCAGGGCCAGGGGACTTATCTGCCTTTAGCTCTATTAGTTGCTCTAATACTACATCTTCAGTGATGGTAGTAGGATTTAATTCCTCTCCTTTAATTTTTTACTATTAATGAGATGTTTATAGTATTTTCCACCATAAAGACTGATGCAAAATTCCTGCCATTTCTTTATTCCCCATTCTGTCTTTTCAGATTCATTTTCTAAGGATTCACTTTGACTGTTTGCTTCCTTTTTGTATATTTAAATAAGCCCTTATTGTTAGTTTTTATACCTCTCACTAGTTTGCCCTTGTATTTTACTTTATCTTTCTTTATCATCTTTTTAGTCCTCCTTTGCTGAATTTTGAATTTATCTCAGTCTTTGGGTCTGTCATTGATTTATGGTCTGTCAAACTAGGTTTAACTCTGGGATCTGACATGTCCAGCAGTACCATCAACTAAGATCACAACAGGTGACACACTGTAGTTCCTTTTTAGTTTATTATTGTCTTATTGCAGAGTGAAAGTGCTTTGTTAAAATCATGAAGGAGTTTATTTGAAGTGCAGTCTAACGTCAGCATGAAGACTCAAGGAAGAGGCTATCAGATTTTCAAGACTGGGAATTGAAGCATCAGTCAATTTAAGCCTCATAGATATGATAGAGAGAGAATTCTTTCTGATGTCTGAATACTGTAAAGGAGTACTGTTGAAATTAATGGAGTTATATTTTTCCAAAAATTGATGTCAGACTAACTGATGTGCAGTATTATTTTCACTCTCCTTCCATTCTTGAAAAACAGTATAACCAGTGCCAACTTCCAAACTAATGAGACCATTCTTAAATCTATGAAATATTGGAAAATCACGCAATCGTTATATCTACAGCTTTTTGGTTGAATATTAGTCCTTTAAGTTTCTTCAATAAATTTTCTTTGTTGATTTCATTCCCTCACATTTCAGTACCTTGGTTAATGTATATTTCTGGAATGAAACTTATCTCTTCTGGTGTAAAGACCGTAAAATATTTGTTTAATGCCTTTTTCATCTTTCTCATTCTCTGTGATAATTTCTCCTGTCTCTATTTCTAAGGGTTAGCTCTTACAATCTATTTTTATATTCTTGATCATATTCTGTTTTTCCCTTTCTATCAACCTTTTTATAAACTTTCTGGTGGACTTTTGTTGCTTTCTAAACCATCCACATTCTTCAGATTTGTTATTTCTATCTTAACTATATTATAAGCCTCATCTTTCAATCAATATTATCCTTAACTTGCTGAGTGAGTCACGAAAGGACCTTTTTTGTTAGGTTTTTGATTTTCAAAGGAATATACTTTTGTTGAACGTCTTGGATTACTTTGGAACTGTTTCCCACTATTCATTTATAGCCATACCTCTTCATCCATTTACTCAGTTAGTCTTAGTCAGTTCTCTTCACATTTCCGTTTATTGGCTTTATTTAAGATGGTTGTTTGCATTATGGCATATGTCACTTTCAAACTTAAAATGAAATTCAATCATTTTGTGATCACTCTTTCCAAAAGGATCTTTGACTGTATTACTGATTAACATTGCTTAGTACATAACAATAGATCTACAATACCTTTCCCCTGGTTAATTCAAGAATACATTTCTTTAAGAGACCATCATGACCACATTCTATGAACTTATCTTCTAGAGCAGTGTTTCCTAAATATTTCAGCTGTTTTAAAATTCATTTGTGGGATGTGGGCATTGCTGGCTGGCCAGCAGTTATTGCCCATCCCTACGTGCCCTTGAGAAGATGGTGGTGAGCTGCGTTCTTGAACTACTGCAGTTCACCTGCTGTGTGTTGACCCAAAATGCCATTAAGGAGGGAATTCCAGGAGTTTGACCCAGTGACAGTGAAGGAACTATGATATAATTCTAAGTCAGAATGGTGAGTGGCTTGGAGGAACTTGAAGGTGGCGATGTTCCCACGTATTTGCTGCCCTTGTTCTTCTAAATGAAAGTGGTTGTGGGTTTGAAAAGTGCTGTCTCAGGATCTTTGGTGAATTTCTGCAGTGAATCTTGTAGATAGTACACACTGCTGATACTGAGCGCTGGTGGTGGAGGGAGTAGATGTAGTGCCACTCAAGTGGGCTGTTTAGTTCTGGAAGCTGTCAGGCTTCTTGAATGTTGTTGGAGCTACACCAATCCAGGCAAGTGGCGAGTGTTCCAACACACTGCTGACATTTGCTATGTAGATGATGGACAGGCTTTGGGGACTCAGGAGATATGTTACTTGCTGTAGTAATCCTAGTCTCTTACCTGCTCTTATAGTCACTATGCTTTTGTGCTGAGAAGTTGAGTTTCTGGTCAATGGTAATGCCCAGAATGTTTTTAGTGGGAGATTCACCATGATGGCTACACCATTGAATGTCGAGGGCAGTGGTTAGAATGTTTCTTATTGGTGATGGTCATAGCCTGGCATTTGTGTGGCATGAATGTTACCTGCCACTTCTCAGCCCAAGCCTGCATATTGTCTAGGTCTTGTTGCATTTGAACATAGACTGCTTCAGTATCTGATGAGTCATGAATGGGCTGAACATTGTACAATCATTAGCAAACATCACTTGTGAATGTATGATGGAGGGTAGCAGCTGAAGATGGTTGGGCCTAGGACACTACCCTGAGGAGCCCCTGCAAAGACATCCTGGAGCTGAAATGACTGACCTCCAACACGACACACCCTTGGGTAGTGTTGTACAACAGAGAAACCTAGGGGTTTGTGTACACAATTCTTTGAAGTTTGTATCACATATAGATAAGGTGGTTAAGAGGCCATTTATCATGCTTACCTTTATTGTTCAGACCTTTTGAGTATAGAAGTTACAATATTATGTTGAGGTTGTAAAGGACATTGATGAAACCTCTTCTGGAGTCCGTGTCCAGTTCTGGTAAACCTGTTATAGGAAGGATATTATTAAGCTGGAGGGAGTTCAAAAGAGATTTATCAGGATGTTGCCAGGAATGGAGGACTTGAGTCATTAGAGGAGGCTAGGATATTATTCACTGGAACATAGGAGGTTGAGGGTTATAGAGTCAAAGCACAGAAACAGACCCTCCAGTCCAACTCGTCCTTGCTGACCAGATATCCTAAATCAATCTAGTCCCATTTGCCAGCACTTGGCCTATATCCCCCTAAACCCTTCCTATTCATATACCCATCTAGATGCCTTTTAAATGTTGTAATTGTACCAGCCTCCACCACTTCCTCTGGCAGGTCATTCCATACACTCACCACCCTCTGTGTGAAAAAATTGCGCCTTATATTTTCCCCTTTCACCTTAAACCTATGCCTTCTAGCTCTGGACTCCATCACCCCAGGGAAAAGACCTTGTCCCTTTACCATAACCATGCCCCTCATGATTTTATAAACCTCAGTTAGATCACCCCTCAGCCACTAACACTCCAGGGAAAATAGCCTCCAACTCTGGGAAAATCATTGTAAATCTTTTCTGAGATTTGTAACATCATGATGGGTATAGATAAGGTAAATAGCAGATGTCTTTCCCTAGGGTGGGAGATTTCAAGATTGTGGGCATATTTTGAAGGTGAGAGGAGAAAATGTTTGAAAAATGACAGGGCGGCTTTTTTTACAGGGAGTAAGTGGTGGATATGAGAACAGTTACAGTGTTTAAAAGACATTTAAATAAGTAAATGAATACGAAATATTGGAGGGATATGGGCCAAGTGCAGGTAGGTAGGACTTGTCTAGTTTGGGATTATGGTCAGCATGGACTGGCTGAACCAAAGCATCTGTTTCCATGCTGTACAATTGTATGACTCTATATCACAACCATCTTCCACTTCAATCGGTGGAGCGTTTACTCCCTAATACCCAATGATTCCAGTTTCGCTGGGGCTACTTGATGCCACACTCAGTCAAATGAAGCCTTGATGTCAAGGGCTGTCACACTTACCTCACCTGTGGAATTCAGCTATTTTGACCATGTTTGAACTAAGGATGTAATGAGGTCAGGAGCTGAGTGGCCTTGGTGGAACAGAAACTGGGCATCACTGAGCAGGTTATTGCTGAGCAGGTGCAGCTTGATAGCATTGTTGATCACACCTTCCATTACTTTACTGATGATTAAGAGTAGACTAATGGGAGATAATTGGCTGTGTTGGATATGTCCTCCTTCTTATGTATAGAACATAAATATCATATGGAGTGAATTGAATTGGCTGATGACCAGTATCTGAAAAGGTGGGAACCACGAGAGGAAGCAGAGATGGATCATCCATGTGGCACTTCTGGCTGATGATTACTGCAAATGCTTCAGCCTTATCTTTTACACGAATGTGCTGGGCTCTTCCATTATTGAAGATGGGGACATATGTGGAGCCTCCTCCTCCAGCGAGTTGTTTTAATTGTCCACTACCATTCACGACTGGACGTAGCAGGACTGTAGAGATTAGATGTGATCTTTTGGTTGTGGGATTGCTTAGCTCGATCACTTAGTGCTTATGTACACGTTCAGCTTCTAAACCTTTTCACAGCATACCAAATATTTAAAAAATAATCAGCACCAGCATAAGAAAAATATTTATTTTGAACTGAAACATAAATATGGGCAGCATGGTGGCACAGTGGGTAGCACTGCTGTCTCACAGCGCTAGAGGCCCGGGTTCAATTCCCGCCTCAGGTGACTCTCTGTGTGGAGCTTGCACATTCTCCCCGTGTCTGTGTGGGCTTCCTCCAGGTGCTCCGGTTTCCTCCCACAATCCAAAAATGTGCAGGTTAGGTGAATTGGCCATGCTAAATTGCCCTTAGTGTTAGGTGAAGGGGTAAAATGTATGGGTCTGGGTGGTATACGGGTCAGTGTGGACTTGTTGGGCAGAAGAGCCTGTTTCCACACTGTAAGTAATCTGATCTAAAAAATAGACTACAATTTTTATAAGAAACATTTGACTTCAGATTTTTTGATGAGAATTTCGAGATGAAATTTAAGATTCTTCCAATGAACACAACTGTTTAATGTTTGGTTCATGAAAAGAGGCTACATGAATTTCTGGAACCATTTTATAAACATGTCCTCTTCTGATTCTTGAGAAGTGACAGAGAAGAGATACTAAATTCACAAAAGTAGGTGGTTCAAAATGGCAGTAGAACAATCATTACTTGATTTGTGATTAAGTTATTAATTTATCATTTATCGTCAAAATTGATCCAGTAGAATCTCTCTGAACTTGACTTCAAGGGTGCAGTGATTTCTGACATCCAGAATTCTTCATTTTCTTTCAAAGAGAAACCTATCATTGATTCTTCTGAAGATACCACAAATTAGAGTCATAGAGTTGTTAAGATGAAAACAGATGCTTTGGTCCAACTTGCCCATGCCGACCAGATATATTAAATTAAATTAATCTAGTCCAATTTGCTAGTATTACTCTAAGCCCTCCCCATTCATGTACCCACCCAGTTGTCTTTTAAATGTTGTAATTGTACCAGCCTCTACCACTTCCTCTGGAAGCTCATTCCATATCCATACACCCTCTCCGTGAAAAAGTTGCCCCTTAGGTCCCTGTTAAATCTTTCCCTTCTCACCTTATGTTCTTGGGTGAATGTTCATGAATTCTCAGCTACGCACGTCAAAATATGTAATGATATTTTAAAGTCAAGGATCAAAGGGAGGCTGGCATTCAGGCGACGGTAAATTTTAGCCATATTCAGTTTTAAGAATACAGCACACTTATGTTTCACCCACTCTTAAGTATGATTATTTTTTTAAAAAATTAATTGGATGAGGGCATCACTGGCTAGGCAGCAATTATTGCCCATTCTTAACTGCCCAGAGGACAATTAAGAGTCAACCATATTGCTGCGGTCTGGACTCACATCTATGCCACACCAGATAAGGATGGCGGTTTCCTTCCCTAAATGAGTGAACCAGATGGGCTTTTCCAACAATCAACAATGGATTCATGATCATTATTAGACTCTTGATTTTTTTTAAATTTAATTCAAATTTGATCCCAGGTCCCCAAAACATCTGGGTCTCTGCATTAAGTCCAGGATAATACCACTAATTCATCTCCTCCCCACAATCATTTAGATCATATTTGTGATAAAACAGAGGATACAAGGGTAACTGAAAATCATGTGACAAGCATCTGTTGTCAATAGGATTGACAGAACCTTCCTAAATTGCAGTCAATGTTTAAAGGTGACAGGAAAACGTAAGAATGCCATTTAAAAACAAACACAGGATCCACAGAGACATGGAGTAGAAAAACAAGGGAATTGTGCTAAACCATAATGGATCACTGATTAACCCTCATCTGGAGGATTTTGCTCTGGCCCACATGACCTGAAATAATGCTTCAACATATCTTGATGTGAACTTGAATGTTTCTCCATAAGAAAGAGTAGCCTTTCATCTAAGTTTGAACTAGAAGGTTGCTTGAGATTTGAAGTGAACCATGCCCTATCCCTTCTCTTCAATGGTGAAGTTTCAATTTCAACCTATGTAATTTGACTGTGCGCTTGTCAGTATGTCCTCATTGTATCGTTGAAGTTTCCAATTCAGCTTAAATACATTGGCCAAGCAGACCCATTTTTCCAGCCAGTGTTTATCTTGCAACTGATAGCATATTGAGTCTCATTGAGCATGAATTGTTTCAATTCTTCCTTCAGTTCATAGACTGTTGAAACTCATAAACACTGCCTCTTAAGAACCAGTAAATTTCTGTATGAAGGAGGGATTGAGGTTCTTTCCTTTTTTTTGACATAGAACTGAGAATAGGTGTGACTGAGGTGTTCTGGATTTGATGTCATTGACAATTTTTACAGCCTCATTAAGTGTGAATTTAAGCTTAGTCGGCAAACTATGTGATGTGAAAGCTTCCGTATGAAGAAAGCAGTGAGTGGTTTCAATTTCTAGGTTTTCACATTGCACTTTGGATACGCCTTTCACATTCTGTCATTGCAACTTCAACATTAGTGCATATATCTATGAAATTCCGCCATGGAATACCATTTGTTTTGAAATACTCATTGGTTATTCTGAATATTTCTTCCTTTATTGTTTGCTGTGGGAATTCCATACAGATTAAATAATGTTCTTTCAAGCTATCCACTTCAAACCAAACAAATGCAACCAGCTCTGCACAACTATTAATGTCCGTTGATTCAATTAATAGAAACATTTCCTGATCCTTGAATTTTTCTGGATCACTGTGCTTATATGCCCTGTGATCTATCTGTTGATAGTTATATTTAAAAGTGGAGCTTGCCACCTCATTTGTTGCTACTGTGGCTATCAGAATGTGGACAATTTTCTTGCAGGCTTGGAGTAAGAGCCTCAACAATCATAAGAGGCTTTTTCAATTGGCAACCAACCTGGCAACATTGTAACTGGCCTCTTGTGCATGATTCGATACTTTTGTTTACGTTCTCAGCTTATGTTCTCAGTATGAGATCTCCACTTTGCATTCTGTCCTTACAACTGTCGAGGTAACCGATGTCCTTTTGGAGGTAAGTGGGATGTTTTGAGGAAAGATGTTTTCAGTTTGCTTGAAACAGTTTGACACTGTGCCTCAGCAAATTGGAAATTAAGGTCAAGGAGCAACAGGATCACAGAACTAGATGAATCCAAATGTCAGGTAATCATCATGGTACTGTCTGTTTTGACCTTGGTGGTCTTGATTGCTGACTCTTTGCTACTGTTATTGTTGCACAAATCCATCAGCCTGTCTGATGGGACTACTTCTTGCAAAAAGCTATCCACGATCATGGGTTAATTTCTGCATTTGAATCCATTAAGTGGGAGAGAATCTTTTTGGACTGCCACTTGTAGGTAAAACATACAAGAATAATTATTTAAATCTGAGCAGTCCAAACCACAACAACATTCTCTGCAATTGCCATCAACTTTGCCAGAATTTTACAAGTCTCTGAATAAGATGTGATTTCTCCAATTGAGATAACACACAAAAAGAATACTGAATTCATTTGATTCAGGATATATAAACGTGAACAGACCTTTTCTACATTGATTTTAAACAAAGCCTATTTCAGTGACATCTTGACTTGCAAGCATGAATGTCAAACCTGATATCACGCAGATATTGAAGTCTAAGTCTCTTCTGCATACCTTAAATTAACCTTTGCATCCAACATGCTGTAGTGAGGAATAGTATTCATAATTTTTACAAATTGATAATACTGTTACATAGTACACTGTGCATTTTTAGTGTTCAGTTCTGCTTAAAAGAAACATAGGCTCAGGAGTAGGTGGTTCAGCACCTTGAGCCTGTACTACCATTGAGTGAGGTCATGGCTGGTCTGTGGTCTAACTCCAAACACCAGTGTTTGGCCCATATCCCTTATTAGGAGAAAGTGAGGACTGCAGATGCCGGAGATCAGAGCTGAAAATATGTTGCTGGGAAAGTGCAGAAAATCAGGCAGCATCCAAGGAGCAGGAGAATCGGCGTTTTGGGCATGAGCCCTTTTTCAGGAAGGGCTCATGCCCGAAACGTTGATTCTCCTGCTCCTTGGATGCTGCCTGATTTGCTGCGCTTTTCCAGCAACATATTTTCAGCCTATATCCCTTATTACCTTTGCTTAACTAATTTTGATCCTAAATCTTTAGACAGTGTCCCCTAGTTCTAGAATCTTCACTGGAAAAAGTATGTTTTTATTACCTGTCTTTTTCTGTTAATATTTTTAATATGTCAATCAGGTCACCTCTTAACCTTTAAAAATCTAGAGAAAACAAGTCTAATTTGTATTATTTCTCCTCATAACTTAACCTCTGAAGTTCAGGTATCATTGTAAACCTTCATTGTACTCTTTCCAAAACCAAAATATCCTTCCTAAGGTATGATGCATTAAGTTGTGTTTATTATCATACCTCATTGCGGTAGCAAGCTGGTAATCAAACCCCATTATTCCTGGAGTTGTCACAAAACTTAAAGATCTTATCAAAGTTTGTAAAGTTCCCCAATGTAACTGTCTTTTTAGACCCAAGTTGACAAAAAAACATAAACAAGGTTTCCATATTTAACACGAGTTATTATTTATAACAAATGATTTGGATGTGAGCATGAGGTATAGTTAGTAAGTTTGTAGATGACACCAAAATTGGGGGTGTAGTGGACAGCGAAGAAGGTTACCTCAGATTACAACGGGATCTTGATCAGATGGGCCAATGGGCTGAGAAGTGGCAGATGAAGATTTAATCAGATAAATGCGAGGTGCTGCATTTTGGGAAAGCAAATCTTAGCAGGACTTATACACTTAATGGTAAGGTGCTAGGGAGTGTTGCTGAACAAAGAGAACTTGGAGTGCAGGTTCATAGCTCCTTGAAATTGGAGTGGCAGGTAGATAGAACACAGAACATTACAGCGCAGTACAGGCCCTTTGGCCCTCAATGTTGCGCTGACCTGTCATACCAATCTGAAGCCCATCTAACCTACACTACGTCCACATGCTTGTCCAATGACAACTTAAATGTACTTAAAGTTGGCGAATCTACTACAGTTGCAGGCAAAGCATTCCACACCCTTACTACTCTCCGAGTAAAGAAACTATCTATGACATCTGTCCTACATCTATCACCCCTCAATTTAAAGCTATGCCCCCTTGTGCTCACCATCACCATATTTAGAAAAAGGCTCTCCCTGTCCACCCTATCTAACTCTCTGATCATCTTATGTGTCTATTAAGTCACCTCTCAACCTTCTTCTCTCTAACGAAAACAGCCTCAAGTCCCTCAGCCCTTCCTTGTAAGACCTTTCCTCCATACCAGGCAACATCCTAGTAAATCTCCTCTGCACCTTTTCCAAAGCTTCCACATCCTTCTTATAATGTGGTGACCAGAACTGTACACAATATTCCAAGTGCGGCCGCACCAGAGTTTTATACAGCTGTAGCATAATCTCATGGTTCTGGAACTCGATCCCTCTAGTAATAAAAGTTAAAACACTGTATGCCTTCTTAACAACCCTGTCAACCTGGAGCTGAGGCCTGCCGTAGACTGGAGTTGAGGCCCAGTGTAGACTGGATGCTTGGTGCCAGCATGGACTGGCTTGGAAGACTGTGGTTTTAACTTTTATTTTTCTCCATTTTATTCCTAAAATCTGCAATTCTGGACTTTTTAACTTCTCTATTTTTCTACGAAGTGTAACAGAAGAAGCTGTATTGAGGCATCTTTGTGCCCAAATGTGAAAAGTGGAACACCACTTTGAGTACATATGACCTTCTAAATATACATTCTAAATGTAATACAGTGATAGTGAGATAGAGCACAGAAACAGGCCACCATCACACAAACATCCCTGAGAAGACCATGCTACTCTTCTACTTTACCTGCCATATGCAAAGCGACGATCTTTGTGATGGTCACCAAAGGTATCCAAAGGTCGAAGAGAAACTGGAACTTCATCAACATCATCTCGTGATCGTTCCAGAACCTTCACAACACAGAGATGGAATAGTGAAGAAGGCGTTTGGTATGCTTTCCTTTGTTGGTCAGAGTACAGGAGTTGGGAAGTCATGTTGCAGCTATACAGGACATTGGTTAGGCCACTGTTGGAATATTGCGCGCAATTCTGGTCTCCTTCCTATTGGAAAGATGTTGTGAAACTTGAAAGGGTTCAGAAAAAGATTTACAAGGTTGGAGGATTTGAGCTATAGGGAGAGGCTGAACAGGCTGGGGCTGTTTTCCCTGGAGTGTCGGAGGCTGAGGGGTGACCTTAGGGCATGGATAGAATAAATAGACAAAGTCTTTTCACTAGGGTGGGGGGTGGGAAGAGTCCAGAACTAGAGGACATAGGTTTAGGGCGAGGGGGAAAGATATAAAACATACCTAAGGGGCAACTTTTTCACGCAGAGGGTGGTACGTGTATGGAATGAACTACCAGAGGAAGTGGAGGAGGCTGGTACAATTGCAACATTTAAAAGGCATTTGGATGGGTATATGAATAGGAAGGGTTTGGAGGGATATGGGTCAGATGCTGACAGGTGGGACTAGATTGGGTTGATATCTGGTCAGCATGGACAAGTTGGACCAAAGAGTCTGTTTCCTTGCTGTACATCTCTATGACCTACAGGTAAATAACTATGAATTGTCAACATGTAACTCTACTAGTTAAACTCAAATCTCTTTTTGAACTCCCATACGCAATTGCGTATATACACGCACACACATTATTGTTATGGGTGAAGGAAAAAACTGGGAAGGCACTTCAGTGCTCCCTGAGCCCAGGGTTCACTGTGATGATCCTTTTTACATGCCAGGAATTGCTGCTGCTCAATCTCTGATCTCCATGCGCATTCGACTGCTTGAAGGAGGCACAGATCAAATTAGAAGATCTTTGAGAAAGGGTATGCTAGCAGTAGAGGGGGTGCAAAATAGGTTCACTGGGTTGATTCCAGAGTTTAGGGGGTTGGCTAATGAGGAGAGACTGAGTAGACTGGGATTATATTCATTGGAATTTAGAAGAATGAGGGGTGATCTCATAGAAACATTTAAAATTATGAAGGGAATAGATAAGACCTTGGCTATTCACCCTATTCTTATCCCTCATGATTTTACAAACCTCTATAAGATCACCCCTGAGCCAATTTATCAGCCAGGTGTCAAAGCAGTTTTCTGGATGTAATCTTGACAAGACATGGCTAATTGCTCGATTCCGTGTAACAGGTTGTCTTTGTTCCTTGACAGCTTATTCCAGACAGGGTTATTGCTGTATGTAATATTTTATCTTTTGGAGTAGCTTTTTTATTTGCCATTTCTACCATATACAACTGATACAGTAAAAAGGAGACAGCGTTCCTCCAGGACCAAGGTGCTACATGGACAGCACAAACTTCACACTTGTACATGGCATAATGTGCATAAGAAATGCACAACTTGCAAGTTACAGTGTAAGAGAAGAGAGATAAATAATAGACATTTTTCTAAAAGCAATTCAAAGTCGGGCAAAGAATTTCAGATGGGAAAGAGTCCGATCATATTGTGTTAAGGAGCCTGACAGCTTGGGGGAAGAAACTGTTGCACAGTTTGGCCGTGAGAGACCGAATGCTCCGGTATCTTCTGCCAAATGACAGGAGGGAGAAGAGTTTGAGTGAGGAGTGTGTGATGTCTTCCACAATGCTTTTAGCCTTTCAGATGCAGTATGTGGTGTAAATGTCTGTAACAGAGAGGAGACCCCCTCCATTTTTGTTGATTCATTCAATCTGTGAACAGTTATTCCAGTTCTGAAGTTTAGAATATCATATTCCAAAGTGTAGTGTCCTGAATTGGATATAATACTGTGGCTTGTGTCTAACCAGTGCCCTTGTATAATTTGAATATAAGCTCATTGCTTTCGTCCTCTGCCTCTATTCAAAAAGCTCAGAATCCAGATTTTACTATTGTTGTTTTGCAACTATATCAAACTATACCTGCAGTCAGATGGATGTACACAATCTGCAAGAATTTCTGGAAGAGCCTTTTGTTACAGTTTTACAAGGATAGCAAAATCATGTATAGCAATGCATTATTTTTTCATTGTTAAGAACTGTGTAAAAAAAGTACAGAGATCAATTAAAAGGTACAGACATTTTACCTTTGGATTTTCTGTTCTAGCAAAGTTTGTTTATATTTTCCAGCAAAAACAATGAGTGCAATACATGGAAGTAAATTTACAAATATGCATTCCATGCACCATATCTGTTAAATAATTGTGACTTCGTACAAAACCTTTCAGTATCTAAGTGAATGGAAAAATTGAGGACTTTCACAAGAACTGTCAATGAGCAACTTAGAGTTGGTGAGTCATTGACCAGTTGAAGAATATTTGAATGATGCAATTTTTGGGATTACACAATATTGGTTACTCACTATGGATTTGTAATTAAATAAAGCAAAGATTATCAACTCCTAAAAATATACAGGAAATAGCTTTGCAATATAAGTTACTCTCTTAAGGAGATGCAAAAACTTAATTCAAGCAGTATTTGAATGTGGTTTGATCTAACCAAGTGTATAAGCACAAAGTTTAGGTCACTTGATTTACTGTATATGCATTCTAATACTGCTAAATTACAAATAAATGCAGTATTTACAATGAAGAAAGGTCATTTATTTAAAACTTATTAGGGTGTTTTGGCACAGAACAACCTCATCAATAGTATGAACAGCAGGTTATAAATAAATTGGGCCATTTCAGAGTTAGGACACTATCAATGTAAATATTTGTAGAGATTATTCTAGTGCAAAACATTAGCCAGGAGCATACACTTCAACTTTATTTTGTAAGTGAGTTTTTCTTCAGTTTATTTTTGGTTATACAGAAAATCAGCTTTAATTTTTAACCATTAGCACATCATCTTGTCACTGTTTGTTAGATGCAGTACTGACAAAAAAAACCTTAGAATTTTATGACACTGTATACAGTTAATAGACTGTTGACCTGTACTATTTCCCTAACATCATAAAATAATGGGGGATCACTGTATAACTAAATTAGCAGTGCAATTAAATGAGCATATTACAGTGATGCCACACCATTGTCATGAAAATCTTTTAATCTGTCACATATGTAGGAGAAAGAAGCTTTAGTTCTTTGATGGTTGAGATACCATGAATTCCAGATAGTTGAGTAGATGGTGATAGATAAAATTATTTTTCCAAATGCCAGTTTCACTGATTTTCAATGATGAGCTTTTGCGTGGTATACAAATGGCCAATGAGTACCTGAAAAATAAAACAGAAGCAGCATTGTGATACATGCTTGTAGACAAACATGGCTTTTAATAATCAGCAAACCTGTAGTTAGTACCATGTGGTTCCCAGTCTGGCATTAAGTCACCTACCTGCTCTTTCAATATTGATTTATTGCCTGAAGTAAAGCAGCATGAGAAGAGAGTGAAATTTCGTTCTTTCAAATACAATGCTATTATAGTATCAATGTCTACACAGACTTTCACTTTGCCATCAGGATTTTTTCTAGAATTCTTTTAACAGTGATATGTCGTTGCCAAAATAATACAATGGAGCCAACTCAAGATCACCAAGTGTGCCCGACTCAAATTTATTTTGTCAATGTATAGTCTTCTTCTTTAAAGAGCTCCTTAGTGGAGAGTGCCAACTCTAATTGTGCATTAAAGAATTTGCTGGAGAGAGTTGAATTCTGGCCATTGCATTTGCCAATTCAGCAGCTTTTGACCATATTATCAGTGAAGTTTCAGATGGCAGGAGTTGATAGTTAGCCTCAACAGTAAGTGCATGATCTAAAAGACCCAGGAACAAGCATGAAAGATGATACAACTTAATTCAAGCGTAAATGTGAGAGCAATAATATGCATACCATGCAAAATTGCTGGAACCTGACTCCAAATTTATTACTCTTATTTCCCAAGTACATACATAAAAACATATAGCATTTCATTGCTGGCCATATACATAGGACAAATGCTACACCTCCAATTATAATTGAAAACCTTGTTGCAGTTATTATTTTCAAAGAACAAAGAGAACAAAAACAATTTACAGTCCAGGAATAGGCTATTCGGCCCTACAAGCCTGTGCCAATCCAAATCCACTGTCTAAACCTATTGCCCAATTCCTAATGATCTGTATCCCTCTGCTCTCCACCTACTCATACATCTGTCCAGACGTACCTTAACTGAATCTACCGTGCCTGCCTCTACAATCTGTGCTGGCAAAGCGTTCCAGGTACCTACCACTCTCTGTGTAAAGTACCTTCCACGTATATCCCCCTCAAACTTTTCTCCTTTCGCCTTGAACGCGTGACCTCTCGTTTTTGAATCCCTCACCCTGGGAAAAAGCATATCTCTATCCACCCTGTCTACACCCTTCATGATTTTGTAGATCTCAATCAGGCCCCCCTCTTAATCTCCTTTTTTCTAATGAAAACAATCCCAACTTCCTCAACCTCTACAGGAATAGTGCCACAGTCTACAGGAATAGTGCCAGAAGACTGGAGGATAGCAAATGTGGTTCCCTTGTTCAAGAAGGGGAGTAGGGATAACCCTAGTAACTATAGACCGGTGAGTCTCACTTCTGTTGTGGGCAAAGTCTTAGAGAGAATTGTAAGGGATAGGATTTATGAACATCTGGATAGGAATAATGTGATCAAGGATAGTCAGCATGGTTTTGTGAAGGGCAGATCGTGCCTCACAAACCTTATTGAATTCTTTGAGAAGGTGACTAAGGAGGTGGACGAGGGTAAAGCAGTAGATGTGGTGTGTATGGATTTTAGTAAGGCGTTTGATAAGGTTCCCCATGGTAGGCTACTGCAAAAAATACAGAGGTATGGCATTGAGGGTGCGTTAGAGGTTTGGATTAGGAATTGGTTGGCTGGAAGAAGACAGAGGGTAGTAGTTGATAGTAAAGGTTCACCTTGGAGTGCAGTTACTAGCGGTGTTCCGCAAGGATCTGTTTTGGGACTATTGCTGTTTGTCATTTTTATAAATGACCTGGAGGAGGGGCTAGAAGGTTGGGTGAGCAAGTTTGCGGATGATACGAAAGTCGGTGGAGTTGTTGACAGTGAGGAGGGTGTGGCAGGTTACAGCGGGATATAGATAAGCTGCAGAGCTGGGCAGAAAGGTGGCAAATGGAGTTCAATGTCGCTAAGTGTGAAGTGATTCACTTTGGTAAGAGTAACAAGAAGATGGAGTATTGGTCGAATACTTGGTAGTGTGGATGAGCAGAGGGATCTTGGTGTCCATGTACACAGATCTCTGAAAGTTGCCACCCACGTAAATAGTGCTGTGAAGAAGGCATATGGCGTACTGGCTTTTATTGGTAGAGGAATTGAGTTTCCGGAGTCCTGAGGTCATGTTGCAGTTGTATAAGACTCTGGTGCAGCCGCATCTGGAGTATTGTATGCAGTTTTGGTTGCCATACTATAGGAAGGATGTGGAGGCACTGTAAAAAGTAAAAGTTCATCTGTATCTGTAAAAGTTCAGCATGCCATACAATTCTGTTAGAGGTTGTTACTTTTGCATCCATAACTTTGACTTTTGGTGCCTCTGCCTTAACCTGGTTGCTGTTAAAATACTCATTATTGCTTTTATCATCTTTAAAAATAATTATTTCAATGTTCCCTTGGCCCAGGTTCCATCACTCCACTCTTAATATATACCAGCTCATCCAAGATTCTGCATCTTAAACTCCATCCTTTTGCAGATAGTGCTCTAATTACCCCATCCTAACTAACTTACATGGCTCCCAGTTTCTAAATGCCTCAAATTTAAAACTTTCATCATCATGCTTAAATTCATTCTCAGTCTTAAATTCATGTCTGATCTACAGATATACTGCAGCAAAATATCAGGATTATTCCAACATTATCTTTCTCCCTTATGACCTCTGCAACACTATCAATGACAAAACAAGTTGTGCAACATCTGCAGACTTTGACTGATGGTAGTTTACAGTTGTACAGTGAAAGCACCCATTGTTAAACAAACAGCCATTGCCAATGTTTATCATTTGGAATGGAGTATCAGAATGTTCATTGGAATCACTGTCGCACTATTAAAGTTCTGGGCAGTTATCATTGACCAGAAACTAAATTGGACAAGCCATATAAATGTTGTTTTTACAAGTGCAGGACAGAGGTGTGGGACTCTGTGAGTGATTTATCTCCTGTCTCTCCTCTACAAGGCACAAATCAGAACTGTGATGAAATATGGACGAGTATACACTCAAAAGGTTTGACACCATCCAGGCCAAAGCAGTCTGCTTGATTGGCACCCTATCCACCACCTTCAACATTCATTCCTTTCACCACAGGCATACAGTGGCAGCAGTGTATTACCATCTATAAGATGCACTGCAGAAATTCATCAAGACCCTTAAACACAGTATCTTCCAAACTTACAACCTTTGCCACTTAAAAGGAAAGAGTAATCAGATTCATGGCATCATCACCTAAGTTGCTCTCCAAGCCACTGTCCATCCTGACTTGGAAATGCATCTGGGAGAACCATGGAACACTCTTCCTAACAGCACTGAGTATGTTGACCTCTTAAGGACCGCAAAAGTTCAAGAAACAGCTCGCCACCGCTTTTCCAGGGCATAAAGTCTGGTTGAAGATTTGTAGCTCGGGTGTCCGTTGTTGTGGTTCTGTTCGCCGAGCTGGAAGTTTTTGCTGCAAACGTTTCGTTCCCTGGCTAGGGAACATCATCAGTGCTATTGGAGCCTCCTGTGAAGCGTTGCTTTGATGTTTCTTCCGGTATTTATCGTGGTTTGTTCTTGCCGCTTCCGGGTGTCAGTTTCAGCTGTAATAGTTTGTATGTGGGGTCCAGGTCGATGTGTCTGTTGATGGATGTTCTTGCCACTTCCGGGTGTCAGTTTCAGCTGTAGTGGTTTGTATATGGGGTCCAGGTCGATGTGTCTGTTAATGGAGTTTGTGGATCCACAAACTCCATTAACAGACACATCGACTTGGACACCATATACAAACCACCACAGCTGAAACTGACACCCGGAAGCGGCAAGAACATCCATCAACAGACACATCGACCTGGACCCCACATACAAACTACTACAGCTGAAACTGACACCCGGAAGCGGCAAGAACAAACCACTATAAATACCGGAAGAAACATCAAAGCAGCGCTTCACAGGAGGCTCCAATAGCACTGATGATGTTCCCTAGCCAGGGAATGAAACGTTTGCAGCAAAAACTTCCAGCTCGGCGAACAGAACCATTTTCCAGGGCAATTAAGAATGGAATAAATGCTGGCCTAGCCAGCACAACTCCTATGAACAAATAGAAAAGATTGGAAAGATTGTGGAAAGGATGGTCTATAAGCATCAAGGTCACACCTGTTACTATAAGAAATGAAATGAAAGCCCAAGAATGCCATTTTGTTCAAAGGGAATAGAGTTGTTATGTTGAAAGAAATGAGAAACAAGATGCTGAAGCACATCCATGCAAGCCATCAAAGAATTGAATGTAGTCTGAGAAATACAACAGTAGTGCTCTATTGACCAAACATGAGCAATGAGACCAAGAATCATATCAGCGAGTGTAGAGCTTGTAACAACAGCAGGTTAAGCAAGCTAAAGAGCTGCTTGTGACACAGGATGTCCCAGACAGACTCAGGAAGAATATGTAGAGTCAATCGCCACTGACTGCAATTCTGACTACTAATAATTAGACCAACAGATGCCAGATTATAGAATGCCTGAAACACTCTTCATTCCAATATAAGGGATAAATGACAATAGCCCTTAATTCATGAGTGAAAAATTCAGTTGTTGCATAATGGGTTGAGAAATTCAATACCACGTATCATCTCCACATTATCCCAGCGAACAAAAAGGCTGAGTGACAGTGAAAATTGCTAACAGGAGCACATAGAAATTGAACAAATGCAGATTTGTACAAAACATGCCTTGAGTGAAGAAATGCCACCTTTGAGGCATGAAAACATAGTTCAATCCAAAAGCAAATGTCACACTGCTCAAAAACTACACTTCAAAAGTGAAAAGAACTGAAGTTAGAAACAATCGCGAAACGAATGACGAAATAAATGTAAAATGACAGAAATTTCACTCCGATAATACTGCCAATGATTATCAGAGCTGAGCACTGGAGAGGCTGTCTCTACCAAATAGCAACTTGGAACCTGGATAGAGCAGTTGCCACCTAAATTATATGTGGTGAACAACCAGATACATCAACATATACAAACAATTACAGCTAGAGAAGGTGTTCCTTCAGTGCAGGCAATGGTTCGAGGAGGAGTGATCCCATCACCTGCACAGAGAACAGAACAACTAATGACCTACCGTTACCCAACTGAAATGGATCAGCAACAACATTTATCAAGGCAACAACATTCACTAACATACCCTGGAGAAGAAACATCATCTCAGGAATGAAGAAATCTTCGAGGAACAGCAAATGGCAATGCACATGTGTGCCACTGAGAGACCTGCATGATTTAAAGACTATGTATGCAATGCATTTGCAGAAACCAATGCAAATTAGAAAAGAAAACTGGAAAAAACACACTATTTTGTTATGTAATAAACATTTCCTTGATGACCATGTATATTGGGTAATCCGTTTAACTTACAACTGCAAACTATCGTGCATGCAATTTTTAAAAAATAAATTGGAGAAATACAATTGTACTTCATGTACTGGCTGGCCTGGTATAGTCAGGACCTTTGTGTGTAGTCTGTAATGGTTCTTAAACACCTATAACTCCTAACAGCTTTATTCAAAAGTTGCTTTGTGTCTTAATTTTAACACTTAGGGCTCAGTGGTTAGCAATGCTGCTTCACAGCACTAGGGACCTGGGTTCAATTCCAGCCTCGGGTGACTGTTTGTGTAAAGTTTGCACATTCTCCCAGTGGGTTTCCTCCGGTGCTCCGGTTTCCTCCCACAACCCAAAGATGTGCAGGTCAGGTGAACTGGCCTTTTAAATTGCCCCATAGTGTTAGGTGCATTAGTCAGGATTAAATATAGGGTAGAGGAATGGGTCTGGGTAGGTTACTCTTCAGAGGGTCAGAGTGGACCTGTTGGGCCAAATAACCTGCTTCTATACAGTCGGGAATCTAATCTAATCTACTCCTATTACCTTTGTACCTGAACCAGAATATCAGATAGACAAAATTATTCTAATTTGAAAGAGAAAAGGAAAAGTTAGAAAAGGGAATAGAAAAAAAAAAGTTCCTGGACAAGAACTGGAAAAAGAAAGGCTGAGAGTTCAAGCACTAAAGGGCAAGATGAGGATGGCCTAGAGTTTGATTTGCAAAGAATATTAGCTTGGTATTTAAATTTATTGAGGAAGCTGTAAAAATATACTCTGCATCATTTGGAAATCTTGCGCCAAACTAAAATGGTCTGAAGATTAGACTATGCTCTTGCAGTGCTTTTGTAAGGAAAACATGCTATACAGTAATACCAAAAATCTCAAAATACTTGGGTGTCTTCATTGGCAACATTAAGCTGAACCATTCTAATTCTTCAGCAAGGACAACATGTATACAATCTTTAGTGATTAAACAATTCGTTCCTGATCACTTCATATGTTTGGCAATGCTTTCAAAATGACAAATAAATAGATTACAAACCATAGCCATGGCAACATCTTCAGGCAACTGAGTAATGGTATTGAAAAACTATTGTGAAATCTGGTATTGCATCAGAGCTAAAAACATGCAAGATAAGTTGCCACAGGAAATGCACGCACAATACACAGATACCTCATGATGATACCGCTGAAGAACTATATCTGTGACAAATAACTATTAACTAATCATTATTTCCACTCCACGATACATTGAAAGAAAATAGTTGTTGAAAATAAACAAGACTGCCATTCCCCTTATAATTGAACAAAATACTATGCACAACCAGAAAATAATCTTAAGTAGTTATCCTTGCAGTGCAGCTGATGTAGTACATTTTGAATCAAGAGGGAACAATTTTGAGACATGTGTCCAGTTTCAGCAACATAATTTCTAACACTTACATGAAATGTGTGCTGAGTTGGCAAAGAAGGAGGTAAGCATTCACTGACAGCAAGTTCTTTTATGGAAGTACTTAAGAGTTGTGCACTTATTGATATTGCATGCCACATCTTATACACTTGCAGCTGAACCATTGCGCAAAGCTTATTACCTTGCTACGGAAACAGTCCCTCTCTTTCATTGATCATTGGGTAAGACATACTGGATGTCGGTTTGCCCACTGAGCTGGAAGATTCATTACCTTACTAGGTAACATCTTCAGTGGGCCTTTGGGTGAAGCACTGCAGATGATTCCTGCTTTCTATTTATATGTTAGGGTTTCTTTGGGTTGGTAATGTCATTTCCTGTGGTGATGTACTTTCCTAATCTTTTTCCTCGGGGTGGTAAATGGGGTTTAACTCGATGTGTTTGTTGATAGAGCTCTGGTTGGAATGCTATGCTTCTCGGAATTCTCATGCATGTTTGGGTTTGGCTGGTCCTAGGATGGATTTGTTGTCCCAGTCAAAATGGTGTCCTTCCTTATCTGTATGTAAGGATACTAGTGAAAGAGGGTCATGTTGTTTTGTGGCTAGTAGATGTTCATGTGTCCTGGTGGCTAGTTTTGTGTCTGTTTGTTCAATGTAGTGTATGTTACAGTTTTTGCTCTATTTTGTAAATGACATCAGCTGTGCTTGTAGTCTGTATAGGGTCCTTCAAGCTCATTAGCTATTGTTTTAGTGTGTTGGTGGGTTTGTGGGCTACCATGATGCCAAGGGGTCTACCACTCCCTGAGAGAAAGAACAGGAAATGACATCACCAACCCAAAGAAACCCAAACATATAAATAGAAAGCAGGAATCATCAGTAGTGCTTCGCCTAGAGGCCCACTGAAGATGTTACTTAGTAGGGTGACGAAACGTCTAGAAATGAACCTTCCAGCTCAGCGAGCAAACCTATAGCCAGAACCTCAACTTGAGTTACAAATCTTCTCAAAACCTGGTAAGACATACATTGTGGCACATCTCAAGTTTTCACTTTTTCCAATTGCTTAATTAGTTTATCCCTACAGAGGTACAATCAACAGCCTACGTTAATGTCCTGCTTCCACTTGGATTTCTTTTTAGCTAGCTATTACAGTATTACAGCAGCTTGCCTTCCATTGTCTGCACGTGTAGCTCCATTCCATTCATGATCATGTGCACTATAATGTTAACACTGGAATGAGAGTATGATAGATATTACAATACCCAACAGTCAACCTTGCTCTTCTTATGGGGGAGAAAGAGTCACAACATCAGTGTAGGCTGTAGATTAAAATGTAAGCTACCATTAGAAGAGAAAATGATCAAGATTGTTTACCACCTGAAATAAAATTTTAAAAAGTCTTTATATCTGGCTATGATCTTTATCATATTTGTCTTAACTGCTCGTGGCCTCCTTTTTGCCATTTTTTGCTAAACCACCTTGCATGTGAATGCCACAAGATGGGAATTGTCACAAGGAAAAAGTTAGCAAACCCAAGTGTTCACCACTGTTGTTATTTAGTAGATGCAGTTCTCCATGTTATTGGTCTTAACGTAGACACCATTTTAAAAGTGTTTGAGGGAGGAAGACCCAGAGGAAAGACAGGCAAAGACCTGGAGACAGAGTGCAACACTTAGAAGAGCTATCTAGTTCAATACAATTCAGTCCCTGGGTCTAGAGCAGACAAACTGCATTCTCAGAAAAACCAAATGTGGTGTGACAGGAAAACAGGTAGTGGATTGGTTGGTGAGTATTTTGCTCATTTATCTCTCAAAACCTGTGTAATTTTCATAATTGTCAAATTTTATTAGTGGTAAGCTTTATTAATAGTAAGTTAAACTTTCATTGGTGTTTCCTATTTATATAAACAAGGAAATTTCAATGGTAGAACAAATATTGAAATAGTAAGATTGGAACAAGCAGGACCAGGCACATTCATTAAAATTTAGTCAGTTAATTAAACACAAAGATAGTAGAGATAAACTTTACAGTAGCTTCAGGACACCTATATGATCAAAGGCAAACACATTTTGCAGTAAACATCATTAGCTTGAGAAACTTTCACTCAGAGTCATTGAACTAGACACTGAGGTATAGGCACCAATACATCAGGATGTTGATGGTTTGGGGCAATGTTGTGTGGCAGGAGTGGGCTGGTGGAGAACATGTTGTTTAGTTCAAGGACCATTCTCTCCTATCACTTGGTGAATGCATTGATGATGATTTGTACCTTGGCCTCAGTGTGATACATCATTTGCATAATACAGTTCAATGACAGATGACAATCTATTTAGCTAACCAAGTTTTCAGAACTAAACTAGACTAGTCCTACTTGCCTCTGATGAGTAATGTGTTATGGGGCAGTGTCAAGAGTGTTTGCAATGAAGACTGTGCTTTGAGGAGGTCCTCGGAGTGCTGTCTCCTGAGGGCACTGACTGCCTCTTTGATGAGTGACTGATTTGCCTTTCAAAGGAGTAGATCCCCGAGTCCTTGATCGTGAATGGCATTGGTTGCACTGAAGAAGCAGTGCAGATTGTGGCGAGTAGTGGAGCTCGGTAATCAGTAGATTTTCCTACCAGCAAGGTTAACGGAGGATGGTAGGACTTTGCCCCAGAATTAACGTATATGATAGTTTAGACAGCTGTTGTGAATGAATAGTAAAAATAGTGCAGAATGTCTGCTACAGAGCAGAGGGAACGGTTGCTGAGTTTCCTATGCGCTTTCTGTTCACCATTAATTTTGTTCGATCACAGATTCTTTGTTGCACCTTGGCCTTCAGTTGCCTGTGGACTTATTTCCTCTGCTTAAGTTTTGGTGGAGTTGCCAATTCAGAAATGCCTTGCATTTGGGGTCTAAAGAGATCTTGGCTCTCCTAATTGCTCATTTAACCAGTCTCAGTGCTTTCTGATCAAGAGGCCAAATATCTCCACGTAGATGTTGTGACAGCTTAGAATGGACCAGGTGCTGCGGGCACTCTGCAACTCTGGCATGTTGGTCTTTACCAGGTTGACAGTGGGGTTTTGCCAAAGTAGAATTTTCTTCTCAAAATCTTTTAAGTCTAGCTATATATATTTATTGTGATTACAAGAGCAGGTCAAAGGCTAGAGATTCTGCAGTGGTTAACTCATCTCTTAACTTCACAATGCTTGTTCACCATCTATAATGCACATATTCAGACTGTGAGGGAATACTCTTCACTTGCCATAGGTTGCTTGATTGGTACCCTATCCACCATCTTCAACTGGTACTGTTTTCATCACTGAGGCACAGTGACAGCAGTATGTAACATCTCCAAGATTTCCTGCAGTGATTCACTCATTAAGGCCGTCCAAACTCATAAATTGTATCACCCAGAAGTACAAAGGTAGCAAATACATATAAATACCATAATCTGAAAATTTCTCTTCGAGTTATACACCATCCTGACTTGGAACTATATTGCTGTTCCCTAATTGTCAGTGGTTTAATTAAATTCCTTGAACTGTTCCACCAACAGCACCATGGCTGTTCTTGTACCCAAGGACTGCAGTGGTTAAGGCAGCACCTCACCACCACCTTCCCAAAGGCAATTGGATGATATATACTGGCTTAGTCAG
Source organism: Hemiscyllium ocellatum (assembly GCF_020745735.1). Taxonomy (NCBI): domain Eukaryota; kingdom Metazoa; phylum Chordata; class Chondrichthyes; order Orectolobiformes; family Hemiscylliidae; genus Hemiscyllium; species Hemiscyllium ocellatum. The sequence continues at coordinate 35,135,039 of NC_083434.1, forward strand.
TGATTCTCAAATGACAGAAATTATTTTTAAAAATCCCATCACCATCCCAAAAGCAAGTTACTCCTGAATAGAAGGTGCGTTCCCTCTGTTCTGTAACACACGTTCTGCACCATTTTTACTACTCATTCACAACAGTTGTCTAAACTGTCACTTCCTTTTAATTGTGGGGCAAAGTGCTACTATCCTCCACTGATCCTTCTTGCGGGGTTTCCAAACTCCATTACTTCCAGGGTCACCACAAAAGCAAATGCTCTAATCAAAACAGAGTTCCTGATTTACGGTCTGTCAGAATAAAGTTAACAGAAAATATTGATCAGGTTCCTGTAATGAACGATACTGTTTATTGCAAACAAGTAAATTTTAGTCACAAATAGACAACAATGCATGTATGGCTCACCTGTTTAAAACTGGAACTCTTTTTTAATGCTCCCAGACAACCAGAAAAAATTGTTTTTTTGGTTTAAAACATAACGACAGCATGTTAGCATCACCAGCTCGGCCAGCATTTATCACTTATTCCAAATTGCCACTTGAATTGACTGGCTTGCTTGGACCATTTCATAGGACAGTTAAGAGTCAACCATAACACTGAGTCAGGAATCACATGTAGGCCAGAACACGTAAGGATAGTAGACCCCCTTCTGTAAAGGACATTAGTGAACCAGACGGGCTGTTAATTCCAGACTTCCATTGCTTCAAATTACACCATCTGCTATGGTGGGATTCAAAGCCACGTCCCCATAGATTCAGTTTGGATTAGTAGACCAGTGACAATACCACTACATTACTCCTCCCTCTGGTGGTTAAAAATCAAATTTAGAACCACAGCTCAGTAACACCAGTCCGCAGCTTTTGTTGAGACAATCCCTTTTCTTGCTATGACTTTTTGTCTTCAATCTCCTATTTTTAAAAGTTATAGCAGGAACAGGGCAATTGGCATACTAGAGTCATAAGAGTCCTACAGCATGGAAACAGGAACTTTGGCCCAAACTACTCCACACTGACCAAAATGTCCAACCATGCTAACCCCATTTTCCCTGCACTTGGCCCACATCCTTCTAATCCTTTCCTACCCATGTATTTGTTCAAATGCCTTTTAAATGTTGTTAATGTACCATCTCAACCACTTCCACTGGCAGCTCATTCCAAATGCGTTCCATCCTCCGTGTAGAAAAGTTGCCCCTCAGGATCCCTTTTATCCTTTCCCCTCTAAACTTAAACTGATTACCTTTAATCCTTAATTCCCCAACCTTGGGAAACAGGCTGAGTACATTCACCCTATCCATTTCTCTCATGATCTTATACACCTCATAAGGTTCCCCCTCAGTCACCTACCTCAAAAGAGAAAAGCCTTATCTTGTCCAGCCTCTCCCTATAACTCAGACCACTGAGTCCAGGCAACGTCCTTGTAAATTTCTTCTGCATTCTTTCCAGTTTAATAATATCCTTCCTATAACAAGGTCACCAAAACTGAACACAATACTCCAAGTGCAGCCTCACCAACATCCTATATAACTACAACATAACTTCCCAACTTCTATCCTCAATGCCCTCACTGATGAAGACCAGTGTGCCAAAAGCCTTCGTCATTGTCCTGTCTATCTGTGACTACACTTTCAGATAACCGTGAACTTGAACTCCAGGATCCCTCTGTTCCACGGCACTCCTTAAGGGCCTATCTTTCACCATGAAACTTCTATCTTGATTTTACTTTTCAAAAACCAATTTCCAGTACCGCGACATGACTTCCCAATTCCTATACCCAATAAAGGCAAGCATTCCAAACACCTTCTTCACCATCCTGTCTACCTGCAATTCCACTTTCAAGGAACAAAGAACTTGTGTTTAAACTAGCAGGTAATGCCATAAAATGACAATTGCTTAACTTTAAAAAAAATTCATTGACAGGATGTGGGCATCACTGGCTAGGCTAACATTTATTGTCCATCCTTAATTACCCAGAGGGCAGTTAACAGTCAACTATATTGCTATGGATCTAGAATCACATATATGCTAGACCAGGTAAGATGGCGGTTTCCTTCCCTAATGGACATTAGTGAAGCAGATAGGTTTTTCTGACAACTGGGAGGTCTAGTTTCCTCCAAGAGTCCAAAGATGTGCAAGTTAGGTGGCCTGGCCATGCTGAATTGTCTGTAGTGTACAGCAATTTGTAGGTTAGGGACATTAGCCACGTGAAATGCAGGGATAAGATAGAGGGATGGATCTGGGTGGGATGCTCTTTGGAAGGATAGTGAGGACTTGTTGAGCTAAACAGCCTGTTTCCATACTACGTGAATTTATTAGACTATTAGATTTATTATTCCAGATTTTAATTGCATTTAAATTCCACCCAGAACATTACCTGGGTCTCTGCATTAACAATCAGTGATAATACTATTAGACTATCGCCTCCCCTTAATTTGATGATTCATATGCAATAAGCAATCACAAACTTGCATGTTACATCATCAGGTCAATAATTAGAAACAAACTCTGACCCAACAATAATGTTACTTGAGTATCATTGAATAAAGTCACATTTTGTCGAAAAGTTTTGTCTTGCACTTGTCAATAGATGCACAACGATACCAATGTAAAGGGCAGCAATAGTTTATGCTATAGGAGAAAAGAGTGCTGGTTGGTTGGTAAATGGACTCTCTTGACAGAGGCACTATTGTGGAGAATGTACTGTGTAGAGGCAAATGACAAGTTTACTGCCAAGCTTTATTTAAACTAGGCAGTTGACTCTGTCAAGACACTGCCTAATTACCAATCTGATTAGAAACAAGTCTGAAAGGAGAAAACAGTGGATAGGAATTAAGTGCAGTTTCTCCATAATAGTTGGGAATAGGTAGCTCTGGCCAATAGTGTTTAGTTCTATTCCATGTACATAAATTCTTTACAGATACTGTGCATCCAATTTTTTACTCACTTCATCAAAAAAAAATCTCAGCTCCCCTGTAGGCTATTTTGCCAATAACCTTAATTCAGTGTCTTCTGTTTGGGTGGCACAGTGGCTCAGTGGTTAGCACATTCTGCCTCACAGTGCCAAGGACCCAGCTTTGATTGCCACTTCAGGCGACTGTCTGTATGGAGTTTGTACATTCTCCTCATGCCTGCATGGGTCCCCTCTGGGTGCTCCAGTTTCCTCCCGCAATCCAAAAGATGCGCAGGCCAGGCCCATAGTGTGAGGTGCATTAGTTAGGGTTAAATATAGGATAGGGGAATGGGTCTGGGTGGGTTACTCTTCGGAGGGTCAGTGTGGACTTGTTGGCCCAAATGGCCTGTTTCCATATTGTAGGGAATCTAATCTAATCTAACCCATGTAAGAATGGAAATAGTCTCCTTCATGATTTTGAAAATCTCTATTAAATGTTCCTAACCAATATTTCACTTTTAAAATGTTGCTCACATGATTTGTTGGCGGCACAGTGGTTAGCACTGCTGCCTCACAGCGCCAGAGACTCGGGTTTAATTCCCGCCTCAGGCGACTGACTGTGTGGAGTTTGCACGTTCTCCCCGTGTCTGCGTGGGTTTCCTCCGGGTGCTCCAGTTTCCTCCCACAGTCCAAAGATGTGCGGGTTAGGTGAATTGGCCATGCTAAATTGCCCGTAGTGTTAGATAAGGGGTAAATGTAGGGGTATGGGTGGGTTGCGCTTCAGCGGGTCGGTGTGGACTTGTTGGGCCGAAGGGCCTGTTTCCACATTGTAAGTAATCTAATCAAAAGGGAATGGGTCATTCCCTTTCCTATGCCTATAAATGGGTGCAGAATAACTTAAACCCTACAGCACCTATTGTACTTCCCCCTTCCTTTGTTCCATTATTGGTGGCTACATTGTGGAACTTCACCCTACTTCCACCTCTCTCCAAATACGTTCACCTCTTTTATTCCTCTCCTCTCCTTAGAGACCCTTTTAACAACACATTTCCATGACTATTCTCCCAACATCTTATTCAGCTTCGTATAATTTATTTTATTTCTCCTGTAAATGTTTTGCAGGCTTTTATATGTTGAAGGTACTGTACAGATGCAAGGTATTATTGTTGTTGAGTTAAATAATTTCAATTAGGGCAGCATTAGTGAACTCACAATCATTCCCAATGTTCTCTCACTAGGCAGAAAAAGTCAACCAAAGTCATCTCTACTAATTTCTAACTTGACAGTGACTGACTGCTAAAATTCGATGACTATAAATGCCAGATAAAGACAGAATTAATGTTTTAGATGTCAGATGTTTCATTCACAATCACTGTTTGAGGTAAGAAATATGAATCAGAGACCTCAAGCACCAGGGATGAAGGAAAACAATAAAATCAATTTAAAATAACCAAATTTATTTTCCTTGAACTGGCTGAGGGAATTAAAGTGTTAGGAAAAGTGAATTAAGTAACAACATTTCTAGCAACATTGAGAAGGAAGAAGAGACCAGATTCGAATCCCAGCATCCCAACAAAAATCTGGAATTTAAGTTCTAATGATGAATCAGTTGTTTGAAGCAACCATCTATTTCACTAATAATCTTTAGGGAGGGAGACTGCCATCCTTGCAAGAGACTGAGACAAGGTGGGGGGAGGGGAAATGAGGAAACTGGAGAAATCTGAGTTCATCCCTTGTGGTTGGAGGGTTCCTAGGCAGAAGATGAGGCGCTCTTCCTCCAACCGTCGTATTGTTATGGTCTGGCGATGGAGGAGTCCAAGGACCTGCATGTCCTTGGTGGAGTGGGAGGGGGAGTTAAAGTGTTGAGCCACGGGGTGGTTGGGTTGGTTGGTCCGGGTGTCCCAGAGGTGTTCTCTGAAACGTTCTGCAAGTAGGCGGCCTGTCTCCCCAATATAGAGGAGGCCACATCGGGTGCAGCGGATGCAATAGATGATGTGTGTGGAGGTGCAGATGAATTTGTGGCGGATATGGAAGGATCCCTTGTGGCCTTGGAGAGAAGTAAGGGAGGAGGTGTGGGCGCAAGTTTTGCATTCTTGCGGTTGCAGGGCAAGGTGCCGGGAGTGGAGGTTGGGTTGGTGGGGGGTGTGGACGACTGAGACAAGGTGGGGGGAGGGGAAATGAGGAAACTGGAGAAATTTGAGTTCATCCCTTGTGGTTGGAGGGTTCCTAGGTGGAAGATGAGGCACTCTTCCTCCAACCGTCGTGTTGTTATGGTCTGGCGATGGAGGAGTCCAAGGACCTGCATGTCCTTGGTGGAGTGTTACCTAGTCTGCTCTACATGTGACTTGAGACCCACAGCCTAGCCAGCGATGCCCTCATCTTGTGAATGAATTGAAATAAGTTGTGTTAGGACATGAAACAACCATTAATGATAGGAGTACAAATTATTGGAGGTTTATCCCCTTTATCCACAAGAGGGCACCATCGACCATGCCTTAATGCCAATCATTTCTTTAGAGAAATCACCAAGCATTTTAAAACTAAGTATATTCATTTTTTTGGTTGGTATACAGATCTATCCATCCTCCAGATCATAATACACATCTCCCCACATATCCTGTGTATTACAAGAGAGAGGGGATCTGCTCCTAAGCTAAACCTTGCTTCTGGAATATACATTCGAACTTTACCATCAAGACAAATGCATACATTTTCCTCTGTTGATGGAGTGGTATTTAGTGTGACAGAATTATTTGTTCAAAATTACACACTTTTTATATTGCAGCCTCTGCATTGTACATAAGACAGTCCAAGGGTTGACCCTAATTTTGTGGCGATTCTATATCATTTAGAAACTTTTAATATTTGAACATGTTTAATGGAACCGTCAAAAGTAGGAATAACTAAACTATTTCAGTCTACAGATTTAAAATTCTAACCTGTAGTCTCAGAGATCAATGCCATATCATGCTACTTATTTCTCCAGTGTAATTCTGATAATTTTTTCTTTAACTTTGTATGCATAATCTTGTGCGTCTACATTTCTCTGAATTTTGAGAAGATTTGTAGCTCAGGTTGAGGTTTTGGATGTAGGTTTGCTCGCTGAGCTGAAAGGTTCATTTCCAGACGTTTCGTTACTTTACGAGATAACATTTTCAGTGGATCTCACGCGAAGCAGTGCTGAAACTTCCTGCTTTCTATTTATGTGTTTGGGTTTCTTTGGGTTGGTGATGTCATTTCCTGTGGTGAAGTCACTTCCTGTTCCTTTTCTCAGGGGGTGGTTGATGGAGTCCAACTCGATGTGTTTGTTGATAGAGTTCCGGATGGAATGCCATGCTTCTAGGAATTCTCGTGTGTGTCCTTGTTTGGCTTGTCCTAGGATGGATGTGTTGTCCCAGTTGAAGTGGTGTCTTTCCTCATCCGTATGTGAGGATACAAGTGAGAGAGGGTCATGTCTTTTGGTGGCTAGTTGGTATTCATGTATCCTGGTGGCTACTTTTCTGCCTGTTTGTCCAGTGGAGTGTTGTTACAGTCCTTGCACGGTATTTTGTAAATGACGTTAGTTTTGCTCATTGTTTACAAAATACTGTGCAAGGACTGCAACAAACACAACTGGAATGGATACATTTTTGAGAAGCTTTTAGGAGATATGGGCCCAAAGCAGATATATGGAGTTAGGCCACTGATCTGCCAAGATTTCCTTGAATGTTGGAATTCAAGATCCTGAATGACCTACTCCTGTTCTATGCTCGTGTGCAAATTAGGAGCAGGAATAAGCTATTTGATCATTGGGTTGCCTTTGTCATTTAAAGAGACAATGGCTTATTTGAACATAACTTCAACTCCACATTCACACCTAACCCTGAAAACATTTCATTCCCTTGCTTACCAAATATATATACATTTAAAAAATATTCAAAGTCTGTACAGGTACCACCAACTTACATGGGAGAGAGATTTCCAAAGACACCTGATCCTCTGATAAAAAAAATTCTCATCTGTTTTAAGTGGCGAGTTCTTGTTAAGCAGTAACCTCTAGCCCAAGATTCTCCTATAAGTGGACACATCCTCTCCACATCTATCCTGTCAAAGCCCCTCATGACCTTATAGGTTACAATCAAGTCACCTCTTAAGATTCTGAACTCTAGCAGATATAAATAACTTGACCAACCAATAATTTCTAATAAACTGTCTACTCCAAGTTTCAGTTCAATAAACCTTCTTGAAACTGCTTCTAACTTATTTACATCCTTCCTTAAATACAGAGACCAATGGAGAAAATACCAGTACTTCAGAGTGGTCATACCATTATCCTCTAGAACTGAAGCATAACCTCCCTACTTTTATATTAAATTCCTCTTGGAAGAAGTAACAACATTGTTAGTTTTCTTAATTGCTTGCTGTATCTTCATAGCATCCTTCGAGTACCGATCCCTCTGCATCTCACTGCAATCTTTCACCATTTAGATTATATGCTTCTTTATAATTCTTTCTGCCAAAATGGATATTTTCACAATATTTTACGCTAAATTTCATTTGCCAAATCTTTCACTAATCACTTAACTTATACTCCTTTACAGCTACTGATGTCCTCTTCACAAACTTAATTTCAACCAATGTATTCATCAGTAAATTTAGCAAACATACCTTCAGTTACTTCATTTCAGTCACTATATAAATCTTAAAACATTGCAGACCCAGCACTGATCCCTGTGGCATAGCACTTGATACACCTTGCCAACCAGAAAAAAAAACCTCATTTATGCCTATTCTCAAGACTTTATCTCCGTCTTAACTACTCTTTATGACTTGACCTACACAGGCCTCTGTAGCAATGAGTTCCACAGATTCACCACCTCTGGCTGAAGAAATTCCTTCTCATCTCAGTTTCCTGTTAGCCAGCCAATCTTTGAACTCCATCAATAATGAAGGGTTACCCCTAAATAATGATTCTTTATTTTCCATAATGACCTTTAATATGGCACCCTATGAAATGCCTTCTGGAAATCTAACTACAATGTATCCACTAGTTCTCCTTATCCACAATAAGTTGCAACTTCAAAAAGCTCCAATAAGATCTCCTTATTGTTCAAAGGATAAGGGGGGAAAGCAGGAGAATGGGGTTCAGAAACATATTAGCCATGATTGACCAGCAGATCAGATTTTACAGGCCAATAACTAATTCTGCTCCTATATCTTCTGATCTTGTGGTCTAATTTTCATAAATTCCCTGGACTTGGGGAAAGTTCCGTTCGATAGTAAGGTGACAATGGTAACCCCTTTTTTGAGAAGTGAGATTTACAGAAAGCAGGAAACACAGGGCAATTAGCTTAAAATTTGTCATAGGGAAGATATCAGAAGCCTATCATTGGGCACTGTAGCAGGCCATTGAAAGAACTTCAAGGTAATCAGGCAGTCAACATGATTTTGTGGAAGGAAAATCAAATTTAACCACCTTATTGGAGTTTTATGTAGCTGCAATTTATTGTGGATAAGGAGAACTGTTGGATGCATTGTAGTTAGATTTCATAGGGTGCCATATTAGAAGTCATTATGAAAAATAAAGAATCATTATTTCGAGGTAACATATTGATGCAGTTCGAAGATTGGCTAGCTAACAGGAAACTGAGATGAGAAGGAATTTCTTCAGTCAGAGGTGGTGAATTCTGTGGCAATGAGCTCCACAGATTCATCACCCTCTGGCTAATTAAATTGCTCTTCATCTTAGTCCTAAATGGTCATCCCTTCCCTCTGAAGCTGTGCCTTCAGGGTTTAGTCTCTCCTTCTAGTGGAAACATCTTCTCTATGTCCACTCTATCCAGGCCTCTCAGTATTCTGTAAATTTCAACTGGATCCCCCTCATCCTTCTAAACTCTACTGAGTACAGGCTCAGAGTCCTCAAACTGTCCTCATATGTCAAGCCTTTCATCCCTGGGGCCATTCTTGTAAACCTCCTCTGGACTCCCACTGATCAGCGTTAACATTTTTATTTTAAAATATTTGTAGGCACACCGTTTTTATATTTTTAACCAGCTTTCACCCAAATACGAATTCTTCCCTCTTTGTTGATCTTTTCATCATTATTTGCTGCTGTTTACATTCTTTCCAATCTGTCTTCTGCGTTACATGAGTATATACACTTTCTTCAAGTTGGATATTATTGTTAATGTTTTTAATTAACCACAGAAGGTGGCTCCATCCTTGGAATTTTTCATTTTCATTGGAATGCATTTAATCCATATCTGTCATTCTATCTTTATTGACCTATCACAACCTAATTTGCAAATTTACTTCAGCTAGCTGTGCTTTCATATCTTCATAATTGCCCTTACTTATGTTTAAATGATTGAAGTTGCTCTATTTGCACAGTGAATACAAACTATACTCACCATGGAAAGTCAAGACTGGTCATTTCAAATTTAATTATAATGTGATAAATGTTAATGATTGTCAAACTCTTTCTAGCATTGAAAATGAACTGTTACATATGTGTGGGCTCATCCCTTCAGCATTTAATTATTTATGGTGATAATAAAATGGGCAAGTTTAAAATGTAAACTTTTTATATTTTCTTTTCCAGCTCTTCTAACTGTTAATCCAACTCCTTTTCTCTGTATTAACTTCTGCAGTTTATTTGCCATTGAATTCCTCAATTCCTTCTAATTATGATTTATTTCTTAGTCCTTCTGCTTTTTCTTTCAAAGGCCTTCAATTTGATTGGTTCAGGAGATGCAGAATTGCTTGCCCGGTCTCCCTGTGCCAGTTCACTCAAAGTTTACCAAATTAAACAAAATCTAAATATGCAAAGACAACACCAGATGTTCTTAGATGTCTTTCAGCAGAAAAATAGAGGCTCTAAGATACTTTAAAGCATTTAATTAATTTTCAGCTTGGCCATCAGACAAAACAAACTATTTGAGAAAAGGTTTTACGATCCTCTTCATTTCTGGAACCTGTCTGAATAACATGTTGCCAGCCACTGGTACTCTTAAATATTTTCAGAGGATTGTTGTAAGGAACTCTACAAAATCATCTAAATGCAAGAGTTTGCCAACCAGACAGAAGAAAAGTTTAGCTTGTACTTCTGATTTACCTTTTTGCCAAAGTCTTTTCTAGTGAAAAATTGACAAAAATTGAAAATAATTGTTGTAGATATCAAATTATTCACTTCCATGCATATATCAATAAATTTGATAATTTTCTTCACATGCCATTTTGGAAAATGATGATGTTCATTCTTTCTAGAAAAATCCCTAATTCGAATATCATCCAAAATAGAAAAGATTATTATGCCAATTTTCATTAAAAATAACTGGTCATGGTAAATGACTGAATGATCCTACTCTGTGAACTATGTGGATTGAAAAGTTGAAGTTGCCATTAAGATTTACTTAAATCAATAGGTTCAGCATATTATATTTCAGTAAAACATTAAAATTCACTAAATTTCAATTAAATTCAAATCTAACATTTCCAGACAAAATAGAATACTGGTGCATCGATTAGTATTTATAAAATATTTACTTAGCTGTATAGATTCTGAATCATTGAGGGACTTATCTTTAAATGGAAGAATATTAAAGATTTGAATCTGTCCATCATAAAGACAAGTTATAAAGATATAATTTTAAATCTTCCAGTTTTCAAGTTATCAGTTGTGACAACAAAATTAGTTTAGCAGTCTCTAGATGCTTCCAGTTTAAATGCAAAGAAATGTATTGCAACAGCAAGCAGACAGTTCATGCAGTGGCTGAATGAAAACAGAAATGCTCTTGCAATTTGAAGAAAATTAAATTAGTTACTTAAGGGTTGATAACTTCAATAATAAAAAAACTGCAATTTGACAAAACTAATTTTTTAAATTTGAGGTTTTCATAATCAAATATTTTTGTATTCTTGAGGTATGATGCTTCAATATGGGATTGCAAAAGGCATAAAATATCTGCTTACATCAGCCAAAAGCACATTTCATTGCTTATCTAGTATATAAGAGTCATAGAGATGGAAAGCATGGAAACAGATTGTTTAGTCCAACTCGTCAATGCTGACCAGATATGCTAATCTAATCTAGCCCAATTTGCCAGCACTTGGCCCTTAACCCTGTAAACCCTTCCTATTATTGTACCCATCCAGGGGCTTTTTAAATGCTGTAATTGTACCAGCTTCCACAACTTCCTCTGGCAACTTCTTCCATACACGCACCACCCTCTGTGTGAAAAAGTTGCCCCTTAGGTCCCTTTTATATCTTTCCCCTCTCATCCTAAACCTGTGTCCTCTAGTTCTGAATTCCCCCAACCCAGGGAAAAAACCGTATCTATTTATCCTATCACTGCCCCTCATTTTACAGTCTGCACATTCAAGTATTCTTTCATCTATAATTTGATCACAACACCCATATCCTTTCCTTGCATTCAAATACTTCTATGAAATACTTGGCTGGAAATGTACCACCCCTCTGGAGGTGGGAAGCCATATAAAAAAGCAGTTGAGAAGCATCCATGAAGCATATCCAACATGCTTCTACCACAACAGCCAGAAGCAGACATGGCGGCAGCAGTCAATTAATTCAATTACCTAACCACTTAATGATCACTTTATTTCCCTCTGGTACTTTATTGGCATTTGGATGACCCCCCCTGCCAGATGAGTCAACAGCCACTTATAGTCAATTCCCAATGTGATGCCTTCTTTTTTTTAGATTAGATTACTTACAGTATGGAAACAGGCTCTTCGGGCCAACAAGTCCACACCGACCTGCCGAAGCGCAACCCTCCCATACCCCTACATTTACCCCTTACCGAACACTACGGGCAATTTAGCATAGCCAATTCACCTGACCCACACATCTTTGGACTGTGGGTGTGGGAAGAAGCTGGAGCATCCAGAGGAAACCCACGCAGACACAGGGAAAACGTGCAAACTCCACACAGTCAGTCGCATGAGGCGGGAATTGAACCCAGGTTCTCTGGCTCTGTGAGGCAGCAGTGCTAACCACTGTGCCACCGTGCTGCCCACAATTTTTCTAGTTACTCCACAATGTACTGAGGATCACAAACACCACTCACCCCAACTCCAGTGGCAATGGCCTTCTGATATTAAGGACCTATCTGGCAAAGGCACATTAAAACAAATTCTTACCAGACTTTACAAAGAAAAATAGAGATAGTATTAGATCTAAGGAAGAGGCATACCAAATATCAGAAAAAAATTGATGAACCTGAGGAGTGGGAGCAGTTTAGAATTCAGCAAAGGAGGACAAAGGAATTGATTAAGAAAGGAGTAATAGAGTATGAGAGTAAGCTTGTGGGGAACATAAAAACTGACTGTGAAAATGTCTGTAGGTATGTGAAGAGAATAGGTTTGGTGAAGACAAATGTCAGAAACAGGGAAATTTAAAATAGGGATTAAAGAAATGGCTCCAAAAGAGAAAATGCTGGAAAATCTCAGCAGGTCTGGCAGCATCTGTAAGGAGAGAAAAGAGCTGGCGTTTAGAGTCTAACTGATCCTTTGTCAAAGCTTAGTTCCATTTCCTAACTCCCCTCACTCATCTAAATCATGGCATCACACTCTGTGTGCTTATGCAGCACTCAGTGCAGCCAAGCAGCACCTAGAAACTCTTTGAAGCATAATTAACTAGCCCTGCTAAAACAGAGAATCAGCTTAAGTTGCTTAGCTAATAAACTAATTTAAGTCAAATGGACAAGTCATATAAATACAGTGGCTGCAAGATCAGGTCAGAAGCTGGGAATTTTGTGGGGAGTAACTAATCTCTGCTTATGAAAACCTGTCCACCATCTGCAAAGCACCATCTGGGAGAGTGATGGAATATCGTCTTGACTAGTATTGACCATTATTACCTTTTCTTTTATCTTCTTAATTTTTGTTCGGAATGGAGAGTTGCAGTTGCGAATTGAACTTTAAACACTGTGGATATGGTTGTAACTCTAACTATAACAAAAAGGGTGGATGTGAGTTCTGTTGTTAACAAAGAAATAGGTAAGATAAATGAGAGATTCACAGGGTTTTTATTGAAAGTGGAAGATAATCCGTTTTCTTCAGGTGAGGTAGTTATACCCACAACCATTCTGTATGAAGAAATACAGGACAACACAATCACTTTTACTGGAGAAAGAATTAGCTTTCTCTCCAGAGAGTGCGATGGAAGCCAAGGTACTAATATCTGCGATTGGTCGAGAATACATCCTGTTTCTGTTATACAAAATACAACTGAAATGTGATTTTTTTTTAAATGGGGAGAAATAATTGTCTGAGTAGCAAAGACAATTCATATCAAGGGATTAGACTTACTTCTAGGTACCGATTTGGCTGGACTAAAAGTAATAGCTTCACTCAATTACAGAATGCCCAAAAGATGTTCAAGATACAGAATGATTACAGGAATAGTTTCTGGGTATTCTTCCCTTGTGTATGGTAACCAGAATAATGGTTAAACAAAATCCATCAATGAAGGTTGATAATGACACCACAAACAAATATAAGAGAGCTGAAACTTTCAGGAAAGATGATGATAAGGGGGAATATTTGGTATGACATTACTATGAGGCTCAGAAAGCAATATCCTGAATTAAGTAAATTAGTAGTCAACTTATACTGAGATACAGGCTGAAGGAATACTGATGAGAAAGCGGAGATCCTCTCAAAAAGGTGCAAATGAAGATTGGATACCTGTTCCTCAGAAAGTGGTATGACCTTAATATTACAGGGAAATGCTGTGAGTAGCACTTAAAATTCCCATGACAGGACATGGGGATTCAAACGACTCAAATGTCCATAAATAAACATTTTAACTGTCCAAAACTACATAAAGATGTTGTGTAGTTTTGCAAAACATGCCATGCTTATCAAGTTGTAAGTAGACCTCAACACGTAATTAAACCAGCCTCCCTGATTCCTATACTGGTTTTTTGAGGAACCATTCAGTCATGTACTAGTGGAATGTGTTGGACCATTAATTAAAATTAAAGTTAGATATGAATATATCCTTACAATTATAGAAATGACCACTTGATTTCCAAAAGCTATTCCGTTGAGAACATTCAGAGCTAAGCTGTCGTGGAAAAACAGTTTTTCACTCATTATGTTTTACCAATGGAAGTTTAGTCTGATCAAGAATCAAATTTTATTTCAAAACTTTTTCAGAATACCATTAGTAGTTAGAGGATGAAACTAAACTTGAATGGGCATCATCCACAAAAACGAACTACTTTGGAAAGGTATCATCATTCTCTCAAAAACCATAATCAAAGCCTATTATTATGAATGTCCAAAGGTTGGGGATAATGGATTAGATTCTCTCTTTTTTGGACCAGAGATTCTCCAAATGAATCTTCTGGCTTTATCCCATTTAAATTAGTTTACGGCCATGAAATAAGAACACTATTAGAAACAAATTAGGGATACATTGTTAAGCCAGAGGGTTATTATTATACATGTTTCAGGGGAAGAAAATGTAATTGCCGATGCTTTTGGTTTAGAACTGAGAGTTACAGTTTAAGAATTGAATTTGGAACTTCAGCTTGTTTTTTCAAAAAAGGAGAAAATAAAAAAAAACTGATGTCTGTTTGGGAACTGGTCTTGAAAGGATAAGTATTGAACACAATATGTGAATTGGCACTGAGATGTTATGTTCAGACTGGTGGCTCAATGAATGCAGGATTGGTCAATGAAGGGAGGAATAGTCCTAGCCAGCCAATCACAATGTTGAAAAAGAAAGGCAAACTATAGGATGAATTGGTTTTTGGCTGGCTTTTTGGGTAGGGCAATGTTTCTTTGGAGCTGCAGGATTGTTTTTATTTGTTTGTGTCCTCTCCAGTTATTGGTTTGTTGAAGGTCCTGAGAAAAGAACTCCAGTCTATTAGAAATTAGGAAAAGTCTTCAGAGCTGTCTAGATTGATTGGTGACTTCAGAATGCAAGCAAGGTACAATCCTACATGTCTGTAATATAACCCATTTGATGTTCTGAAGTTTTGGTATTCATTGTTGAAATGGTTATCGAACTGGCAATTTACAATTCTTTTATTTTAGAAGAAAAGTCTGCCTGTCTATCAGTGAGAGCGAGGTTGGTAATCAAAGAAGATTGGTCTTAGATTGTAGATATTAGATTGCCTTGTGGTTCACGTGTGTTCTGCTAAAGTTACATTTTTAACAATAAATTGTTTTGGTTTATTATAAACTTGCTATCTAATATTAATTATTTGTAAAGTCTGGTTAGGAACAACTGAGCAATTTGAGGGTCATCA
Organism: Hemiscyllium ocellatum; assembly: GCF_020745735.1. Lineage (NCBI taxonomy): Eukaryota > Metazoa > Chordata > Chondrichthyes > Orectolobiformes > Hemiscylliidae > Hemiscyllium > Hemiscyllium ocellatum. The sequence continues at coordinate 35,150,177 of NC_083434.1, forward strand.
AATGTTTTAATTTCACTGTGTTGCAAATCCAGTGTAAGCAAGTCTGATTTGGCCTCACTTCCGTTATAACACTGAATACATATAGCTTACCCACATTTAGGATGTTCAATACCACCCAAGACAAAGCATCCCATTTGTTCAACACCTCATCCGTCTATCCTTCCACCACTATGCACCATCTGTAAGATGCACTGCGACAACTTTGTAAGCTTCCTTCGACAGCACCTTCCCAGCTTTTGACTTTGGTCACCTGGAAGAATGATGGCAGGATACACACAGGATGACCAGCAACTTGAAGGACTCCTTCTAAACACACACCATCCTGAACTGAAACTATGTTGTTATTCCTTCACTGTTGCTAGGTCAAAATCTTCGAAATCCATCCCAAGCAGTTGTGAGTATTCACAAGTACTCTTGCTCTTTTCTGTCAGTCAAAACTCCCTGACGGGACCAGACTAACAGCCTCAATCAGGGAACTCATATTCTGAGGTCTACCTGGCTGACCTTGTTACAATCACTACAGTAATAATCGTTATAGTCTTTCCTTGCAAATTGAACAAAAGTCATTTTGTTAAATCCCTTGAAAATTTGTTCAAATTTGCAGGTATCCTGGATATTTATTTTTTAAAAATGTTTTCACTATATAAGCAATCAGGCTAACAGATGGATTGTTGATGAAAATAATAACTAAAAAGAAAATCAAAGTAGTAAAAACCAAAAATAAGAAAGCACAACTCCAGCAGCAATGTATCTTACTATAAATCCTCAGTTACAATGAGTACCAAGACATATATATGATACCTCCACTGAAATTTCAGCATGATAACTTAAGAGATATCTGTTAACGAGGAAGCAAACTGCAACAGATCAAGGAAATTGGTATAGTTAAATCAGTTACTGTTTAAGTCTTATAAGACCAGGGAATTAAATGCATGGAACTATTCAAAGATGACTGCAACAATCAATTTTTACTTAAAAATTTTAATAGTGCATGGATAATTGACAAAATAGTGCATAAACTATGCAATTAGAAAAAAAATTCTTTTGGGATCATGCAATATTATGTTGAGATGATAATATTCCAAAGTAAAAATTTCTTGAAGTGACTGTAACTTGTTTGATGGTTCAATCCATTATAAAAGAAGGCTTGCATTTATTTAGTGATTTTCACAGCCTCAGGATTTTCCAAAATGCTTCAAAACCAATGAAGTACTTTTGAAGTTTATACTTTTTTTTAAAGTAAGACACATGGCAGCCTCTTTGTGCTCACTAAGATTCCACAAACAACAAGAAATAAACTGCTTTTTTTAAGTGAGTTGAGGGACAAATATTAGCCATAACACTAGTCAGAACTCCTCTGCCTCAACACAGACTTTATTTCACTTTTAGCATTTCCTGTTTTATTTCAGGCTAGCTCTTTGTTATAGAAATAATTAATTTTTTGTATCATCAAAATATACTGTGGGGAGAAAAAAAAGATGTAAACAAAACACCTCTGTTTACCTACATCAATGGTTGCACTAAACATGTACAAAGATTTTTTTTGTATGGAGAGACATTCCAGTCAACTTTTGTCCAATTTTCAGACCATAGTTCTTCAATAATGGTATTTATTAATCCAGCCAGGATTCGAGTGCTGTTAAATCCAGCCTACTTGTCCATTAAATAGTAAATGCTCCTGCTATTCCACCGTATGGACACTCCCCACCTTCAAAGTTCAGAGTTTCCCCTTCTGACAAAAACTTTTAGGAGATCTATGTTATAAGTTCTACATCTGTAAATGTAAGGACTGGTCTAAATATGAATGTATGCAATTAACAAATAATGCTAATTAATATTTAGAGATGAAAAGGAAAACTTGAAAACAAAGAAAACAACCTGTAGATATTGACATATTAAAACCTATATCATCAAATTGTATTTTTAAATTCATTTATAGGATTTGGGCGTTGCTAGCTCCACCAGCAATTGCTGCTCATTCCCAAATGCCCATGAGAAGGTGGCAGTGAGCTGCCTTGTTGAACTGCTGCAGTCCTTGAACAGACAGCTAGATACAGTCAGGATTTTGACTGAGCTACGATGAAGGAACTACGATTTGGTTCCAAATCAGGCTGGTGTGTGGCTTAGAACAGAGCCTGTTTTTTCCACAGATCTGCTGTCCTTATCCATCTAGGTTATAAAGGTTGTGGGGGTTTGGAAAGTGCATCTTGTAAATGGTACATATTGCCACAAAGTGGCCACAGTAGCAGCAAAGAGTGTGAATGTTTCTGGATGCAAGACCAAACAGGCTACTTTGTCCTTTATAATATCAAGCTTCATTTTACTGGAGTGGATGCGCGTCTTTTAAATAATACACACAGTTACCACTATGTCAGCAGTGAAGGCAGCAAACGTGAAGCAAAATAATAAAGAAACAGGCAACTCAGTCCAGCTAGTGCATGCCAGGTGTGTCCATGATTTCTTGTTCAAACTCAAATCTTTAATTTGGCAATATATTTCTATTTTCATCACCCTTCCACTATTAGTTGGTCTGTAAGACCATAAGACTGTATGACATCGGAAGAAATAATTAGGTCATTTGGTCCATCAAGCCTGCTCCATCATTCAATCATGGCTGATATGTTTCTCAACCCCCTTCTCCTGCCTTCTCTCTGTAACCTTTGACCCCTTACTAATCAAGAATCTATTTATCTTTGTTCTAAATACACTCAATAACTTGCCCTCCACAACTTTCTGCAGCAAAGAGCTTCACAGATTCACCACCTTCTGCAGAAGGAATTCCTCCTCATCTCTGTTCTAAAGGTTCTCCGATCTGAATCTGTATCTTTGGGTCCTAATCTCTCCTACTAGTGGAAACCTCTCCACTTCCATTCTATTCAGGCCTCTCAGTTTTCCTCTAAAGTTTCCTCTAAGTGAAAAAGTGTTGTTTTCTGTGCTCTAAGGCAGATCGTACCATACAACATTCATCAGGTAGCAGAACACAATGCAGATGGTTTCAGATAAATGAGAGAGCTGGAGAATATTTTCAGTCCATGCTAATTTGTTGCTGCAATTGTGTGTACCATAAACAGCCTAGGATGAGCCAATGTCCTCAAAGGATGATAGGCTTGTTTCAATGCATAAACAGGGAGACCAAGTTGGGGAGTAAAGTCAGAACAAACACAAACAGGCCAGTTTGTTAACAACTGACACAGAGAAACTACTTGAATTTTCTATTTATAGAGTCATAGAGATATACAGCGTGGAAACACACCCTTTGGTCCAACTCGTTTATGCCAAACAGATATCCTAAATAAATCTATCATTTGCCAGAACCTAGTCCATATCCCTCAAAACCCTTCCTATTCATATATCTATCCCAATGCCTTTTAAATGTTGTAATTGAACAAGACTCCACAACTTCTTCTGGCAGCTCATTCCATACATGCACTACCCTCTGATTGGAAAGGTTGCCCCTTATATCCCTTTTAAATCTTTCCCCACTCATCCTAAAACTATGCCCTCTAGTTTTGGTCTTCCCCACCCCTGGGAAAATACCTTGTCTATTTACCCTATCCATACTCCTCATGATTTTATAAACCTCTATAAGGTTACCCCTCAGCCTCTGGTGCTCCAGGGAAAACAGCCCCAGCCTCTCCCTATAGCTCAAACCCTCCAACCCTGGCAACATTCTTGTAAATCTTTTCTGAACTTTTTCAAGTTTTACAACATCCCATACAAGGATATTGCATGGAACTTTTAAAATCTCAATGTAATTGGCAGAGTTTACATAGTTGTTTGATATGGAAATCATATTTCAACAGCTTATTGGATATTTTTGATGAATAAATAATGTGGATAAAGGGAACCAGTGGATATGCTGTGCTTATACTTCCAGAAGATATCTGACAAAAGGTACTATGTAAAATAAGAGCTCAGAGTATAGAGGATAGCACAACAGCATGGGTTGAGGATTGGTTAGCTAATGGACATTGATGGGGCATTTTTGGGTTGGTAAAGATGCAACAAATGGAGTACCACAGAGTTCAGTGTTGGGTTCTGAGCTGCTCAGATTCATACAGCATGCAAACAGACCCTTTGATCCGACTTGTCCACGCCGACAAACTTTCCCGAACTAAACTAGTTCCACTTGCCTAAATTTGGCCTGTATCCCTCTAAACCATTCCTATTCATATAACTGTCCAAATGTCTTTTAAATGTTGTAACTGTACCTGCATCTGCCACTTCCTCTGGCAGTTCATTCCATATATGAACAACCTTTTGTGTGAAAAAGCTGGCCCTCATCCCTTTTAATCTTTCTCCTCTCACCTTAAGAATATGCCTTCTACCCTGAACTCCCCCATCCTAGTTTTGAACTTTCACACCTTCGGGAAAAGATCTTTGCTATTCACCTTATCTATGCTCATAATTTTATAAGCCTTAAAAGGTCACCCTTCAACCTCCTACATTCCAGTGAAAACAGTCCCAGCAAAATCATGGTAAATCCTTTCTGAAGCCTCTCCAATTTAATAATATCATTCCTATAGCAGGGAAAACAGAACTGTACACAGTACTCCAAAAGTGGCCTCACCAATGTCCTGTACAACCTCGACACGACATCTTAACTCCTATACTCAACGATCTGAGCAATGAAGGCAAGCATGCTAAATGCCATGTTAACCACCCTGGCTATTCACTATTTCAATTAATGACTTGGAAGAAGGAAAATATGCGGTCTCTAAATTTGCTGAGGACAGAAAAATATGTAGGCAAGTAAGTTGTAAAGAAGACATAAAAAGATTATAAAGGCATATGGATGGGTTACATGAATGAGCAAAGGTTAGGAAAATGGAATATAACATACGAAAATGTGGAATTGTCAATTTAGGCAGAAAGTTTACAAAACGAATCTTTTAATCTGAATGGTGAGAGATTGCAGAATAATGCAGCAGAGATAGATCTGGGTGTCCCAATACATGAATCACGAAGTTAGTACACAGGTACAGTTGGTGATTAGGTAGACAAATAAAATGTTGTTTATTGCAAGGAGAATGGAATCTAAAGGTAGAACTGCTTTGCTTTAGTTGTATAGGGCATTAGGGAGACCACAGTTGTGTACAGTTTTGGGCTCCTTACTTAAGAAACAGTTTGCGCAAGGTTCACTTAATGTACCTGCGACAGAATCTGGGGAACACAGTATGAGGAAAGGTTCCACAAGCATGGCCTGTAACTGAAGAGTTTTACAAGAATAAGTAATGATCTCACTGAGACATGCAAGATTCTGAGAGGACCTGCAGGGTGGATGCTGAAAGGATGATTTCCTTATGGGTGAACAATGGGATACAATGTAAAAATAAAGAATCTTCCTTTAAGGAAGCAGTTAAGGATTTTTTTTATCTCTCAGAGGATTGTAAGTGTTTGGAACTCTCTTTGCCAGACTGTTGTGGAGGCAGAGATATTGGCAATTGTTAAGGTTGAGGTAGATGCATTCTAAACTAATAAGGGAGTCAAAGATTATTGGGCAGGCTGAACAGGCCACAGTCTGATCAGCAAAGATCTTACTGAGCAGGCTCAAGGGCCTAAATGATCCATCCCTATTCTGAATTTAAACGCTTGTATGAAGAGCTAGTGTTCAGCAAGCCTCTTTTGGAAAAATTAAGTATGTTTTAGGTACCCTGTAAAGTAAAAAATATGAAAGTAATAGATTTGATAAAGTGTAGAGTTTCAAGAACATTGTGAGGAAACAAAAGTTATTGGACTTAATGAGGTAATGTTTCTGTTTATTCCAGGAAAAGACTAAGGGGTAACTTGGTGCAGATTTTGAAGGGTTAATAGTGATAGATTATTATTTCACCAACCAGTAGAAACAGTAAAAGGGCACAGTTAAAGACTATCACAGAAGATTTAAAGGAATGTTAGAAAAATAATCTTTGCAAGGATGTTGATTAGTATGTTTAATTTCTAACACAAACTGCTGTTAAGCACAATCCATAAAGTTTTTTTCCAGAATAGTGACTTTAAACAAAAGAGCATGAAAGGGCATGAGAAATGAAGAGCAGCTTGTGATTAGATGAGGTAATTCCTGGGAAGAAATACAGTGACAAGTATCTGGTGATCCAAATGCTCATTTCAGAAATGTAAAATTCTACAATTGTTGAGTTTTTCAAGATGCCCTCTTATAATAATCACATTGAAATTCAACAATTGTTTTCATAATACTTAAAGAAAAAACGCATGACTGATTTAAACAGCAGATACTTTTTCAATGAGAGCTTATTGAATGCACAAGATTTATCCTAATTTATGAGAATAAGCAATATAGTGACATGTAGAAAGGCTTGCATTTGTACAGAATATTTAAAATCACCACTTTAATCTCAAGTATTTTACAGCCAACTAAGTACTTTTTTTGAGTTACACTGTTGAAACAGCAGCCAATTTGCACAAATTGAATTCCCACAAGTATCAGTGATATAACTGGATTGTCCATGTTTTTGTTTAAAAAGAGTTGATGCTGATAATGATGAGGAATAGATGATTGCTAGGATACAGACAAAACAGAACTCCTTAAGTAATTGAATCTGGGATGTCAACCTGGACTTTTCTGCTCAAGATGAGGAGCAGGACTTGAATCCACTACCTTCTGTCATGGAAGTAAATAACTGACCCATTACTGACATGTGAAAATCCTTGCACATCAAGTTTCAACTGGTGGATTGCTTTTTCAGAGGAAAGTTCTGATGCTGACTGTCAACAATACTTCCGACTGATACACGATAGGATTATTCAGGCTTGCCGGCTTTTTGCCTCACAAGTCAAAGCCAACTAGATTCTCAACTGGTGTCCTAACTGAAAGTTAGATTACAACTTGGAATCTGAACACAATCTGAACCCTTTGGATCTATATGGTTTCGTGGATAATACGCCAGACCATGGCAACTTTGACGCTGGTGGCCCCACCAACGCAGGACTCGAGGCAGTGATGGTGGCACCAGCTTTCAAGATGGCAGCGACAGAAGGACAGGAGGGAAGGTATTCTGTGGCCTGAATAGGTCCTCCTGGCAGATCATTAGGTGTGGTAAGCCCGGTGAGGTACTTCTGGAACATGGTAGCAGTGATGGTGGTTCTTGAGTGGGACTCCTGGGATAGACTGTGATGTTTTTGGGGGGGCGGGGGGGAGGTGGGGGGAAGAGTGTTGATTAGCTCAGAGCCCATTGTGGAGAACTCTGACCCCAATGTCCAACTGAGCACAAGGGAGGAAGAAATCTGTTTTAGTTATAGTCTAGTTATATCTTAATATCTTCTGTAACTCAAAATGGTGACAGAGTGTGGTGACATATTGCACTTTTCACTGTATTTATTTGTTAAATAATGACAATAAATCATTCAATGTTTAATTTAACAATTCAATTCACTTGCACCACTGAGAAAGTAAAGTATTTATTTATATTCTGTGAGTGACATTTTATTTGTTGCCAAACAATCTTTGGTTTTTAACCAAGTGATTAGTCTTTCTTTCAATTTCAATGACAGTAATATTCAAAAATCCCAAGTGATCACCGTACTGTACAAAAATACTGACAAATATCTAAATATGCCAATAAAAGTGAATGAACACCCCATAATAAAAAAAGCACAGAACTCTAAAGATCATTTCCAAAATAATTTATTGACTATCTTGAGGGATATACTGTCCATTGAAACAAAATACTTCATAAAAAGACAATGCCACATAGTTCTACTGTATACAATTTGTAAACAGAAATTGTTTCTTGGATGCGTTACTGATTTTGAAAACATTTAATCAATTTATTCTCATCAGCTGCACGTCCACCGGGAATAGAAAGTAATTTAAGCTCTGTGCTCCTGAATACATAAATCAGAATTGAGGTCTTTTTGTACACTTTAAAATGCATCCTCTAAGTAGCCTTTCTATTTTCTTCATTATATTTTCTTGTACCATGCACAGGAGCTATGCACGACCTACAGAAAATTGTATTCCCAAATAATATTTCACAGGGATTACTAAAATAGCAATGGTGTATGAAAATATATTGATCCCAGCTGCAATGAAATAATTCACCAGTGTTCAGCATTACACTTGTCAGCTTCTTGCACTAAATCTCAAGAATATTTTGTTTTCTTCAATCATGGCAGCTATCCAGTATCACAGCTGTGTTTCAGATATTGCCCCAATATTGTTACGTTGCAGCAAAGAATCGGCAAAATAGGAAGTGGCAAGAGAAGAGCAAATAATCATTTATGACGGGTTCTTGTGGTGTGGTGGTAGTGTCCATACCATTGAGTCATGGGTGTGAATTTAAGTTCAGAGATGTGCAATAAGATCTCTGAATAGGAAGGGATAAAAATAAACAAACTTATGGACAGAATTTCCTAATGATAATGTCACAAAGTGAATGTTTTTTTGAGGGGAAGTAGGTTGCTGCAAAGGAATAGATGTGAATTTAATATAGAATAGCTCCAAAAAAAATTAACAATATAAAGTGACAGATGAATAAAATAAATCAACCACTGGCATATGTCTTGACAGAGTACCAGGACATGCGAATGGAAGAAGCATCCTGATATACTTCAACCCTGTAACAATGCCATTCAGTGATACGTGGCATTGTGTTAACTTCACTTCCCCCCTTTGGTGAAATTACTCTTTTAAAAAAAACTCAAAAATAAATGCCTGTAAAGATCTTCAAACATTCTAAATATTATATGTGTGAGCACAGTTCCACAGGAAAAAAGTGATTTCCATAAAAATGATGCAATTTACTGTACTGAGGTTTTAGTAGATCTTCACCATGCAATGTTAAAGGTAGGCGACATAAAGCTCATGAAACAGAGATGCCAATCAGAATTAAATGTTGAAAAGCCAAAAGAGAGATTTTTCATATCATTACCCACTGTAGAAAAAAAATTGTCATAGCCTCACTGGAGTAGTGCATTGGAAATCAAACCTCACTATTTCCAAAGTCATCGCAGAAGTTAAAGATTTTATCAAAGTTCCTCAATTTACCTGTCTTTTTGGACACAGATTATCAAAGAATATGGACTATGTTTCTGTACTGAACATGAGTATTTATTTTTAAAAAATGATCCAAACTATAAGTAAACAACTGTGAACTGTTGACATTTAACTCTACTACTAAAAATTCTGACATCCCCCCCCTCCCTTACAAAACTCCCCTAAAACACATACAGATAAAATAAAATTGGTGTTGTAAAGGGAAAATACTGAATTTGGGTTATCCCCACAACAATTCACTGGGGAAAGCAACAAATATGATTAATAAAGATCTTGAGTGAGATTAAGTGACTATGTTAGAAAAGAGTGAAGAATTTAGTTCATTCAATAAGATGATTTGTATAGTTCATTTATTACCATTTGATTGTATTAAGAAACATTTCTGAGTTAAACTGAACACACAAGCACTACTTAATAAATGCTGATGCGGTCAACACGCAGGCCCTGCAATTACGTGCCTCCATGTTGTACTGCTAGCAACTTCTGACATCCTTGGTCGTCGTCAGCAGCTTGAAGGCTTAGTGACTTCTGTACCAGTCTGAGCTGTTAAACAACATATCATAGACAAAACTGACCTTACAAGATGAGCTCAGTAATAATGAACAGGCTCGAGGGGGAAGATTGGGCCGGATCTGAGAGAAGGGGTAAATAAGATCAGCGCAGTAGATACCCTATTTCCTAGAAATCTGCAAGACATATTTCATTTAATGCAAACCTCAGCGTGTTGGAATTGGGGTTATGTACTGCCTACATACCTTTCAGTGTATAATAACTTTGAATAGAGTGCTGCTTCAGAAACTTTGAGATACAGCTCCCTTGACCTGTTGGCAAAATTAACGATTGTAATTTATACCCAAGACTTTCATTAGATTAGATTAGATTAGATTAGATTCCCTACAGTGTGGAAACAGGTCCTTCAGCCCAACAAGTCCACACCGACCCTCCGAAGAGTAACCCATCCAGACCCATTCACCTACTCCTACTAATGCACCTATCACTATGGGTAATTTAGCATGGCCAATTCACCTGACCCACACATCTTTGGACTGTGGGAGGAAACCAGAGCACCCGGAGGAAACCCACACATACACAGGGAGAATGTGCAAACTCCACGCAGACAGTCGCCCGAGGCTGGAACTGAACCTCGGTCCCTGGTGCTGCGAGGCAGCAGTGCTAACCACTGTGTTGCCCCATTTCTGAGATTATTTTGTAGAATAATCTACCACAACAATGTTATGAGCAGAGAGAAAGACTGGAAAGGCAGTCCTTCTGGGAACCCTATTTCTGCAGGGTTCACCAAGATTTGCTGACCTTTGATCTTAACTTCTCCAGGTTCTTCACTCACTTGTCGGAGGCACAGAGCAACTGGTTCTTAAATTATGAAGTCTATGGTTTATTTGGCTAAAAACCAAAGCTTACAGCAATTGGTGAGGGAAAATAAACTGGTTTTCTTCCGGTTCTAAGTTTTTTCTAAATGCAAAGACAGAGAGACAACATCTTGCCATTCAGAGGTGTGAAGGTGTCTGGCCATATCATTAAAACCCATAAGCTAATGAGCTACCTAAGAACTAATCGCACAGTTGTTGGCAGGTAGAATGGCTTTGTTATAGACAACTAGTCACCACTTCATAGACTATATTCGGCCTGCTGAATCTTACTTTGTACACACTCCCAAGTACCAGTTTGCATTAACTTCCCTCCACTGCTTGAACAAGCGACAATAAAAAACAGCACCTGTAAGTGTTGGTAACCTTCTTTTAAGTGCAGTAATCCTTTACATAATTGTTGGATTGTTAAACAGCAATTCTTCCCATTTCAGTCCACAAGCAAAAATACCCAATATCCTGACAAGCATAAAATTCACAAAAGTGGAGGAGAATGACAACAGACTCCCATTCTGAGACATGACAATTGTACATACGGTTAACGGTGAGCTTCAAACCAGCATCTACAGAAAAACAACAACTCAGACCGAATACTTTGCTTCAGAAGCAATCATCTCAACACCTACAAATGGAACTGCATCAAGATATTATTTCAATCAGCTACATCTCACTGCAGGACCCAAGATCGACAAAAAGCAGAAGAAAAATATCTATACAATGTTTTCAAGAAAAACGGGTACCCAATAAACACAATCTGCCAATTCCTCAGCAAACAAACCCAAACAAACAGACACAACACAACCAAAAACAATAGCCAATTACCTTACAAAGACATAGCAGAAATGACTTCCAAACTACTCAGACCCCTTGGAATCATGGTAGCTCACATACCTACCAACACATTTAAAGAGCAACTAATGAACCTAAAGGATCCATTAAATATTACCAGCAAAACCAACATCATTTACAAGATACCATGCAAGAACTGTAAAAAATACTATATCGGATAAACTAGCAGGACACTTGCCACCAAGATACATGAACACCAACTGGCCACACGACCCACTATCACTAGTTTCCAGACATACAAAGAACGACGCCACTTTGACTGGGACAACACACATATCCTAGGACAGGCAAAACAAAGACACACATGAGAATTCTTAGGGGGATGGCATTCTAACCAGAACTCCATCAACAAACACATCAACTTAGATCCTATTTACCTTCCCTGGAAAAAAAACCGGAAATAACAGCACCCATCTTAAGAAACCAAAACCTATAAATAGAGAGGCAAGACATACCACCAGCGCTTCACCGGAGACTCTCCCTGACGATATTACCTAGTATGGTGACAAAACATTTGAAAACAAACCTTCAAGGTCAGCGAGCTAACTTACATAATCATCAACCTGAGCTACAGATCTTCGCAAAAATTGCTAAGATACATTATTTACAAAATGCATACTTTTAAAAGATGGAATGTTAACACAGAAATATGAACTTTTTCCTAGAAGTTTTCCCTTGGCTGTTTATACAGCAGATACCACGTTTCTACTACCTATCAATTAAATAACTACATTTTTCCTTCTGCGGAGACTGGGATAAATGGTCCATTCCAATGTCATAAACGTCATGCATTCTGTTTATATTACATTTCAAGAATATTAAGCCTTTGGTCGAAATTTCTGAACATAGAAATAGATAATAAATCAATTCTTTTCAGGTCTGTAGAACACTGAGTATTCAGATTGTGACATGTAATGATCACTCCTCCTATTCTCATCACAGAGACAAGGGATTCCTAGTTGAAAACATCTTTGGAATAAAAATAGAATATAAAAAGCTCATAAATAGTTGGACTCAGAATTGCATGACTGTATTATACCAATTACATCAATAACCCAAACTGCGCCATCAGTCAAGATTTGTCAAACAGGCAATGATCCAATTCAAAGCTAACCAGATCTCGGGCACTGCAAGTAGACTACAGTTTTTTGTTGTACTTCATTTCATGTAGGCAAAATGAATAGGAAATTATTGTGAATAATAAATACAGTTAAAAGATAGAATTACAAGTGCGATTTTTAAAAAATTGAGTATCAAAATAAGTTGGCAAATTCTATTAAAATGTAAGTCTCATTTACACAATGTTCTCATGAGTGAATAAATTGTATACATTACTACATACATTTAAAGCTCATGTTGTTTGTTTTAGTGTGTTTTATAAATTCAGAATTTTTCTTGAACAGTGGGGCTACGCTTTTGGTCTTTGAGAATTTCCTAATCATGCTCACTTTAAAAAAACTGCCATTTTGCTGCTTTCCTCCTTAGCCCATCTGCTTGTATTGAGAGATGCCTACAGTTGACACTTAGTTCTGCTAGATCTTCTTTGGGTATATTTGCTGCCACCAACACTTCTTCTACCTCCATACTAAATGGTGAAGGATTAACCACTGTTAAGTTGTCGGCTGAAGGGTCCCGCACTTGATTAAAAAAAAAATTTTCACAACAGTAAGGTAATATTATATTAGCTTAAGAACTGGTTAATTTACATCATATTTGATTTGAGACATGGTTATCTCCCAAGAGATACCAGGCTAACCTAAATTACATGGTTGTTAACAGTTTAGATCTAAATAACAGATGCACAGAATGACAAGTGCCATTCACAGACTGTCCTTTATATCACAGTGGTCAATGTATAAAGGCTTTATACATCACTACCCATCCCCGCTCCTGCACCTCCACCCTCTCACTCACCATTCCATTTTTTTGTCACAGCTCCCCCACCCTCCCACACTCTCCCTCCCACTTGCGAATCCTCTTGTTTCCTTGCTTGCTTCCTCCCTCTCTCTCACTGGACTGTCCCAAACTCTTCTCACAGCATGGGTTCATGAAGAGAAGCAATGAGTACAAGGGAATAGTAGAGTGGTGGAGTGGTACAGGGAAGCAATAAATTTGGAAAAGGAAGTGACAAGTGGCGGAGACGTGGCAAGCAGAAGGGAAGTAGTAAACTGTGGGGAAGCAATGAATGGGAGAGAAGGCTGTTGCAAGTAGGATAAGCAGCAAAGAGGAGAGGCAAGCTGGAAAGAAATGGTAATGAAGAGCTGGCAAAGTGAGAGAAGCTGGGTAGCAAAGTGACGACTTGGGCGACATTGTGAGTGAAAAGGCAAGTGAGAGAGCAGGGGATGGAGGTGGTGTGTGGCAAGACAGGCAGATGGTGGAGCTAGGGAGTTGGGGGTTTTGGGAAGGAAGAGAGTGGAAGGGCAGGTAGAACAGGTGGCAAATCTGGAGGGATTGCAGGGAATAGCAAGCAGGCATTAAGTCTGAAGTGCTATTTAAATTATTTCGTGTTATTAAGTCATTCCAAGCTCTTAAGATAATAAAAGTTAGTAAGATAACTTTTGGACCATTTGAGTATAAGCAGCCAGTATTAATCTAAAAACTACAGGTCAGAAATGTAACCCACCCTTCCACATATGGGAAAGTAATTTTTATTTAGAATGTTTGAATTTAGTCGATTTTACTTAGAAACATGTTTGGAATGCTAAATGAGGGATAGCCATACTGGTTAAACTTCAAGACTGGAGATCAGGATTATTTTGTTGTTGGAAGACCTTATCACAGCTTGAAGCTGATGGCAAGTGACTTCCCTCCTTATTCCCCAAAGTCTTTCCCTCATCTACAAGTTACACATTGTATATCATCCACAAGATGCACCAGAACAACTCATCAGGGCCCCTTAGACAGGAGTTTTAATCTCTACCACCTAAGAGAACAAGAGCAACAGTGGGAAGGTGGGGTATTGTGGCATCTTGTTGACTGGTAGACCAAGACATCAATCTAACTCCTACAGCATGTGCCAGCTGCCAGCGCAGCAAACTCACTACATATTTTTGAAACCAAACAGTATGTTAACAACTGGTGGTGGCTCGCTGTCAGTCCAGTCAGGGTTGGGGACGAGGATGGACGTGGCACTGAGAAGAGATTATTGGTTAAGGGATTTTGGTATCTTCAAAGACACAGTTTGCACACTAAGTCCAAGTACTTGGATCATGGTCAGTTATCCATTTGAGACATCGACTATCAGGGGATCTTTCCCATTACAGTCCAGAGGCAGGACAGTGGTTAGTCCTGTACAGCCATTACAAGCAGTCAGGGGAATTTGTATCATCAGTCAGGGAACTGTAAACACAGTAATCAGGAATCTGAGCAGTTATGTCTAAAGTTTGCTCATCAAGTCAGTCAGAACTCTAGGGTAAATATAATCTTTCTGATTATCAATCCCTCAAGAGGGTGGAAGGGTGGCATGTACAGGCAACATGGCATTCATTGCCAAACAGGTTTGGAGTGGAGAAAGCAGAAGCAAAGCAGAAGTGGGGACAAGGATGGTGATGGGGCAGGACACTAAATGTATAGGGATTATGTTGAACAGTATTACCAAGAATGACAGATTGCAAGGTGTTGAGGGGAGGGTCATTAGTGGCAATGACCACCACTATGGCCTCCTGAGGGGGAACCTAAAGTTAAGGGGATGGAAATTCATAAGGTGTAATGTTCAATGTGATGGGGCTCCATATCGGGGAAATGGGTGGAAATTGGTTGTCAGACTAGTGCGAGGTAAAATGGGATGGAGTCTCTCACAAGGGTACCTGGTGACCAGGCAGAGCTTGCTGCTGACGGTTTCCACCACAAGCTGCATTCCGTCATCATTTGTCTTCTACTGATGTGAGTTGCTACGAGAAAATGGCAGGTATAATGTCTTGAGTGGGTATAATCAGTATCACTTTGATGGGTGAAAGCACTGTGCCCACATTTGCTGGGCACTAATGTAGTGAAAGAATGACTAGCCCTTTGCAAACTCCAGCCACAGTTAATTTGCAATCATTTCATCACCCATTTGCTATGCATGTGGTATGAAGGTGCTGAGAGATCAGTTGCTGGCAACTTGCACCATGTCATTGGTGTTTGCAAATTGAACACCAGCATCTCAATGATGGTGAAGTAAGCAGCAATGACGTAAAAAGATACTAATGGTAGCCAAAGACGAGCCATTATTCATGTTACTTTAAAGGTGCTCTGAGAGATGCACCCCATTGCTTCATCATCTGTCATGTTAGTGTATCAGTTGTCTGTACTGAATACAATGAGAAGTTGATTGATTGATAGGAGTGTGGGATAGAAAATGATTTGGAATACATAAAATCTCATTTAAAATCATGCCATGGAATCTTTTAAGTTCACTGAAAAGGCAAATGGAGTTTGGATTAACTTCTCATCTGAAAGGTAGCACTTGTGACCACAGTGCAGCATTCAAATTGTAAAGCAACGTCAGCCTAGATTGTTGCACTTCAGTCATGGGCTTGGACTTGAACCCAATAACTGAGCTAAGACTGAAACAGGGTATTATCTTACAGGGAAATAAAATGTTACCCAAGTGGATGGGGTAAAAAGGCCAGCCATTTTCATCATGGCTAGTCATATTTCAACTACACAATGTAAATTTTCAATCTATTTAATGCTTAAATTTGTAAATGAAAAGAATGGCAATACTTCAGCAAAGGCAGAAAGGGAGCAAAGCAATCAGTACTACTGCTTAGATATGATCTTTGAAGCTGATGAAACAATAAGAATGTGTAAACAGAAAACAGAATTCACCAATACCACAATAAATTGGATTGCAAGACAAACTATTGCTTTTCAGATTACAGAAATTACATACATTGTGTAATGATATCTTCTGATTTATGTCTACATTTTTGGATATTTCTGTAAATCTGCATTTTTCATGAGTTAAGTAAGTTTTGAGAAGATTTGTAGCTCAGGCTGAGGTTCAGGATGTAAGTTTGCTCGCTGAGATGGAAAGTTCATTTTCAGACATTTTGTCACCGTACTAGGTAACATCAGTGAGCCTCTGGTGATGCACTGGTGTTAGTGACCCATTTTCTATTTCTGGGTTTAGGTTTCCTTGGGTTGGTGATACCATTTCCGGTTCGTTTTCTCAGAGGGTGGTAAGTGGGGTCCAAGTCGATGTGTTCGTTGATAGAATTTCACTTGGAATGCTATGCTTCCGGGAATTCTCATGCTTGTCTCTGTTGGCTTGTCCTAGGATGGATGTGTTGTCCCAGTCAAAGTGATGTCTTTCTTCATCTGTATGTAAGGATATTAGTGAGAATGTCTTTTTGTAGCTCATTGATGTCTGTTTGTCCAATGTAATGTTTGTTACAGTTCTTGCAAGGTATTTTGTAAATGACATTAGTTTTGCTTGTTGTACGTATGGGGTCTTTCAAGGTCATTAGCTGTATTTTAGTGTGTTAGTGGATTTGTGGGCGACCATGATGTCAAGGTGTCTGGCATTTATTTCCAAAATGTCTTGGATATGGGGGAGAGTGACTCAGGTTTAGGGACGTGTTTTGTCTGCTTGTTTGGATTGTTGCTGAGAAATCGGTGAACTGTTTTCATTGGGTACCCGTTCTTCTTGAATACACTGTACAGGTGATTTTTCTGTGCCCTTTGTAGTTTCTCTATGTTGCAGTGTGTGGTGGTTCATTGAAATAATGTTCGAATGCAGCTTCGTTTGTGGGTGTTGAGATGATTGCTTCTATAATTCAGTTTTTGTTCTTTATGTGTTGTTTTCCGGCAGATGCTAGTTTGAAGTTCCCCACTGGCTGTTCATTCTACTGTGACATCTAGTACAAGCCAAACAGAGACAGGCATGAGAATTCCTAGAAGCAAGGCATTCCAAGTGGAATTCTATCAACAAGCATATCGACTTGGACCCCATTTACCGTCCTGAGAAAACGAACAGGAAATGGCATCACCACAGGAAATGACATCACAGGCCCAAAGAAACCTAAAAACACAAATAGAAAGCAGGTCACTGAACACCAGTGCTTCACTGGAGACTCACTGATGATGTTGCCTAGTATGGTGATGAAACGTCTGAAAATGAATCTTTCAGCTCAGCGAGCAAGCTTACATCCATTTTTCATCAGTCTCTAACAATGTTGTTGACATAAGCAAAATGATTTTTGCATTTGAATAAGGGAGCCAGTATACAGATGTTATTCTCCATTCTTCACACTAAATAAATTTGCATGTAAAGTGTCATATCATTTTAATAAATTAATACTAACTACCCAATAGTGAAATGAAAAACAATGTCACAGAAAATGGGGGAGATACTAAATGAATATTTTGCATCAGTATTTACTGTGGAAAAGGATATGGAAGATATAGACGGGAGGGAAATAGATGGTGACATCTTGCAAAATGTTCAGATTACAGAGGAGGAAGTGCTGGATGTCTTGAAATGGATAGATCTCAGGTGTACCCGAGAACTCTGTGGGAAGCTAGAGAAGTGATTGCTGGGCCTCTTGCTGAGATATTTGTATCACCGATAGTCACAGGTGAGGTGCCGGAAGACTGGAGGTTGGCAAACAGTGGTGCCACTGTTTAAGAAGGGCGGTAAAGACAAGCCAGGGAACTATAGACCGGTGAGCCTAACCTCGGTGGTGGGCAAGTTGTTGGAGGGAATCTTGAGGGACAGGATGTACATGTATTTGGAAAGGCAAGGACTGATTAGGGATAGTCAACATGGCTTTGTCTGTGGGAAATCACGTCTCACAAACTTGATTAAGTCTTTTGAAGAAGTAACAAAGAAGATTGATGAGGGCAGAGCAGTAGATGTGATCTATATGGACTTCAGTAAGGCGTTCGACAAGGTTCCCCATGGGAGACTGATTAGCAAGGTTAGAACTCATGGAATACAGGGAGAACTAACCATTTGGATACAGAACTGGCTCAAAGGTAGAAGACAGAGGGTGGTGGTGGAGGGTTGTTTTTCAGACTGGAGGCTTGTGACCAGTGGAGTGCCACAAGGATCGGTGCTGGGCCCTCTACTTTTTGTCATTTAAATAAATGATTTGGATGCGAGCATAAGAGGTACAGTTAGTAAGTTTGCAGATGACACCAAAATTGGAGGTTACTTCAGATTACAACAGATCTGGACCAGATGGGCCAATGGGCTGAGAAGTGGCAGATGGAGTTTAATTCAGACAAATGTGAGGTGCTGCATTTTGGGAAAGCAAATCTTAGCAGGATTTATACACTTAATGTTAAGGCCTTAGGGAGTGTTGCTGAACAAAGAGACCTTGGAGTGCAGGTTCATAGCTCCTTGAAAGTGGAGTCGCAGGTAGATAGGATAGTGAAGAAGGCGTTTGGTATGCTTTCCTTTATTGGTCAGAGTATTGAGCACAGGAGTTGGGAGGTCATGTTGCGGCTGTACAGTACAGTGGTTAGGCCACTGTTGGAATATTGTGTGCAATTCTGGTCTCCTTCCTATTGGAAAGATGTTGTGAAACTTGAAAGGGTTCAGAAAAGATTTACAAGGATGTTGCCAGGATTGGAGGATCTGAGCTACAGAGAGAGGCTGAAAAGGCTGGGGCTGTTTTCCCTGAAGCGTCGGAGGCTGAGGGGTGACCTTATAGAGGTTTACAAAATTATGAGGTGCATGGATAGGATAAATAGACAAAGTTTTTTCCCTGGGGTCGGGGAGTCCAGAACTAGAGAGCATAGGTTTTGGGTGAGAGGGGAAAAGATATAAAAGAGTCCTAAGGGGCAACTTTTTCACACAGAGGGTGGTACGTGTATGGAATGAGCTGCCAGACGATGTGGTGGAGGCTGGTACAAGTGCAACATTTAAGAGGCATTTGGATGGGTATATGAATAGGAAGGGTTTGGAGGGATATGGGCTGGGCGCCGACAGGTGGGACTAGATTGGGTTGGGATATCTGGTCGGCATGGATGGGTTGGACCGAAGGGTCTTATTTCCATGCTGCACATCTCTATGACTCTATAACAGAATGAGCTTTACACATAATCGATCCTTTTCCTGAAAGTAAGCTTCACAAGAACTAATTATGCATGCCTTGAGTTTCACCCTCATTTCTACCTTCAGCATTCTTAAATCAATCAGCTTGTTACTAACTTGTCATTTGATAAATACACTGTATGAATGAATTTCATGATTGCATAGCATTGTTTTCGTTGGCTCATGAAATCTTGTTTTTTTTGAGAGAAGATAGGGAGAAAGCATAGCTGTCAACCAGACGTCTTATCAAGTCAATATCAAATCTTAATTCAAATCTGAAAATGACAGCAGTTTCAACTGCAGATTTGCTGAGATCTAAGAATTACCTTGAAACAAAACTATTTTGCTAGCGCTGTAGGATTGGCAGTTATTGCTGCCACATTGCAAGGAGAATTTCATCACATATGGGAATCAAACTCAAGTGACAACTGAAAGAACAGTATGGCAGCCAATTCTGTTAGAATTAAACAATTTAAATGACTAAAGTAAAACAAATACTGTGGATACTGTAGTTCTGAAATAAAAACTACAAATACTAAAGAAATTCAGTAGTTCTGCCGCATTGGTCGAAGAAGAGTCATATGGGAATTTCTGCACAGATGCTGCCAGATCTGCTGAGTCTCTCCAGCACTTGGGTTTTTAATACAGAATTAAGCATCTTACTGTTACCCACATGGGTTCACTGGATTGGGTTTGTATGCTTTGGAAAAATATAGATTCAAAATCAATTTGATTGAAGTTTATCAAATTATAAAAGGATGAGATTGCGTTCACTTGCACCTTTTATTACAACTGGATAATTTACGGTTGACTATGTTATAATTATTAATACAGAACTCATTTTCCCAGATAGTAACAAATTAGTGGAATAGGTTATGTGCAGTGAACACTTACATTCTGTATTCTTTGAGGGAGAACTGGATCTGTTGTAGTACTGAACACCTTAAACATGGTATAGGTAACCTGTAATATAAACCAGGTTAATATGGTGTTCTGTATTGATGTCAGATTTTACATGAATTTTTCACATATTAGCCTCAGATCTTTGCTCCTCCAAAGAGATTACATGGCTCCACATGGATAGGGAGCACTTAACATTGCACTGTAGCAGGCATAAAAAGTATGTGACAGACTTCTGCAGAGTCTTTACCTGCGTGTTAATTTAGTTTTTATTTATTACATCAATTAAAAGGTTTCCTTCAGCTCCAGTTGAAGATTTCCTTAACTCAGTTGTTATTTTCAGAGAAAATAATAAATTATTTCAGTATGTCCACTGGATACTTTCTGGTATGCTTTTTTAAAACTTTTTTTAACATTTAGAAATATCAGTAGCTTGTTATTTTTAAGGTATGGCATTTAATAATCTTCTACGTAGCTAACTATATGTGCTATAATTGCTCTTGTTGGTAAGCACTGCATTTTATTCTTGTCTCAATGACAGATTAAGAAGGAGGTGAGAGTTTTCAAAATAACAATACAAAAGTTTGTGTGCTTCCACTTTTGGAATAGTACTTGTGGAGAAAACGGTATTTTAGATAAGCTTTTACAAAGTGGTAATGCATAAATTATCCTGCAATAGATTGCTGAGCAAAACTAATGCCAATAACCCAACTTCCATTAAATCCTATTCACCGCTGTGCTCACTGGCTTTTCATTTGCTTGCATCTGAAATAAAAACTGCAATTACTAAAGAAACTCCATAGTTCTGCTGCACTGGTCGAAGAAGAGTCTTATGGGAATTAAAACATCAACTTTGTTTCTTTCTGCACTGATGCTGCCAGACCTGCTGAGTCTCTCCAGCACTTGGTTTTTATACAAAATTAAGCATCTTAATGGGTTCACTGGGTTGGGTTTGTATGCTTTGGAAAAATATAGAAAAAAATGCAGTGCCTGTCTTTTAACATTTTCCTCCTTGTTTTCATTAACCATGCCCTCACCTTTCACCGTTTGTGTAACCTCATGGTAACACTTCTATCTTTAGGCCAGAACATCAGGGTTTAAGTCCCACCTGCTCCAATAATATCTCTGAACAGGTTCATTAAAAGATATCTTCAACCCTACTTCAGAGTGACCAACGTCAGTGACTGAATTAAAAAGCTCTTTGGCATGTAAACCTTGCGCCAGAGGGGACAGGAATGTGTCGGTGAAACTGGTGAGTCCCTGAGCTTCAGAGCAAATTGCAAGGCTTCAATGGAATGAATTGCCAGAGGAAGTGGTGGAGGCTAGTACAATTGCAACATTTAAAAGGCATCTGGATGGGTACATGAATAGGAAGTGTTTGGAGGGGTATGGGCCAGGGTGCTGGCAGATGGGACTAGATTGGGTTGGGATATCTGGTCGACATGGACAATTTGGACCAAAAGGTCTGTTTCCATGCTGTACATCTCTATGACTCTAAATGAGAAAAATGTGCTCACTTTCTTGTTAGAATATTGAACATTGACTTGGTTAACAAAAAAAGTGCCATTGCCGTGGCTACATTTAGGTGATTACTAAATGATAAACGCTGTTAAACTTCTTTCATACATCTGAATCACTTCGCATTTACCTATGCCGCCACAAGACACATACAAATGGCCACTACTGGTTTGGGAATGAATGTGGGTCAGGAGGACGTTGTGTTAGCTTTATGATATCAAGATGGGCTTCCTCTCAATATTCCCTAATATTCCAGTTGCATGGGCTCTCAGTGTTGCTACAAGTCCTGCTCCTCATGGCCTTGCTAGTTTGGTCTGCCAGCTTGACTCTTTTAGATCTTTAAGGGGGCAGTGCCTTTTCAGGGAACAGAAGCACAGCGAAGGATGCATAACATTGCTTATAACTGATACCCTCCCTTCTCTTTAGCCATGTATATAACTGCACTATCTTCCTATTCCTAGCCTCACTGGCACGTAGCACTGGAAGTAATCCCAGGATTGCCAACCCTAGATGCTCAATGGTTTGCACTGCTGCCTCACAGCACCAGGGTCCTAGGTTCAATTCCAGCCTTGGGTGACTGGCAGTGTGAGTTTGCACATTCTCCTCGTGTCTACGTGGGTTTCCTCTGGGTACTCCAGTTTCCTCCCACATTCCAAAGATGCACAAATCAGGTGACTTGGCCATGCTAGATTGTCCATAGTTGCTAGGTGCATTAGTAGAAGGGGCTGGGTCACTCTTTGGAGGGTCGGTATGGACTTGTTGGGCTGAAGGGCCTGTTTCCACACTATAGGGAATCTAATTTAATTGTGTGGTATGCACCCTGTGAAACCAAATGATGCCGAGTTCTCACTCAATAATGCCTACACTATATAACTTAGTTCTGGAGTGGAAAGCCTATCACGAGCTTATATGTAAGTACACTGAAGTATGAGAAACCTACTTGAGAGAGGGACAGTGCTGCTAGTGCAGGCAAAAGTTACAAGTTGAGACTGGCCTCTTTCCATCTGTTCCCCTGGGAGGAGTCTCTTTTATCTATCTCAATGGACAGGGTGGTACTCTTATCCCTGCCACCCTGAAAGGCAGCCTCCTTTTTTCACCCCATCCTCTACAGGAGTCAACTTCTCTTGCATTCCACATCTCTAACTCCTGGATATAGTTCATTTACCCCAACACCCCTGGCAAGCAGCCCTATTACCCACTCAAGCTTTTTGATTATTGGTCCTCATAGCTCCTTATTTGCTTGGTTTAAAATTTTATGGACAATACTCATGTGAAATACGCATGGGGTGTTTTACTACATTCAAGGTACGATATAAATACGAACAATTATAATATCACAACTACCAATGCAACCTACCACAAGAAATTCATCTC
Organism: Hemiscyllium ocellatum; assembly: GCF_020745735.1. NCBI lineage: Eukaryota > Metazoa > Chordata > Chondrichthyes > Orectolobiformes > Hemiscylliidae > Hemiscyllium > Hemiscyllium ocellatum. Next base: position 35,173,245 of record NC_083434.1, read on the forward strand.
CCTTCATGCAAATTTTAGACAGGATTGTATTGAGAAAAGATGTACAATATACAAAGCAATGGTGTCGCCTTTTTGTTTTTTATACAGTATGAGGAATCTCAAAAGTGTTTTTTTCCTTCAGATGCCGGACACAATTTAAATACTAAATGAATGATTAAATACATCATGACACAAAAATTCTAACTTAGCTATTTTGGACTACAGTTTACAGAAATACCAGTTTAAGTGGAACATTTTTTGGCAAGCCCACATGTTAAGTCAAAAGTCATGTTAAAAATTACAAATCGCAGCAGCAAAGTTGAGAAAATCCGGAGGTGTTGATTGTACTAATATTACATTTTACCACTGATGATCATTTTTACATACATTTACAGGTACAGTGTGCTGTGTATACTTAGAACATTGTGATAGGCAGGATCACACATATAATGCAGCTATGCACAAATAAACAAGTTAAAAGTGTCATGTTTCTATATATAATTTTCAGAATGGAATCAGGACTTTAGAGTGGAATCAGGGTTTCTTATGTGTTAATGACAATGTTCTATACCATTTACGAAAAAAAATGGAAGAATTATAAAAATGCCACTTCTATCTGCCACTGTTATAATGCTTATTGGGTTACACTAGTTTTGCTTAGCAATATCTGTGAAAATGAAAATCATGAATATAGATTAACAATGTATAAATATCAATGTTCAACCAAGTTTATAATTATATACCGTAGCTAGTACCCTTGTTATGCTTTCCTGCTGCCTCAATTGTGTTGGAGTATTTTTCTAGTAATTTCACAGATCACCAATGCAAGCTCTGCTGCTGAAAAGGAACAGAAACCTGGCTCCGAATATTAACTAGCACATGCTCAGTATCTCCTGCAGCTGACACATTGTTGTGTGTACATTGCCCACTGACTGATTCTCTCTCTCTCCCTCCTAAAATCCACTGCCCATTTCCCACTCTGACCTGCTCACTCCCATTGCCTGAGGGGCAGGAAGAAGCAGTTAAAAGAATGAAAACAAGTGGAAACAATAACAGTGGTATGTAGGGGTGGGGATGAGGGGGAATGTGTGGACATAGTAAATGGCAAGGAAAGCAGGAACCAATCAGAACAATATAAAGGGAAAGGGGTGACAGGTGGGAAGGGTGAATGAATGAGAGATAGTAGTGATTGCAGTGACAGGAAATCAAAGATTTCTACCTTTGTTTGGTCTGAATTATTTTTGACGCAAACAGCTGTCTGAATTGCTAATCAGTGATGTTACAGGCATTAACACTGAGTGTACCCTCTAAACTGTTGCATCAGCAAATGCAGACCTTCAGAAAAACAAAACCATACCCCACTGCTGGACTTCACACCTGGCTGAGATAGTTAGTGTAGACAGGAATCATGAATTATGATTAGATGTAGAAATTTGGCTTCTTTGTTCTCACCCAACTGAAATATCAAAGTGCCTGAGATCAACTAACTCAGCATAATGTCAGATAATCTTCCTCCACTTCCTACAAATAATATCTTAATGTAAACATAAAGTGCAAAGTCCCAGAAGGGCAACAAATTAAAACAATGGAATTGATAGAAGCCAGATCAGGGCAGAAGGAGAAACAAAGAGTATGCTTTAAGGGAGCTATTTTGTGGAGGATGAACGTAATTTAAAAAGGACATATCTTATTCTTTAATCTGGAGCAAAACCTTCCATCTTCAGGTAACACAAAACACAAGGCTGAAGCACTTGCAAGCATCTAAAGTCAAAAGAACCAAGCAGATGATCCGTTTTGGCTTCTTCCTCCAGAGGAAGTGGTGCAGTGGTAATATATTGGAGTAGTAATCCATAAACCTAAGTTAATGTTCTTTGAACATGGATTTAATAACGTTGAAATTTTCTAGCGTACAGAATGACAAACCATGGGCCACAATCAATTTTCAGTTGAGAAATATAGTTGCGTATGTAATGAAGTTGAAGGTGTGTACTGTACCTTTAAGACAGAGTGAATGCTGTTCTGAACTGAGAGATTACAAGCACCTGTGTACAGAGGAACCTCGATTATCTGGCATTTGATTATCCAAATTTTGGACTACCTGAACAAGATTGCAATGTCCTAATGCTTGGCTAAACTGTGTTATCCGGCATTCTATTATCTGAACAAAATACTCTCCGCCGGGTCCTTCAGATAATCAAGGTTCCTCTGTATATGACTACATGGCAGTCTCAGTGCGTAGAGGAAAACTGAAAATATGTAACATTTGGCTGTGAAATGTATACCTGAGTTTTGATCGGTTAAATTCAAATTGTTGTCAAAACAGCAATCAGTTTAAATTATGCCCCAGGATACTAAAACCCAATTGAGTTTGAATTTATTGTTTTGCCAACATCGAACCAAATGAGACGATTCAATGTTGAGAATATAAAAATGCGGACATGTTGAAAATTTCAGAGAACAATTGCCATCGAGAGAGACCCAAGAAATTAGGAAACACTCTCTATCAGAAGGTAGCTTTTCACTTAAAACATACTCGCAGTAAAAAGGAGACAATGACCCAGGGAATTCAGCAGCCAGAAGAGTGGAGTCATAGAAGATGACAGTGGCTGTGTGATTTTGAAAAGCTGATGTAATTTAAATGTGTCTTATTGGAACAGCATATTATTGTAGAGTTGGAGGCAGGTAATAAACAAATAAGAGAAAGGGGGTCTTAGAGGTATGAATGGTTGATGTTTAGTGTTCACTTTCAGAGTTAAAAAATAAATTGATGCTATTTTCTTTAAATAGTGGAATTTGGGACTTCTCTATCACTCATATTTTAACAGAATATGAGGCGAAGTGAACTTTTCTGGGTGTTTTGATTTAATTAACAGAAGGCTTCACTGCCCCGTCGTAACAATTTGGGGGCTTGGGTCTGAGATTTGCATAGGTTTTGACAGACCCAGTCTGAGATTTGACAAATTTGAACAGATTTAGGGTACGAAAGGTCCCAGCAGATTTCAGCACTTGCCGATTAGTGTCCTCGATCTTTAAATAAAGCTTGGGTGAGATAATTTGTTTAATTTCAATTCCTTTTAGGGTTGGTTAAATTAAAAGTGAAGGAAATGGCTCTTAATATTGCTAAAGAGGTTCTGGGGTTTGAAGATGCTTTCCAAATTTGCCAAGGAAGTTTACTAAGACAGAGGAAGGACATACTTTTAGCGAAATGGTTAGAATTGGGTTTAACCAGGGACAAAAGAAAAGCTGAAATTGTAGTAGAGTTGGTCAAGTCCTTAGGTGTATTAGAGAAACAGACAAGTTAGAAAAACTTAAATTGCAATTGAGGCAAGGAATTAGAGGATAAAAGTAAGGGAGAGAAGAACCAGGTTAATAGAAAGAGAGAGAGAGAGAAAAAGAAAGGGAAAGAAGGTTCTTAGTTGAGCAAAAAAAGAAAAAGAGAGAGAATGTGAATTTCAGAAATTGCAAATTAGTCAGGAAAGTCAAGTTAACAGGATGGAGATGAAGAGAGAAGGTAGTGATATATACAAATATGTTAAAATATTGCCATATTTTGATGAGAAAGATGTTGAAGCCTTCTTTATTTCATTTGAAACATTGGCTAGGTAGATGGAGTGGCCAGAGTACTTGTGGGTAATGCTAGTCCAGACTAAGCTGGTAGGCAGAGCTAGTGAGGTATATGCAGCGCTGTCAGATGACGGGGCAAGAGATTACACAGATGTCAAAAAGGTTATTTTGAGTGCTTATGAATTGGTACCAGAAACACAGAGAAAGCAGATCAGAAATATAAAGAAGGAACCAGGTCAGACTTATGTTGACTTTGAAAGAATTAAACAGTAATTTTGATAGATGGGTACAGGCCTTAAAAATCACTAAAACCTATGAGGATCTAAGAGAGATTATTCAGCTGGTGGAGATTAAATACTCATTTCCAGAGATGACATAAATTCATGTGGATGGACAGAAAGTTCAAGAAGTGAGAAGAGCAGCAGAGATGGCAGACGAATATACATTGGTGCATAAGGTGAAATTTAGCTCCCAGCAAGAATTTCATCCTGTGAGGGATAGAAATTGGGAGAAGGGGAAATCCTACACTACAAAACAAAGAGTAGAACACATTTGAAAGACACAGAATTTAATCAGTCTCTAATAGTAGAGATGAACGTGTTTGCACTATTTTTGATGTTACCTGAGAGAGTGGTAATTTGTGGAATAGATGGAGAGAAATTTAGCATTCCCCTGTGTAAGATCAGGTTGGAGAACCAAATCAAGACTGGGGAAGTAACAGTGGGAGTAACTGAGAGTGTCAGTTCTAGGAATACAGTTTGTTCTTAGGAATGATTTAGCAGGATCCAAGATGGGAGTGACACCTCTTGTTGTGGAGAAGCCAAAGGAAGATCAGGGAACTGAGGAGTTAAAAGAAAAACACCCTGGAATTTTTCCAGACTTTGTAGTAACAAGATCTCACTGTCATAAGTCAAAGCAAGGAGCAAAAACTAAAGAGAAAGATGAAGGAATTGAAGTTTGGATGGCTGACATCCTGTTTGATGTAATAGTGCAGGGAAAAACCTGAACAGGCAGCGGGTCAGGCAGAAATGTTTAGTTCTGACAGGCTAATGGACTTGCAACATAAATACGAGATATATATATGGAGAGAGAGAGAAAACAAAAGAGAGATGCATGCTCAGTAAAGGAATCAGAAGGTATTTCTGAGGGTTATTATCTTAAAGGTAGAATTCGAAGATGAAAATGGAGACCACGGCAGGTTAATGTAGAGGAGAAATGGGCAGAAGTCTTAACGGTAAGTGTACAGACAGGAAATGTTACAGGTTTCACATGAATTACCAGTAGGAGGTCACCTATGTGTGAGGAAGACTCAGGCTAAGGTACAAAAGCACTTACAGATTAGATTAGACTTACAGTGTGGAAACAGGCCCTTCGGCCCAACAAGTCCACACCGACCCGCCGAAGCGAAACCCACCCATACCCTTACATTTACCCCTTACCTAACACTACGGGCAATTTAGCATGGCCAATTCACCTGACCCGCACATCTTTGGACTGTGGGAGGAAACCGGAGCACCCGGAGGAAACCCACGCAGACACGGGGAGAACGTGCAAACTCCACACAGTCAGTCGCCTGAGTCGGGAATTGAACCCGGGTCTCAGGCGCTGTGAGGCAGCAGTGCTAACCACTGTGCCACCGTGCCGCCCACTTCTATTGGCCTGGGCTGCACAAGGATGTAATTAAATTTTGCCATACGTGTCATTGCTGCCAATGGATAGGTAAGCCACAGGCAGTAATAAAACCAGCACCTTTGTTGCCAGTTCCCACAATCAATGAACCTTCCATGCAGGTTATGATTGATTGTATAGGTTCTCGCCTGAAAATGAAAAGTGGGAATCAGTACTTGCTGATTATTATGAATGTGTTCACCAGATTTCTGCAGACAATTCCATTATGGAGTATTAAGGCAAAAAGGGTGGTGGAGGAGTTAGTAGCTCTTTTTACATTTACGGGCTACCCAGAGAGATTCAGTCAGACCAAGGGTCTAATTTTACTGCCAGGCTGTTTAAGGAAGTCATGGATAGTTTAATCATACAGCACTTTGAATCAAGTGTCTACCATCCTTAATCCCAGAGAGGTCTGGAATGGTGACATCAGACTCTGAAGACTATGTTAGAAGCATACTGTCAGGATTACCTGAATGATTGGAATTGTTTGCCATTAGAGAGTTGAAATGATTGTTTGCCATAAGAGAGTCCCCAAACAAATCTACTCAGTTTACTCCTTCTGACTTCATATTCTGACATGAAGTGAGATGGCATTTGAAATTAATTAAAGAAAAATTGACAGAACTGAAGTCAGAGATCTCGGGAGAGATTAAATCAGGTAGGTGAGTTAGCTAAACAGCACCCGAAGAGGGTACAGCATAGAATGAAGCAGGTGGCAGATAAAAACTCTAAAATTCGGATGTTTTCATGTGAGGATGATGTATTAGTATTATTACCAGTGGTAGGAGATCCCTCCAAAGTCAGATTTAGTGGTCCCTAACAAATTGAGAAAAAGTCAAGTCAGTTAAACTATCTGGTAAAGATGCTGGATATATAAAAAAAAACTGTATTGGGTATGTCCTGTGAATATGATGAAACCTTACTTTAATAGAGGCAGGGAACTGGAGAAACAGGTGTTAGTTACTACCCCGCAGTGTGAGGAATCAAATCCCGATATCGTGGAGTTTGATACGCCTTAAAATATGTTAAATAATGAGGAGGTCCTTGAGGAGTGGGACAGGTTAGTGAACTATCTGTCTCAGGAGCAAAGAACCCAGTTGAAAGGTTTCTTGCAGCATTATGAGAACATATGCAGGAACAAGATGGGGAGGACTAAAACTACTGTGCATGAAGCGGAAGTAGGGAATGCTGTTCCGATAAAGCAACACAACTACAGACTTAATCCTCTCAAATTTTGGATTAGTCGTGCTGGAAGAGCACAGCAGTTCAGGCAGCATCCGAGGAGCAGCAAAATCGACATTTCGGGCAAAAGCCCTTCATCAGGAATAAAGGCTGAAAGCCTGAAGCATGGAGAGATAAGCTAGAGGAGGGTGGGGGGTGGGGAGAAAGTAGCATGGAGTAGCACGGAATCCTCTCAAAGCCACACAGGTCCAGAAGGAAGTGGATGCGATGCTCAACAGGGATATAATCAAACTGAGTCAGAGTGAGTGGAGTTCACGGATTGTATTAGTTCCCAAACCTGAACGTGACTCAAGGATTTTGTGTGGATTATCAGAAGGTCAACACCGTAACAAAATCAGACTCATAACGAATAGCAAGACTGGAGGACTGTATAGAGAAAATTTGACAAGCCACCTACCTCACAAAGTTGAACTTACTGCTTGGTTATTGGCAGGTACCTTTATCAGAGAAAGCAAAAGAAGTTTCTCTGTTTGTAACCCCAAATGGGCTATATCAATTCAAAGTGATGTCTTTTGGAATGAAGACTGCGTCAGCCACATTCCAAAGACTCGTGAACAGCATTGTCACCGGATTAGCAAACTGTGCAGTTTATCCGGATGATGTAGTGATCCTTAGCAAGTCATGGAAAGATCACTTGGTACAGTTGGCAGAGCTCTTTGAACAATTGCAAGAAGCAAAACTGCTAATAAACTTAAAGAAAACAGAATTCACAAGGACAGAGGTGACATTCTTGGGACATAACATCAGCCATGGAAGATTGACCTAAGGAATGCGAAGACAAAGGACATCGAGGAATATCCACAGCCAATCTTGCAGAAGGAAGTGCTTCAATTTTTGGGATTTAGCGGACCCTACCAGAAGTTTGTTCCAAACTTCAGCAGTGTGATGGCACTGTGAACAGATTTACTGAAGGACACAAAATTTTGGTGGACAGAACAATGCCAAGGAAGCATTTGGCAATATTAACCACCACACCAGTTTTAGTCAAACCAAATTTTTTGAATCCCTTCAAAGTTGCAGTCATGCTCACAATACAGGAGTTGGAGCTATACTGCTACAGGAAGATGATGAAATTGAACGGCCAAATGGCTACTTTTCAAAGAAATTCAACATTCACCAGAGGAAATACTCTACCATTAAAAATGAATTATTGAGTTTGGTACAGGCCGTACAACATTTTAATATTTATGAGACTAACAATGTGTCGGAGACAGTTGTGTACATGGACCACAATCCTCTTACGTTCTTGGAAAGATTTAAAGAGAAAAATATGGGTCTGTTTCGTTGGACTCTTCTGTTACAGACTTTTAATTTATAAATTGTACATGTTAAGGGTCATGAAAATATGATAGCAGATGCGTTATCATGGATTTAAAGAAAAAAGTATAAATAAGATTAGACAGAAGCCAATGTTATATATATATATATATATATGTGCAGAAATTAATATGGAAGTATAACCTAGATTAATGACATAAGCATTTCATTATAATAGAATTAAGAACTAGAGAAAAAAAAAGCCATCTTTTCATTATGATGGCTCACTTTTTTTCTTAAGGAGGAGGTATAATGAAGTTGAAGGTATGTAGTGTACCTTGAAGAGAAAGTAAAAGTTGTTCTGAACTGAGAGATTACAAGCATCTATGTATTTGACGAGATGGCAGTCTCAGAGTGGACTGGAAAATTGAAAATATGTAACATTTAGCGATAAAATGGATACCTGAGTTTTGGTTGCTGTTTTGACAACAATTCAAATTTAATCAGTTTAAATTATGCCCCAAGATATTAAAACACAATCAAGTTTAAATTTATTATTTGCAAACATCAAACCAATGACAATGGGCGGAGAAGTGGCAGATGGAATTTAATTTGGATGAATGTGGGGTGCTACACTTTGGGAAGGCAAATCTTAGCAGGACTTACACACTTAAAGGTAAGATCCTAGGGAGTGTTGCTAAACAAAGAGACCTTGGAGTGCAGGTTCATAACTCCTCGAAAGTGGAGTCGCAGATAGATAGGATAGTGAAGAAGGTGTGCTTTCCTTTATTGGTCAGAGTATTGAGTACAGGCGTTGGGAGGTCATGTTGTGGCTGTACAGGACATTGGTTAGGTCACTATTGGAATATTGCGTGCAATTCTGGTCTTCCTATCAGAAGGATTTTGTGAAACTTGAAAGGGTTCAGAAGAGGTTTAAAGGGTTGGAGGATTTGAGCTATAGGGAGAGCCTGAATAGGCTAGGGCTGTTTACCCTGGAGCGTTGGAGGCTGAGGGGTGACCTTAGAGAGGTTTATGAAATCATGAGGGGCATAGATAGGATAAATAGACAAAGTCTTTTCCCAGGGGTCGAGGAGTCCAGAACTAGAGGGCATAGGTTTAGGATGAGAGGGGAAAACTATAAAAGAGAGAGACTTAAGGGGCAACATTTTCAGGCAGAGGGTGGTAGGTGTATGGAATGAGCTGCCAGAGGAAGTGGTGGAGTTAGAACAATTGCAACATTTAAAAGGCATCTAGATGGGTATATGAAAAGGAAGGATTTGGAGGGATATGGGCCAGGTGCTGGCAGGTGGGACTAGATTGGGTAGGGATATCTGATCGATTGGACGAGTTTGACCGAAGGGTCTGTTTCTGCGCTGTATATCTCTATGACTCTATGACATGATCTGATGTTGGGGACATAAAAATGCAGACATTTTGAAAATTGCAGAGAGAAGAGTGTTGAGTACAGGAGTTTGAAGGTCATGTTGCGGCTGTATAGGACAGTGGTTAGGCCACTGTTGGAATATTGCATGCAATTCTGGTCTCCTTCCTATCGGAAAGATGTTGTGAAACTTGAAAGGGTTCAGAAAAGATTTACAAGGATGTTGCCAGGGTTGGAGGATTTGAGCTATAGGGAGAGGCTGAACAGGCTGGGCTGTTTTCCCTGGAGTGTCAGAGGCTGAGGGGCGACCTGAAAGAGGTTTACAAAATTATGAGGGGCATGGATAGGGTAAATAGACCAAGTCTTTTCCCTGGGCTTGAGGAGTCCAGAACGAGGGGCATAGGTTTAGGGTGAGAGGGGAAACATATAAGAGAGACCTAAAGGGCAACTTTTTCACGCAGAGGGTGGTACGTGTGTGGAATGAGCTGCCAGAGGAAGTGGTGGAGCATGGTACAATTGCAACATTTAAAAGGCATTTGGATAGGTATGTGAATCGGAAGGGTTTGGAGGGATATGGGCTGGGTGCTGGCAGGTGGGACTAGATTGGGCTGGGATATCTGGTCGGCATGGACGGGTTGGACCGAAGAGTCTGTTTCCATGCTGTATATCTCTATGACTTTATAACAACTGCCACGAGAGAGACCCAAGAAATTAGGAAACACTCTCTATCAAAGGTACCTTTTCATATGATAAAACTTACAGTAAAAACAAAATTGATGTTATTTTCTTTAAATAGGGGAATTTGAGACTTCTCTGTCACTCATATGTTAATAGATTACGAGGTGAGGTGAACTTTTTTGGGTGTTTGGTTTAAATAACAGAGGGTTCATCGCCCTGTCATAATACTTACCAGCTGCAGAGTAGTTTGTGCCAGTCCAAGCTTTAGGAACTGGGGGAAAAAAAATCTTAAGACTGCCTTTGTGCAATTTAGATGGATCTTTACTCAAAGTTCAGTTGGGAAAAACCAGTTAAGTAATCAGTATCTGTTTGTCTCTGGGAAAGACAATAATGGATAGAAATACGTCTGGTGAGTGTATAAAAGGTCACCAAAAGGAAACGCTTACACCCTTGTCAGTTAAGAAAGAAATTTATTAGGGCAGGACTTAAGAGTTGATGATAGGTCTCCGTGGAATGTTGTTGAATAGAGAGGATTGGGAGTGCAGATGTATAGTTCCTTGAAAATAGTGTCAGAGGTAGACTGGATTGTGAAGGCGGCATTTGGCATGCTGGCCTTCATTGGTCGGAATGTTTAGTACAGCAGTTGGTACATCATGTTACAGCTGTACAAGACATTGGTAAGGTGACATTTGGAATAAATTGAATAATTCTTTTTGCCCTGCTATAGGAAGAATGTTATTAAATTAGAAAGGGTGCAAAAAAGATTTTACAACAATTCTCCTGAGATTGGAAGGTCTGAGTTATAAGAAAAGGCTGGATAGGTTGGGACTTTTTCCCCTGGAGTGTAAGAGGCTGAGAGGTGACCTTATAGAGGTTTATGAATAGAGTGAATAGTTATAGTTATACTCCTGTATTAATTTCTCCACACAATGTATCATCTTTTTCAGGTAGGGGAATCCAAAACTGCTGAGCATATGTTTAAGATGAGAGGGGAAAGATTTAAAAGGGACTAAGGGGCAACTCTTTCACACAGAGGGTGCTGTGTGTACAGAATGAGCTGCGAGAGGAATTGGTAGAGGCAGTTACAGTTATAACAATTAAAAGATATTTGGACAGGTACATGAATAGAAAAGGCTTAGAGGGATACGAGATAAATTAAGGCAAATGGGACTAGGTCAGATTGGGATGTCTGGTCGCCATGAAGCAGATATACAAGTTGAACCAAAAGGTCTTTTTCTGCGCGGTATAACTTTACAATGTGCCCTGAAATCCTTTACTTGCACTTGTATTTTGAAGAAAGTTCTTCAGGCAGGCAATCTGTGGCAAAATGTAAGGTAGCCAGACAGCTAATACCCTACAGGAGAGGGAAAGAAGTGAAGATTTCAAGGTAAGCAGCAAGGCTCTGGGTTACTGATTTGATAAGGATTATGGAGTCAGGGGTCAACCATCCAAGTTCTCTAATGAGGGTTCCACAAGGTCAGCTCATTACTAAGGTAGGAAAAAGAGTCTGGGGAACATAAGTAGATGAGAAATATCAGAAAGGTTTTAATTGATTTCTTAACTTAATTGATATATAATTTTGATATTTATCACAGCGTTGACTGCTGACTAAGATAAACTTAGACTGTTGAAAGTGACACTTAGTGGCCAGAACCTATAACTGCAAACAAGACTTTCTAGTGTGAAATGTGAATACACCGTACTGTTGTTGCTGCATTAGTAGCAAAATTTGCATCTCATTTAATATTGAAAATTCCTAACATCTAATATACATTAGTGCCATCTAATATACATTACAGAAGCAGCAGGTAAATACTGATAGATTTTTACAATGGGGCAGTCAACTGACATAGATGTTTCTACTCCCTGTTTTGCAGTACTAATCCTTCTTTCCGTTCTTATTTAGCTGTCAGCACTTGACTTGATATTAAATTTAGCATTCTAAATTGTACTTACTGGTGAGATTCAGTGATGTTCATGTACAGTATTTCTGTCCATGGATTAGCCATGGGAGGTGCAATATTACAGAGATATGGCAATGTGGTGGGTCTGGGTGGAATGCTGTTTGAAGAGTCGGTGTCGACTTCGAGTCATAGTCACAGAGATGACAGCACGGAAACAGACCCTTCGGTCCAACTTGTCCATGCCAACCTGATATCCCAACCTAATCTAGCCCCATTTGCCTGCACTTGGCACATATCCTTCTAAACCCTTTTGATGGGCCAAATTACCTGTTTCCACAATGTAAGGATTCTATGGTTCAATAACTTTATGACCTGTTACCTTGTTTCTCTCACACTTTTCTGTGATTTGCTTATATATCTGCTCCTCAATCTCACTTTGACTGTTGAAAGGCCTGTAGTATAATCCCAGGAAAGTAATTGCCCCCATTTTATTTCTAAGCTCTACCCAGATGGCCTCATTTAAAGCTCCTACTACGACATCCCCTTTCATTACTGCAGTGATGGTTTATTTTATCAATAATGCAGTGGCTCCATCTCTCTTACATTTCTCCTTATCGTGTCTGAACCTTCTCATCCTGAAATGTTGAACTGCCAGTTCTGCCCTTCCTTCAACCGTGCCTTAGTGATTTCAACAATATTGTATTCCCACGTGATCACTGCTTTTAAGTGCATCTCCCTAACCATTCCAGCTCTATGCATTAAAATCGATATAATTTAGCTTTCTGGAGCTCAAATGTACTTTATAAAACTCACGTCTTCACTCTCTCCTTCATTATTCTAGTATTCCTTCCATATCTGATTGGATCTTGCTCCTAATCTTACATGTACTCTGTGCTTCAAACCAGTGCCACATTGGTTTAAAACCTCCCCAACAGCAGAAGCAAACCTCCTAAGGATACTGGACCTATTCCAGTTCAAGTGCAACATGTTCAAGTTGTACAGATCCAACCAACTCCAGGGCCTTTCTATGGCACAGTGGTAGTGTCCCTACCCCTGGATCAGGAGCCCTGGGTTCAAGTCTTACCTGCTCCAGAAGTGTAATGACATCTCTGAACAGTTTATTTAGAAAAATAGATTTTTAAAAAAAGAACAAGCTGTCCCAAAAATCTAAAGTCTTCCATCCTACACCATCCCTTCAGCCTCGTGTCCATCTGACCTATCTAGTTTAAAATCACACAATACCAGGTTATCGTTCAACAGATTTATTTGCAAGTACTAGCTTTCGAAGTACTCCTCCTTCATTGGCTTGCTCCGAAAGCTAGTACTTCCATATAGACCTATTAGATTATAACCTGATGTTGTGAGATGTTTAACTTTGTTTATCCCAGTCCAACACCGGCACCTCCATTCCTATCTCTAAACTTTGCAGCAAGTAGCACTGGAAGTAATCCAGAGATCACATTCTTTGGTGGTTTTCCTTTTTCATCGACTATCTAACTCTCTAAATTCCTGTTGAAGGACCTCATTCTTTTTGTTTTGCACACATCATTTTGCCCATGTTGGCTGTTCACCCTCCTACTTGAGAATGCTCTGCAGCCATTCTAAGACATCCCTGACTCTGGCACCAGCGAGACAATATACCATTCAAGACGCTCGCTTGCTGCTAAAAGAACTGCATGTCAATCTCCCTCGAGTCCCCTACTCCTACCTATTATTAGTCAACAATATCTTCAATTCTTCAAAGATTTATTTGATGAAATTTACTTTTGATTTTAAAGTGTGGAAGTGATTAGTTCTAGTCGGTTTCATATTCAAACAATAAAAGCTGGAACATTTAGACATTCAGGTTAGATATGTGGATAGAGAATGTTTTACATTGAGGATACTTGGTCAGAATTGGGCTCCCAGTCATGGATCTGAAATGTTAACAGTTGAGTTTTTTAAGCATTTTTGATCTGTAGTACTAGACCGGTTTTCTGCCTAAATGACAAAAAAATCTAAGCATACTAGTCACTCTGATTCTTAAAATAGAATCTATTTTCCTTTACAGTGAGGGTAATGTTCTGTTCTTTCAGATTTCAAATTAATATCCAGTTTTACTTCTGGAGTTCTGCAATATTCTGCTTTGGAACTTCTCAGGGTTTACATAGTATTTATGCACAGAGGTTTTTCCACACTTAGACTGACGTGGAATATTCTGAGGGATTTGTAAAAGGAAAACTTAAAAAGATGGACCAATTGCTTGTAATACTTGAGCAAATGAATTGTTCTGCCATAAGGGGTTAACTGCTTACTTTCCTTCTCAAAATCGAATTTTCTGGATATTCATTTGGTCCAAATTCCAATTTTACTTTCTGGGTAATCCAAGGTGGAGGACAGAAACAACTTCTGGCTGTAACAGCTGCTTCTTTTTGAGGTATTTTAGGTGTTGGAGGCAATTTTCTAATTCTAGGAGGAGCAATTACTGTTTTATATGCTGTTGCATTGTTTTGGAACTTTGGAAAAAAAAGTCAACACAACAGTTGTTTTAAAACGGAGAACAGCAGACAAAGGAAGCACATGGTGAGGTCAGTGCAGGAGAGAGAAAGAGAGAGAAAGAAAGAAACTGACACCAGAGTGAACCTGCACAATTACTGCCTTTCCTGTTCCAATTCATGTATCGCTGCATATCGGAGTGTGTCTGGAAAAATTAACAAACAGTGAAATTCACAACTGATCTTGGAGGAACTGTTTGGGCAAAGTCACAACACAAAAACAGAAAAGTGAATTGTTTTAAATGTGGCCTACAGAAAGTCTGCAGTAGTGAGTAGAGTGGGTTCTTTCTTGATTATGTGTTTCTTGAGATATGTCTCTTGATTAAACTTAAAACATAAGCCACAACTCTTAATTTAACCTGGGGCAGTGTTTTGGTGAGGACTAAAATGGTGTTATTTTCTGGGTCTGTAGACTGTGAAGGAGCAAAAATGGCCTTCAGTACAGTGATATGCGATTCTTGTCAGATGTGGGAGTTTAAGGAGAATTTACAGGTTACTACAGAGTATATCTGCAATAAATGCGGTTTGTTGCGAATCCTATCAGATCGAATGGATCGGTTGGAGAGGCAGTTAGAAGGAATGAGGAATTTGCAACTGCAACAGAATGTGATGGATGGCAGTTATTGGAAGGGGGAAAGTCTCAGATAAAGTCACATAGATGGGTTAACTCCAGGAAAAGGTAAGAGAGGTAGGCAGCTAGTGCAGGAGCCTTCTGTGGATATTTCCATTTCAAACAAGTATGCTGTTTTGGAAAATGTAGGGGGTGATCAATTCACAGGGGAACGTAACTTGAACTGCCAAGTTTCTGGTATTCAGACTGACTCTATTGCAATGAGGGGTATGTCAGATTCCAAGAGATCAATTGTGTTAGGGGACTTTCGAATCAGAGGTTCAGACAGACGTTTCAATGGCCAGAAGCGAAAAATCAGAATGGTGCATTGCTCCCTGGTGCCAGGATAAGGATGTCTCAGAGAGGGTGCAGAACATTCTCACGGGAGAGAGGGACCAGCAGGAGATCATTGTACACATTGGAACCAAAGATATAGGAAGGGAAAAGATTGAGATTCTGAAGGGCGGTTACAGAGAGTTAGGCAGGAATTTAAAAAGGTCCTCAAGAGTAGTAATGTCTGGATTACTCCCGGTGGTACGAGCTAGTGAGGGCAGGAATAGAAGGATAGAGCAGATGGCTGAGAAGCTGGTATATGAGAGAAGAATTCACATTTTTGGATCATTGGAAACTCTTTTGGGGTAGAAGTGACCTTACAAGAAGGACAGATGGCACCTAAATTGGAAGAGGACTAATATACTAACAGGGAGATTTGCTAGAGCTGCTCGGGAGGATTTAAACTTGTGAGGTGTGGGATGGGACCCAGGGAGATAGTGAGGAACGAGATCAATCTGAGACTGGTACAATTGAGTCTAGAAGTGAGTCAAACAGTCAGGGCAGGCAGGGACAAGGTAGGACTAATAAATTAAACTGCATTTATTTCAATGCAAGGGCCTAACAGGGAAGGCAGATGAACTCAGGGCATGGTTAGCAACATGGGACTAGGATATCAACTACAGAAACAAGGCTCAGGGATGGGCAGGACTGGCAGCTTAATGTTCCAGGATATAAATGCTACAGGAAGGACAGAAAGGGAAGCAAGAGAGGAGGGGGAGTGAGGTTTTTGATAAAGGATAGCATTACAGCTGTACTGAAGGAGGATATTCCTGGAAATACGTACATGGGAGTTATTTGGTGGAACTCAGAAATACGAAAGGGATGATCACCTTATTGGAATTGTATTATAGACCCCCTAATAGTCAGAGGGAAATTGAGAAACAAACTTGTAAGGAGATCTCAGCTATCTCTAAGAATAATAGGGTGGTTATTGTCAGGGATTTTAACTTTCCAAACACAGACTTGGACTGCAATAGTGTTAAGGGTTTAGATGGAGAGGAATTTGTTATGTACAAGAAAATGTTCTGATTCAGTATGTGGATGTACCTACTAGAGAAGGTGCATAACTTGACCCACTCTTGGGAAATAAGGCAGGGCAGGTGACTGAGGTGTCAGTGGGGGAGCACTTTGGGGCCAGCGACCACAATTCTATTAGATTTAAAATAGTGATGGAAAAGGATAGACCAGATCTAAAAGTTGAAGTTCTAAATTGGAG